>NC_060119.1:194069761-194375932 GCF_021461395.2 Schistocerca americana
AATGATTTGGGAGACAATCTGAGCAGCCGTCTTAGGTTGTTTGCAGATGACACTGTCATTTATCAACTAATAAAATCATCAGAAGATCAAAACAAATTGCAAAACGATTTAAAAAAGATATATGAATGGTGCAAAAATTGTCAGTTGACTCTAAATAACGAAAAGAGTAAGGTCATCCACATGAGTGCTAAAAGGAATATGTTAAACTTCGGTACATGGTAAGTCAGTCAAATCTAAAGGCCATAAATTCAACTAAATGCCTAGGAATTACAATTACGAACAACTTAAATTGGAAGAAATATATAGAAAATGTTAAAAATGTTGTGGGGAAGGTTAACCAAAAACTGCATTTTATTCTCAGTACACTTAGAAAAGGTGACAGATTTACTAAGGAGGCTGCCTACACTATGCTTGTCTGTCCTCTTTTACAATACTGCTGCACAGTGTGGGGTCGTTACCAGGTAGGACTGATGGAGTACATCGAAAAAGTTCAAAGAAGGGCAGCACATTTTGTATTATCATGAAATATGGGAAAGAGTGTCACTGGTATGATACAGAATTTGGGCTAGACATCATTAAAAGAAAGACATTTTTCATTGTGACAGAATCTTCTCATGAAATTCCAATCCCCAACTTTCTCCTCCAAATGCAAACATATTTTGTTGACACCGACCTAAATAGGGAGGAATGATCACTACGATAAAATAAGGGAAATCAGAGCTTGTATGGAAAGATATAGGTGTTCATTCTTTCTGCATACTATACGAGATCGGAATAATGGAGAATTGTGAAGGTGGTGTGATGAACTCTCTGCCAGGCACTTAAATGTGATTTGAAGAATATCCATGTAGATGTAAGTGTAGAAAGTAACACAGAATAGTGAATAGTAAAATATATTACTAAACTTTGTTTGATAATGCCGGTTACAGAAATTGTAGAATGCAGGTTTAGGCTCTGTGTCCTGCATTGACCACACAACTTCTGTTTTGATGTACTATTCAAAGAACAGTTCCAAACTAACTACTCAGTTAAATTTCTAGGCAGATGGTCTCTGTCCATGCATGATAATTCTATTCACCGTTCAGTCTCTACTGAAGACTAACCACTGTCTGTCTATTGACCACTGTTTCTATCTCACTCGATAACTCAAAAGAGATGACAAATGTTCTGCAGGAACTTCCCTAGCAAGACTTAGACAACACACATCACTCTTCCTGGTACCACTGTTACTCCAAGGGTGTGATTCTCATTGGTGTGCGTGCAGCAATGTTCCTGCTGTCGATGGACATCCATGGTATTTCTGGTACCACCTCTTGCAAACTCTTTTTGTGTGGTATCTCAGTACATCACACTCCTCCCCACAAACATCCTTGCTTTTGTCGGGTCCTGTAGCATTTGATAAAACAGTGGGGGAAGGGGGGGGGGGGGGAGATGTAAAGGCAAGGCTTGGTCACTGGTGTAAGTGATGGAGCAAGCACTTGAACTATGGTTGATGGGGCGGCACTGGTTGCGGCCCAGCATCTGCCTAACAAATGCCTCAAAATACCAACTAAAAACAGACTGTAAAGTGCACACACATAACCAAGGTCTGCTGATCTTCATTGATCATCTTTTTGTCTTGTGGTGGATCCCTGATGTGGATAACCAATGGAAGCCACGTGAAACATCTTTAGTTTACGATAAAAAACTTGATGTGTTTACCTGCAAAATACCCCTAAATCCAGCTCCATATTTTCTTTCAATAAATTTATATGAATTTTTGAAGTTGTAAAGCCCATTTTTGAACATCCTGTATTTATAGAGCTTGTTCCTGACTGGGAAGCGTGAAGCCCGTTCAGCTGCTTTTAAAAGTATGTAAAAAATGTTCAGCATCTCTGCTAGACTGTAAGTGGAATGGGGCACTTGTGATAAATTGAATGCCAATGGTATAACAGAAATGTTTAAACTCATTTGACACAAACTGTTGTCCACTGCCTAAGACAGTAAGTTCTGGGAGTCCTTCAGTGCATAAAATTGAAGTTAGCACTTTGGTTGTCTGTGAAGCAGTCATGGACAGCATGGTTACAACAAATGGAAACTTCCTGAAAGCATCCACCACTATTAAACGTCTACTGTTCCAGACTGGACCAGCATAATCCACATGCAGTCTTTGCCATGGAACTTTGGGTTTAGGCCAACAAAAATTTGATGCTCTGCACAGGACTGACAATTTTCAGTTAACTATAGTATTTGGAAGTCCACACTGACTCAAGTACAATGGCTTTGGATAAGTTATGTTGTTCTGACTATGCCCCAATGACCTCTATGCAACAAATTAAGAACCTCGGTTTGTAATGATCTGGGTATGGGCATTCTGGACTGATCTGTTTCTGTGTGGAGAAGAATCACACGTTAGTTATTTGAAAGGCGATATTGGTGTGCAAAATACTGATAAACCAACAAATTCTGAATTGCTTTAATTGTCTGTGGACAACCAGTGCTGATGTACTGAACCTAAACTTGCAAATCTGGATCCACAGCTGTTTCCTGACCAGTCCTACTGTACATCATTAGAAACTCTTTGTATTTCCTCTGTGTCCTGCACCTCTACATAAAAACACAAGTACTCTGACTTGTCGAATACTGGATCACTTCCAACAGGTAAATGGACAGTGTGTCACTGTTGGAATGTTTCGGCATCGAACAGCAGGGAATCTCATACTGATAATTAGGCAGAATGAGAGACCAGCACTGTAACTTTTGAGCTGTGCACTGTAGGATAGGGCAGGACGGACTGAACATTGAAGCCAGCAGTTTGTGATCCATGATGAGGTAAAATTTTCACACTTACAAGTACTGGTGAAACTTGTTTGCACCATATGTGATTACCATATTCTCCTTTTTTAATTGGGAATAAGTGCACTGTGCTTTAGTGAGCAATTTAGAGGCAAATGTAATTCGTTTGTCAGCACCTTTAATTCTATGGAACAAGGCTTCACCTATTCCATGGGATGATTTGTCAACTTCCAAAATTACTGTTTTGGGCGGGTCGAAATGCGTCAGGCAACTGACACTCAACAAAGCATCTTTTAGTCACCTGAAAGGAGTAACACACTCTCTTGACCAGACAGACTGAATGTTGTTCTTATGAAGATGATGCAGTGGAGCTGTAATTTGTGAAGATTTCGGAATAAACCAAATGTAATATGTTGGTTTGCCTAACTGCATGCATTTCTTTGATACTGGGAGGCTCTTGTACGTCAAAAATGGCTTTGGGATGTGCTTGTGATGGACAAATTCCTTGAGCGTATGTCACAGGACTCAATTATGCAAACTGTCTGAAATAATGAATATTTTTACATCAGAATCCTGCAGAGGAAAGCACTTCAGATAATGTTCTATGCTCTTCTGGCATACGGCTATAAACTGCAATGTTGTTGAAGTACTTTGAACATGATGGTACCTTTGCTGTCAGCTGTTGTGAATAACGTTGAAATACACATAAATGAAGTCAATTTCAAAAAGTACTGACCAGCACCTAATCTCTCCATATTTGCATCTGGTCATGGCAACTGATAAGAATCCACAACCACGAGGATTTGCTATTGGCTATAAACGTAACTTTTCATTCAGTTTGCTCAAAGTTACCCAGGAAGAAGCCCATTGGCTTTCAGCAGTTGGTTTAAAAGCACCTTATTCTTGCCACTTTTTTAATTCTTTTGCCACTTTGTGTCTTATGTCTTATGAAACAGGCCAGGTGTAAAAGAATTTCAGTCTCACATTGTCTTTCAGAGTTACATGCACGCAAAAACTGTTTGCCTTACCCAATGTGTCCTGAAATAGCTCACTAACCTCATTATATAATTGAGAAACACTGTCATTAGGCACAGAAGTGTTCAGCGACAACACATTGTCTTGTATTTATAAGCCAAACAGATAGAAGGCATCCATGCCAAGAATGTTTGCACTGTGTTTTAACTGAAGAGCTACAAAAGAAACTGTTTTCACCATGTTTTTGTATGTTGTTGGAAAGCTACAAACACAAAAACCTATCACCAGAGCATCATCTCCCTTATATATCAATGAAACTTTGTGATTGAGACAGTTTTGGATGGCCTAGCCATTCATTCATAAGTTTGTCTGTTCAAAAAGTGTTACAGAAGCTCCAGTGTTGGGTTGCATCTGCACTTCTTGATTTGAAATGTTTAGTGACTTAATTTATTACCCTGCCTGTGAATGGGAGATGATTTCTGTGAGTCTGACACAGATTTACACACTGACGTACATTTTATTTTGCCACAGTTTACGCCAGCAGGTTTTGACAAAACTTCATTCACACTCATGGCTGAATCTTTATTAGCACGGAAATGTGATCCTTGCTGCTTAAATTTTGGTAAGAATACAGACTGAATATGTCTGTGCTTCTCACAGTCGTAACATTGTTCATTACGGCAAGGGTGTGCCTGTCGTTTCTGAGACTTGAAACATTTTGGACAAAACTTAGCATTATTTCCTCATCTGTCATGAAATGGGTCTTTACCACCATGTGGAACCTGTCTAGCCTGAGTCCCAAGTTAGTTGTGGTCTGTCAGGCTGCTTGGAGCTGGACGCGGCATGTGTACTTTGCGCACTGGATATTTACACTGCCTACTTTGAAGTACAGAACTGTATGTCACTCAAACCGTGATGCAGCACTATATAAAGTATCTTGAGCGTCTAATAGCTCTAACACTTGTTTCATAATAGGGTCTCTGTACTTCAGAATTTGGTCTCTGACACGACTGTCTAATACATTTTGAGCAAAGGCATTGCATAACATTTCATCTGCAAGTGCTTGCCACACTTGCATTTAAATCTGTCAGGCCTCCCAAGTCTGCTACCCACTCTTTGTCTGATTCAGCTTTGTCTGAAGCATAAAACATTTAAACCTAGCAGCCATGATGTGGATCTGCTCCTAGAAATGTTTATTGAGAGCAGCCACTAGTTTGTCATACCCAATGTTTTATGGCCACATCTCAGGGAACAACTTGCAGCATAGCCTATATAAATCTACTCCAATTGTGGTCACATAATGTGAAAGGCACTCCCTACCTTGTATATGATATGCGGTGAAGAGCATGTGGACCTGACCGATGTATCTGTCCACTCTTTCATTTGTGCCTTGAATTTGCAGGATTGTGGGGCACAAACGGGTGTTGTTAGGTGCAACTGATGATGAGTAGCTGCCCATTTCATAAGCTCTGTCATTCCAGTTATCATCTTCTGTATTTTCTGGGCCTGTAACTGTATGATCTGTGTTAGAGACATTTCCTGTGTATCCCTATTTCATAAGCAAAATTTCAACACTCTTATACAAAATAAAAAGTCAGTGCTTATCAAAACAAAATTTTTGCACACAAAGACCAAGAACTGCTGGAAAAAGAAAGGTACTTTTAGTTGTGGCAGGGACACTCTGGAAAGAAAAAGAATACGCTTTCATACTGCTGTTCTTGGCCTGTTCCTGAAAGAAAGCAAAGTTATTGCACAATTTTACTGGCAAAATAATTCTTCTGCTGTGGCTGTTGCAATGACTAAGCTTCATCATGTTTGATCCTTGTCACTATGTAATGGACTGGGGGGAAGGGGGGGAATCACCACTTTGACAAAAATCTCACTGCCTTTGAAAAATACTAACAAAGGCGTACTCATAGGACAAATGTGTGGGTTCTAGGGCAGCACATACACAATGAAAGTAACAAAAAATACTGGATAGTAAAATATATTACTCAACTTTGGTAATGCTGGTTACAGCAGTTGTAGAGTGAAGGTTTAGCCGGTCTGTCCTGCATTGACTACAGTTCCATGAACACAAACCAAATAATTTTCTCTGAACTAAAATTGTAAGAAAAATAGTCTTCTGTCTTGATTTACTATTCAAAGAACAGTTCCAAATTAAAAGTGCTCAGTTAAATCTCTAGTCAAATAGTCTCTGTCCATATGTGATAATTCTATTCACTGTTCAGTTTCTACTGAAAAATAACTACTGTCTGTTATCAGCCACTGTTTCTGTCTCACATGATGAATTGAAGACCTGAAGATACAGCAAATGTTTCGCAGGAACTGCCTAGCAAGACATGGACTGTCGTACAGCTTACAGCTGACTGCTTCTGCTCGAGCACGGTTACTTAAGCGCGCACCTCTCTTCCTGCTGGTGTTGCAGCTCCAGGGGGTGATTATTGTGGGCAGTGTGATTGGTTTGGGTGCAGCCATGTTCCTGCAGTGGGCAGATGTCAACAGTACTTCCAGTTCCAACTGTTGCACACTCTTCTTGTGTGGTGTCTCATTACACCACAGTTTACTTGTGCACAGTTGTCTGATATTCAGGGTGATTTTTTCCACCATGCACAAACTCTAGAAACTGATCGATGACAAGATATAGAACAAAAAACGGTCTAATGAATATATGTCTAGAAATGCATGGTTTTCATGCTAGAGACCCATTTATTTAATCATACCTTGCTACAGAAATTGTGGTCTAAAATGCACTGTACCATGCAGCTACAGTTACAATATGCATGGTTTCCTTTTAGAGGGTGGTATTGTTCCTCACACACCATGCCCTGGTGCCCTCTTCTGCCATAATAATTGGTAATGTTGTGTCTGATTCACTTCTCTTGCTGATTCACCTCGTAGTGGATGTGATACAGCATTGTACACAATGGTTCTGTAGTTGCATGAAAAGCTTGCTGACATGGTGTTTGCTTACAGAAAGACAAACAGCAACGGGTGGTGGGCAACGAGGTTGTATCAGGAGACCCATTCCCACTGATAACAATACCAGCATTCAACATTTGCAACAGTGTTTTGCCATTTGTCTGAGATGGGGTTGTTTCAGGAAGCAGGAAATCATGAAGGACGTATCTGAAATGTTTGGACATCGGACTTGGAGTAAAATGTGATCAACATTGTGGAAAGCTACCGCTGTGTCAGTACTAGGCAGTTGGCCCACCAGTTCAGGGTAAGCCAGAAAACAGAGTGGAACATTATCCATGACAATTGTTACTATGCTTATCACTTACAGCACATGCAGGGCTTACTAATGACAGACTTTTGACATTGGGAGCAGTTTTGTCGCTGGTTTCTTCACGAGGCAACCATGATTCTGGGATTTGTGTCATACACCCTATTCACAGATGAGGTCACCTTTTACGTGTATTGGTGTTTTTGAATTTTTGTCACACTCATCGGTGGGGTAGTATGCAGAACCCCCATGCTGTGGCGACAGTGGATCATTAGCATCAGTGCAGGTGGAATGTATGGCAGGGATAATTGGTGACCAAATTTTGGGACCAGTCTTCCTCCCACATTGCGTTACAGGCTGTAACTATTGGCAATTCTTGCAGATGACTTTACGTCTCTTGCTGGAAGAAGTGCCATTGATGATTCAAAGGGTTATGTGGCTGGCACATGATGGTGCTCCAGCCCACTTTGCTGTTAATGTCTGGATCCATCTCAAGCGTGTCTTCTCTGGCCGGTGAATGTGACAAGGGGGTCCAGCTGCATGGCCTGCTCATTCACTGGATCTCAGCCCTTGCGATTTCTTGTTATGGGACTGTCTCAAAAGTATTGCATATGCGGGCTCCATTCCAGATGTGGAGACACTGGACAGCATATTCATACTCCCTTTGATACTTTTTTGATGCAACCTGGCCAATATCAATGTGCGAGACAGAACATGTTATGTGACACACACCTGTGTTGAGGCACATGGAAACCATTTTCAGCACATACTGTAACTGTGTCTGCATGATACAATGTGTATTAGACCACAGTCTCTGTAACAATGTACAATTGAATAAATGGTCTCTAGCATGGAAAACATGCTTTTCTGGACGTAAGTTCACTAGACATTTTTTGTTCCGTATCCTCTCATTGATCAGTCTCTAGAGTTTGTACATGGTGGAAAAAAATAACCCAGTATAACAGAGTGTATTACTTCAACAATGCTTTTTTCACTGCCACCTCGTCATGGGCAATTTTCATTTGAGGATCAGTTAGGTAATTGAAACAGGTCAAAGAGTATAAATAAATACTAACTTGAACTATTTTAAGATCCATTTTTGATAATCAGTTCTCACCTGTTGCTGACACTGTGGCTAACATTATTAGCCTTTGACTGTATTGGTAAAAGTTGCAGTTTTTTTCTTTTGTATTTAGACCTCTTCCCATGATTTTTCTTTTCCAGTCAGTTGTCCAGAAGACTTGCATAATATTCATTGTGTTCTAGCCTTTCAGGATTTTTCATTTTTGTGTGTTATATAACAGTTGTCCATTGACAAAACAAAATGATACTGCTGGATTTTTTCCAGTCTTCAGGTTCACATGGAAACATTTGCATCAATCATATCTTAAACAGTCATGGTGACAGTTCAATGCCTACAACAGATTTTCAGCAAAGAATTTAACTTGCAATCTTACAAAAAGCGACATTATCGAGGTTCAAACAAATAAAAACTATATGCTGTTATGAGAAATATATATTATGCTCATGCCACTAGATAATGTACAAAATTCCTTTTATGCTGCCACATCATTTTTGTCATTACCATTCACCATGACTGCCACAAGCTAAAATGGACTCAGTATGTGCACAACCCAATTAAAGAGGTTCAGCTCAGCATCTGCTGCGCTTACAAAACAACTCTCACTTTGTTACACTGAAGACCAGGATGATGAATTGTTTCCGTAATTTCACTACCTGTCTCCTTCCAGATTTATGTTCTGGGCCAATGCAGGTGCAGTAACAAGTGGTTTCAGTGGTTTCATTCTGCAGAAGTAAACAGCAAAAGTACTGTATAAAGTAAGTAACTTCACATCATATACAGGATCCTTTTAGAACTTGAAATTGTGATTCCTTTACCAGTACATTTACTCCTCTATGACATTTGTTGTCCATAATAAAAATCAGTTCAGGTAAAGTGTCATCACAGCTAAAAATAGAAGCGTAATTCCTGTGTAGTCTTTCCCTTCTGCCTAGAGTTCAGAGTGGGCCCCTGTTGTCTGAAGCAAAAGTCTTGAACAAGCTCTGATTTGACACAGTTTAACGTATTGAGAATCTTTGTAAACTGTAAAGAAAATTCAAAACATATTTTATTAGCCACCCCTAAAAATTATATCATTATCTATATTCAAGAATTAATGATCCTTGTTAACTTTGTGTCAAGCAGCAATGCCCACTGTAAATAGATATCTATGTGTAAGGCATATAGGTAACAACTGTTCTATGACAAATAACAGTGTGATGACATTCTTTACTCCTTATTTGTCTGGGGAACATTTCTTACAGTGATATTGGACATGTCATGTTTACATAAAGTTTACATATACATAGAGAATACAGTGATATACAGGGTGTTACAAAAAGGTACGGCCAAACTGTTAGGAAACATTCCTCACACACAAATAAAGAAAAGATATTATGAGGACACGTGTCCGGAAACGCTTAATTTCCATGTTAGAGCTCATTTTAGTTTCGTCAGAATGTACTGTACTTCCTCGATTCACCACCAGTTGGCCCAATTGAAGGAAGGTAATGTTGACTTCGGTGCTTGTGTTGACATGCGACTCATTGCTCTACAGTACTAGCATCAAGCACATCAGTACGTAGCATCAACAGGTTAGTGTTCATCACGAACGTGGTTTTGCGGTCAGTGCAATGTTTACAAATGCGGAGTTGGCAGATGCCCATTTGATGTATGGATTACCACAGGGCAATAGCCGTGGCGTGGTACGTTTGTATCAAGACAGATTTCCAGAACGAAGGTGTCCCGACAGGAAGACATTCGAAGCAAATGGTCGGCGTCTTAGGGAGCACGGAACATTCCAGCCTATGACTCGCGACTGGGGAAGACCTAGAACGACGAGGAGACCTGCAATGGATGAGGCAATTCTTCGGGCAGTTGACGATAATCCTAATGTAAGCATCAGAGAAGTTGCTGCTGTACAAGGTAACGTTGACCACGTCACTGTATGGAGAGTGCTACGGGAGAACCAGTTGTTTCCGTACCGTGTACAGCGTGTGCAGGCACTATCAGCAGCTGATTGGCCTCCACGGGTACACTTCTGTGAATGGTTCATCCAACAATGTGTCAATCCTCATTTCAGTGCAAATGATCTCTTTATGGATGAGGCTTCATTCCAACGTGATCAAATTGTAAATTTTCACAGCCAACATGCGTGGGCTGACGAGAATCCGCACGCAATTGTGCAATCACATCATCAACACATTTTATGTGAATGTTTGGGCAGGCATTGTTGGTGATGTCTTGATGGGGCCACATGTTCATCCACCTACGCTCAATGGAGCACGTTATGATTTCATACGGGATACTCTACCTGTGCTGCTAGAACATGTGCCTTTACAAGTACGACACAACATGTGGTTCATGCACGATGGAGCTCCTGCACATTTCAGTTGAAGAGTTCGTACGCTTCTCAACAACAGATTCGGTGACCGATGGATTGGTAGAGGCAGACCAATTCCATGGCCTCCACGCTCTCCTGACCTCAACCCTCTTGACTTTCATTTATGGGGGCATTTGAAAGCTCTTGTCTACACAACCCCGGTACCAAATGTAGAGACTCTTCGTGCTCGTATTGTGGACGGCTGTGATACAATACGCCATTCTCCAGGGCTGCATCAGCGCATCAGGGATTCCATGCCACAGAGGGTGGATGCATGTATCCTTGCTAACGGAGGACATTTTGAACATTTCCTGTAACAAAGTGTTTGAAGTCACGCTGGTACATTCTGTTGCTGTGTGTTTCCATTCCATGATTAATGTGATTTGAAGAGAAGTAATAATATGAGCTCTAACATGGAAAGAGAACGTTTCCGGACACATGTCCACATAATATATTTTCTTTCTTTGTGTGTGAGGAATGTTTCCTGAAAGTTTGGCCATACCTTTTTGTAACACCCTGTATACCAATTAATGTGTGACTACATTTATAATCTGACTAGTATATATATCTACTAGTTACTACAGAATTTCCGGAAAAATTGTCATTGAAAGTATATTATAAAAGATAACAATGATAATATGGTTCATTTTTCTGTAATTCCTTGGTATTCATTCAGCACTGCCAGGAAAGAGAGAAAAAGAAAAGTACAGCAGCATCGACATTTTGAGACAAAATATTATTTTATGCATCCCCACATACTAGAAATGAGTGTACACACAGTTTTTAAATTGTTGCTGTTCATCTTTGCATTGTGTACTGACATACTATTTAAGTTTTTTACTTCAAGATATTGTTTAACACTGTAAGGGCAAATATTGTTCAGATGGATTTTTAATTCTCTTTTCAAAAGAGAGATACTTTCTACCATCTTTATGCACTGTGGTAAACTGTTGTGGAGTATGTGTCCAGCATTTATAAGTTCTTTGTCTGTTAATTTTAGCCTATTTCCTTCTATATGATAGCCATTTTTCTCTTCTTGTATTATGTTCATGATATTCTTTGTTTAGCAATGCAGTGCAGTTGGTTTCTAAATAGATAATTATTTCATAATATTAAAATTTTTAGTTCCCTGAATTTATTTCTTGAGCATTCTCTGGGTGATACTTTTGTGATGGATTGTACAACTGTCTTTTGTAATCATATTAATACCCTTTGTGTGTGCACATTTGCACCATTTCCCCAACCCAGGATTCTGTATGAGAAGTGTAAATGGAATAGTCCATAGTACCGTGTTTGTAGAGTGTGTCTATTTACTGACTTTGACATTTGCTTGAACCTATTCTGCTGCAGATGTTACTTATGTGATGATTCTCCCATGTCATATACCTATCCACTGTTCCATTTAGACATTTATAGCTTTTGTCTCCTTTACTTCTAGAACTGCAAGCCTGATAGTAATGTTGTCCAAAGCATGTTTTTTGTTTGTGTGAATCTGCATATTTGTTGTTTTGTTTCCATTTATAAAGAGATTTTTCCCATGAAATAATTGCTTCCACTTTTCATATTTAGTGAAACCTTCACTTACAAGTCATCTGTTGTAGAACTAGTAACAACCCAAAGCTGATTTAATGATGTTGACTGCTTCCCCCCTTATACCATAACAATGAATCTTTTGTAATAAAATGTCATGGTGTACACAATCAAATGCTTTAGACAGATCAAGGAACATATCATAGACCTCCTCCTGTTCATCAAGTGATTTAGTTACAAGTGTTACAAATTCAGCTATTGCTGTTTTGGTAGATTTTCTCTTTCTGAATCCATGTTGTTCATTGTTGAGAAAATTGCTAGTTTGTATAAAATTTAATATTATATCTTTTATTATGGTTTCTATTACAAGGGTCACTCCGAAAGAAATGCACAGTATTTTTTTAAAAATCCATCTTTTATTCTT
The DNA here is from genome assembly GCF_021461395.2 of Schistocerca americana. Classification (NCBI taxonomy): domain Eukaryota; kingdom Metazoa; phylum Arthropoda; class Insecta; order Orthoptera; family Acrididae; genus Schistocerca; species Schistocerca americana. The sequence goes on from NC_060119.1 coordinate 194,082,138, forward strand.
CTTGTTTGACAGTTTTACAGTGTGTAGATACATACTTTAGGAACAATATTTTCATTTCTCCACATAATGTTCATCCCTCTCAACTGCCTTATGCCATCTTGGAACCAGCGCCTGTATACCCACACGGTAAAATTCTGGACCAACCTGTTGGAGCCACTGTTTGGCAGCGTGCACCAAGGAGACATCATCTTCAAACTTTGTTCCACGAAGAGAGTCTTTCAGTTTCCCAAAGAGATGATAGTCACCTGGAGGCACATCAGGACCGTATGGCGAGTGATTCAGTGTTGTCCATCTGAGTTTTGTGATCACTTTCATGGTTTTTTGACTGACATGTGGTCGTGCATTGTCGTGCAACAGCAAAACATCCTGCTTTAGCTGATGTGGTCGAACATGACTCCATCGAGCTTTAAGTTTCTTCAGTGTCGCCACATATGCATCAGAATTTATGGTGGTTCCACTTGGCATGATGTCCACAAGCAAGAGTCCTTCGGAATCAAAAAAACACCATAGCCGTAACTTTTCCAGCAGGTGTGGTTTTGAATTATTTTTTCTTGGGTGAATTTGCATGTTGCCACTCCATTGATTGCCTCTTCGTCTATGGTGAAAAATGATGGAGCCATGTTTCATCACCTGTCACAATTCTTCCAAGAAATTCATCCCCACCATTCTCGTACTGTCCCGAAAGTTCACTGTATACTGTTTTTCTTGTTTCTTTGTGAGCCACTGTCAACATCTTGGGAACCTGCCTGGCACAAACCTTTTTTAACGCCAACACTTTCAGCATTCTGCAAACACTTCCTTCTCCTATCCCAAAGTAGTGTGACAATTCATTCACTGTGATGTGTCTGTCAGCAGTCCCCAATTTGTTAACTCTCTGCTCATTGTCTGGAGTGTGTGCAATATGAGGCCTGCTGCTGCGACGACAGTCCTCAATATTGCCGTGCCCGCTTTCATCACATAACCTGCTTGCACACCAACTAACTGTACTGCAATCGACAGCAGCATCTCCATACACCATTTTCAACCTCTTGTGGATGTTTCCCACTTTCTTGTTTTCACAACACAGGAATTCTGTGACAGCATGTTGCTTCTGACGACCGTCAAGTGTAGCAGCCATCTTGAAGACATGCTGTGATGGCGCCACTCATGGGAACAGGTTGAACTAAGTTTGAAAACAAGCGGGAAGGATGTATCTACACACTGTAAAACTTACACACATGCAGAATGAAAACTGCATTTTTACAAAAATAGTGTGCATTTCTTTTGGAGTGACCCTCATATTTTAGGGAGTACAGATGTAATAGTTATCGGTCTGTAAGTGCCTGGGTCTTTTTTCAGCCTCCTTTATGTATAGGCTCTACTTTACTCCTTTTCACGCACATTGGAAATATTCTGTGCTCCATAGATAAGTTTGTCAGACAGGCTAACAGGCTAATGGCTTTACTGCCGACAAACAGCGTTTACTTAGTTTAGCATCTAGTCCCTCAGTGGTTTCTGTTTTCAGATTTTGTATTCTTTTAATGATTTATGACTCATTTGTTAGGATCAGGAATAGCACTTTGTCGCATAAGGAATGTTTATTGTGTTTATTTTGGAAGTATAATTTTGATTTATTAATTTATCCACAGCCTCAGTGTTATGTTTGTTTAAAGTATTGCTGACATTTTGTCTATCCCTGCGTTCCCTCCCAAGTGCTATGTTATCAGTGTTTTCCACACATACACACCTTTCTTCTCTTCATTTATTTTAGAGCAAATGGTGTTAGTGATATTTGTTGAGGTTCTGTATTGTTTTCATAATATGTTGACTTAGTTTCTTTTATCAGTTTGTTGCATGGTTTCTTCTTTTCCCTATTTTTTTGAGTTGGTCCTAGCCAAAAATTTTCATAAATATTTTTCACCTCTTCCCTCTTCCTTTTTACCTCTATTGTGACCCAATTTTTGTTATACTTCTCCTTTATTATTCTACATAGTAATGGATGTGTAACATCTATGTCATGGCCCAATGTATTGCAGAATGATACCCATCCTTTATCTAGGTTTTCTATTAAATATACTTCACCAAAGTCCTTGGTGTCTGGTAACCTTTGTAGCCTATCTATGTTTGTTTGTCTAAATTCTTCAAATATTTTTTCTATCCTTCCTATGTCGCCTGTTATTTCAATTAATACCATGTAGTGCTCTTCAGTGGTTGTGTTTATGGCTTGTACTGCCTGCCTGCTCTGTGTATATTAGTGATTACATGACATATTAATGTTTCTGTATTTTTACAGCGCCTCATGGGACTGTCTACTGTTAAATTAAGTTCATATATTTTAAACAGATCTTGAAAACCTTTTGTATAACAGTTGTCTTTTAGTACATTAATATTTAGGTCACCCACTACAATTATGTATGAAAGATTTCCCTGCTAGTCTTAGCTAACAGTTCTTCCAACTCCTTTATAAATCCATTCACCTGACTGTTTGGTGATCTGGAGAGCTCTAAATCAAACTTTTCCCCATTATATGTTGTCTGTATTGCTGCAGCTTCAAATTGCATATCTTTACAGTTGTCTACTGACTATGGAATGATACCCACTATTTTACTGTGTACATAGACTGCTACCCCTCTGTCCTTATGTGCAGATCTGCAGAAATTAGCAACTTTTAAATATTCCTGTATGTTGTAAACATTAATTAATTTTCCCTTTAGCTCATGTTCTGACATAATAAATATATTTTGTAACTTTGCAGCTACTAGTACTTCTATCTGTTCCAATTTACTGGATCCACATTGTACTCTCTGCTTTCTTTTTATGTGCTGGTACAATAAATTCTGATCTTTGAGATGTTTTTCCTTCTTTGTTCTTTCTCCTCATCTTGATCTTGTCTCCAGGGTCTCTGCCACAACTTGTCCTTCTGCAGGTGATGACATGGATTCTTCTGCTGGTGACGACACTCCTTCTGCTAGTGATGATGCTGCTTCTTTTTCTACTGGCGATGACTCTTTTGTCTTCCTTTGCAGGGCAGAGTGTGTTTCCTCTTCTGTTCCTTCGTCTTGTGGCCGTTTTAATTAAATTACTGGATACAGTACTGTATCTTCTATTTCTTCACTCATTTACCATGGTATAGGTCTATGTACCTGTTCTTTTGGGCTACTATTTTTTCTGATATTTCTTTGTACAGAATTTTTTCACTATAGTTGTTTCTGTGCAGGCCATGCTGTGTGAAATGTTCTTTCATGGAGTTTGTTTCTTCAATAAATGTAACATTACAGAAAATGCTACATATCTTCCCGAATTTTCTGTTTGCGCTGATGATTTCTTTATTTGCAGAGGAAGCTGAATCAGGCCATGCCTCTTAGGAATGCTTATGACATATACAGCATAATGTGTTAAGTTTTCCTAAAAAATCTCTTAGAGCCCTGGTTGCATTGACCCTTTCATTCTTACATAATTATGTCATTTCCTCCACCAGTAAGAACACATTTGGAAGTTTTGTTAGTGTTGTTTCTTAGTCTTTTAGCAATTCATGTGAAGGTGTGCCATGATGGGTAAATCCTATTACTTTTAATTTAGTTTGCATAGTGGCCATAATACCTGCTAAGCCTCTTCCATGGCTAGCTGACAGTATGTAATCATCTTTCTTATTTCTCTCACTTGGTGAAACATTTGCAAATGCTTAGTATTTTCTTGCTTCTTCAAGGTATTTCTTGGAGATGTGAAATCATTTCTCTTGTTCTATACTGTATCATACTTGTCTGTTGTTTTCAGTTCAAAATGTTTGTAATCTTGTTTCACATGCCAGCTTTTTTTAGGTCTAAAAACGGTTCATTTTCCACTGTTTTCTTATTTGAGATCACTTATCAGTGTTACCAGATTACTTACGTATTGCTTTGCACATATGCAAAAAGGGCACAATCTGAGATATGCATCAGCTGTTTAATATACCTGAGGAAGTAGCAGCTTGTGTAACCTTATCTGTTTATTCTATTATGTTAAACTTGTTGCAAGTATGTACAAATTGTGTTGTATAGGTTAATGATATATACAAGACTTATCAAAAGTAGTAACAAAAAGCATCACAACTTAAAGTACATAATAATAGAAGAAAAATTTCCAGTGCACTTAGTTCCATAAACTAATGTTTTATGAGATATCATTTACTTTCAGTCATGTCATTTTTTACTGTTAATTATGTTTCACCTTGTAGGTGGAAAGGACAGTTCAGTTCACTGGAGAAAACTATAAAAATTCAATGCAAGAGAACTGCTAGTCACTGCTTACCTTCAGGAAAGGGATCTCTGTACTACTGATATACACTTAAAAGTGAAATCATGAAGCCTAGATTTTGTGACTCTTAGTTCTTCGTCAGGGAGGAAAGAGGGATAGATTTGGCAAGTTTCAAAAGAAATGGCAAGTCACTTAGGTTCCAGGATGAGAACCACCCATTTGTAATGAAGACATCTTGTCAGAGCCAAATTTTACTAAATAGGAACAATAAAATGTAGATATAATGGATTCACTCAGAAACTACTACTGTAAAAGACGTTTCAATGGTGTCAAAATAAATACATAACTGAAAATGTTAATTCATTTAGTTATGTGGGTGTTTGCTATGCTGACTTTATTTTGACACATAATGAGCCATCTTTCACTCACACAGTAGGACTAATAGTATCCTGTAAGACTGAAACATGTAATAGCAGTGCCCATTGAAAAATGTCCATACAACTCCCACTTTGTGAAAGGTTTTTGGGGATGTTAGCAATGACAGAATATGCCTCTCAGTTTTGCATCAGTAGTAATTTCTTTCCTGTGGAACTTATAATTGCACTCATAAATGACGTTTTGGCATAATTAAGGAAGGGAAAAGGTCCATTTGGTTATTTATGGGACCTTGATAAGATAGATAATAAAAGTTCTGAGACCTTGACAGATCACTTGATTGACACATAAGAAAAATTTACTGTGACACCACCCTGTTACTCAACCAGTGCACTGGTATCAATGAATTATGCTACCAATATAGGATAAATAACATGCGTGTAATATAACTGAGGAAGCAGCATTGTTTTTTACACTGAAGAGCCAAAGAAACTGGTACACCTGCCTGATATCATGTAGGACCCCTGTGAGCACACAGAAGTGCCGCAGTATGGTGTGGTATGGACTTGACTAATGTTTGAAGTAGTGCTGGAGGGAATTGACACCATGAATTGTGCAGGGCTGTCCATAAATCCATAAGAGTATAAGGTGGTGGAGATCTCTCATGAATAGCACGTTGCAAGGCATCCCAGATATGCTCAATAATATCCATGTCTTAGGAGTCTGGTGGCCAGTGGAGGTGTCTGAACTCAGAAGAGTGTTGCTTGAGCCACTCTTTAGCTATTCTGGACATGTGGACATGAATGGATGCAGCTGATCAGACAGGATGCTCACATAAGTGTCATCTGTCAAAGTCGTATAGAGACCTATAAGGGTCCCATATTGCTCCAAATGCACATGCTCCTCATCATTACAGAGCCTGCTCCAACTTGAACAGTCCTATGCTGGCATGCAGGGTCCATGGATTCATGAGGTTATCTCCATACATATGCACTCAATACAATTTGAAACAAAAATCATCTGATCAGGCAACATATTTCTGGTCATCAATAGTCCAATGTCGGTGTTGAGGGACCCAGGCAAGGCATAAAGATGTGTGTCATACAGTATTTGAGGGTACACAACTGGGCATTCAACAAAAATCATCTGATCAGGCAACATATTTCTGGTCATCAATAGTCCAATGTCGGTGTTGAGGGACCCAGGCAAGGCATAAAGATGTGTGTCATACAGTATTTGAGGGTACACAACTGGGCATTCAACTCTGATAGACCATATCGATGAAGTTTCATTGAACGGTTTGCGCGCTGACACTTGTTGATGGCCCAGCAATGAAATTAGCAGCAATTTGCAGAAGGGTTGCTCTTCTGTCATGTTGAACAATTCTCTTCAGTTGTCATTGGTCCCATTCTTGCAGGATCTTTATCCAGCCACATCACTGTCAGAGATTTGATGTTTTACCGGATTCCTGATGTTCACAGTACTCTTGTGAAATGGAAGTATGGGAAAATTCCCACTTCATTGCTACCTTGGAACGTGGGAGATGCTGTGTCCCATTGTTTGTGCAATGACTATCACATCACGTTCAAATTCACTTATATCTTGGTAACTTGCCATTGTAGCAGCAATAACCAATCTAAGAATTACATCAGACACTTTTGTCTTATACAGGCTTTGCTGACAGCAGCCTGTTTACATATCTCTGTATTTTAATATGCATGCCTAAACAAATTTTGTTTGGTGCTTCTGTGTATATTACCAGCTTTCCATCTATTTTAATGGGTTAAATTTAGCTAGAATAAACCAAATAGTATTAAGCAACTTAGTGACAGTTCAATGTCAGTACAGCATAAGGATAAAGTTTCGTAACAAAATTGAGAATTCCTGGATACAACAATATATGAAATAAGGGAAAGGCAGCCACTCAGCGACAGCAGACTGATGTGTGGGGCATAGAGACATGTAACAGGAAATGGTGTTCACTCTAGCTTTTGAGCTCTTGCACTTTTGCTGAAAAAAGTACATACATTCTCACACACAACCACATGCTGTGGTTCACAGTTGATAGCTTCACATTCAAACTTATAGAAATAGAGTTTATGTAGTTTCAGACAAACAGGAATGAGTTACAGGTACAATAAGTACTGAGATCACTGGGTGAGGCTCCACATGTGAAGCTCCCAGGCATGCAGGTTGATGATAAACTGAGCTGGCACCAATAACATGGATAAGTTCATTGAACCCTCTGCCAGGCACTTTATTGTGAATGGCGGAGTAATCATGTAGATGTAGATGTAGAAGTTAACTGAAAATCTTAGTTCTGCATGATGCAGGCTTAGAAATCTTTCTCTGTCTCTCTCATGGTATTGGCCTGCAGACAGGATTATGTACTACACAGGGTATTGCTCAAGACTGTCCTATGGAATAATATATTGGAGAAGCGCAACAAAGATAAAAAATGACTTTTTTTTTTATGGAAGGATGCAGTAAGAATATTGTGTGAAATTTATAGGCAAATGTCTCGCACAAGCCTTTTCAGGAACCTAGGCAATTTTACCCTTGTGTTCCAATACATATACTTTTTGGTAATTGTGGTTGATAAAAAAAATGAATTTAGGATGAACTTTGCTGTTCACAGCCTAAAAGTAAAAATAATTTCCTTATAAACTATGAAACCCTACAAGGGTTGGGACTGGAGTTCAGTTCAGTGCAAAAGTGCTAGTAGGCATCATGCAGGAAATGCGAAGTAAACAGTAACAAAATACCTCATTATAATTTGTCAGAATATTTGAACTCCAGGATGTAAATTCTACTTAACTATAATGTTTATATATAAAAACAAAGATGAGGTGACTTACCAAACAAAAGCGCTGGCAGGTCGATAGACACACAAACAAACACAAACATACACACAAAATTCAAGCTTTCGCAACAAACTGTTGCCTCATCAGGAAAGAGGGAAGGAGAGGGGAAGACGAAAGGAAGTGGGTTTTAAGGGAGAGGGTAAGGAGTCATTCCAATCCCGGGAGCGGAAAGACTTACCTTAGGGGGAAAAAAGGACAGGTATACACTCGCACACACGCACATATCCATCCACACATACAGACACAAGCAGACATATTTATGTCTGCTTGTGTCTGTATGTGTGGATGGATATGTGCGTGTGTGCGAGTGTATACCTGTCCTTTTTTCCCCCTAAGGTAAGTCTTTCCGCTCCCGGGATTGGAATGACTCCTTACCCTCTCCCTTTAAACCCACTTCCTTTCGTCTTCCCCTCTCCTTCCCTCTTTCCTGATGAGGCAACAGTTTGTTGCGAAAGCTAGAATTTTGTGTGTATGTTTGTGTTTGTTTGTGTGTCTATCGACCTGCCAGCGCTTTTGTTCGGTAAGTCACCTCATCTTTGTTTTTATATATAATTTTTCCCATGTGGAATGTTTCCTTCCATTATATTAACTATAATGTTTGTATTACACAGATCCTGACATTGTCAGTAAGTTCTACATATCCAGCTACTAGATGTCTGTGTAAAGCCAAAACTGTGCAAAAAATTTATGATAAAAGAGCCGCTGATTAATACTGTGTGTCCGTGAAGTCTCTGGCCCAATGTGTCTGGGCTTGTTGGGTGTGTAGTGTTGGCAGCAAATTTAAGTCTCATGTGCAAATGTCCCATGGACCTGCAGTGGGGGTAGTAGTGTTGCATATGTGTTGCAGCTCTTAGTTGTGTTGTTGTCTAGTTCTTGTGTAAGCTGAATGGAGTGAGAATGCTTACATTACAAAGAGAGAGTTTTCATTGGAAGAGGTTTTATGTGCAGGAGGCAGGAGGAAACTTCATGGAGAATGCAAGGTGGTAATTTACACTGCATTTCCTTGCTTTGAAGTCTTTACACCATCCCACTATATGTAATTTAATTTGCAAATTCCAGACAACAGGTTCAGTTCATGATTAGCCATGAACTGGTAGGCTCACAATTTTGACAGAAAGAAAGGTGAGGAGTTTATCATCAGAAACCAAAGCACATACAGCCGTAACCAAAGAGCTGGGGATGTATCTGTATAAAATTACTGCTGTGCAACAGTCACATTGTATTTACCATGTGAAACAAATAGCATATTGTGAATGGTTTCAGTGATTTGTTAACAGACATGGAACTGATGTTTTATATTGAACCTTTTTCACTGATGAGCCTTGATTCCCAAAATTCACGAATTCAATCATCAGAAAATCCACAGGCCTTTAGACAAACACTATTGGTTGTAGAGGAAATCAGAGTATGGGTTGCAATAATGCAAGTGCAAATTATAGGGCCAATCGTTTTTGATACTACCATCACTTCCAATGTATATTGTTCCCAAATAACATATATCCATTTACTGTGGTGCTGAATGAAAATGATATCAATAATTCATTTTTTCAACAAGACAATGCTACTGCTCACATGGCACACCAGGCCCTACAACTTTTAGATCAACTCTTTGAAGACAGAGTAACTACAAGAGGTCTCTGGCCCCAGCTCACCAGGTCTGTCTCCGTCTGACTATACCTTTCGGGGTGTGGCTAAAACATTTGTGTATCAAAGTTATCCAAAGAGAGTAGAAGGATTGAGGACAGCAATAATTGAGTATGTGCATTCAATTACATGTGAAAAACTGCTAAAGATGTTTGCAAACAAATGTAAATGTGTTGAACTATGCCTTCAAGAAAGAGGAAAACATTTACAGCTCCTTCTGTGATATTGGCGAGTGTAATGTATTTAATTGTAATTAACATAATTAATTAATTTCATCATTTTTATTGTAATAATTTTGAATCCCATCTCCCAACATATCTACAGCCACTACCAGTGACATGAATGTGCTGCCAACCTCATGCGCCCTGCAAGGTGAGACACGCAGAGCTTGCCACTGTGGAGAGACTTCACAGATCTACTGCACAAGAGAAGGAGAAATAGTGTTCTTTAAAAGCAGCTATTATTCAACCTAATGTAGATATATAAAGTAATTTAGAAGTAATTCTCATAGTTACCAGTGTGATTAAATTAGCATCAATCATATTTATTGTTAGTGCATTTCACAAAAGAATCAGTAGTGGCTGCATCTGCCTGCCTGTTGATGTATGACACTACTCATTCCACATTCTGATGTGGTTTATAGAATGTGATAAATAAGTTGATGAATTTAAAGTCTTGCAAAATCACCTGAACTCACTGATGACACAGGGCCTCAGATGTATATACTACTGGTCACTCACTAGAAAAAATTTAATGTTAAATGTTCCATTTTATCCAGATACATAACAAAGCAAGAAAGGAACCAAGACACTACTAAATTAATCAAAAACTTCAGTTTAAAATTTTTTGTTATATTAATTTCACATGCAGTCATCATATAATGAAATTTTCAATTATATCATAATGTAGAGATTCATATCGTCAGCCATATAATATCCACTATTCGATAAAGAGCTTCCTGTGTCCAAGGAATAGAAAATCAACTGGAATCACACAACAGAGGAAAGTCCACTGGACCTAACGGTATACCAATTCGATTCTACACAGAGTACGCGAAAGAATTTGCCCCCCTTCTAACAGCCGTGTACCGCAAGTCTCTAGAGGAACGGAATGTTCCAAATGATTGGAAAAGAGCACAGGTAGTCCCAGTCTTCAAGAAGGGTTGTCGAGCAGATGCACAAAACTATAGACCTATATCTCTGACGTCGATCTGTTGTAGAATTTTAGAACATGTTTTATGGTCGTGTATCATGTCGTTTTTGGAAACCCAGAATCTACTCTGTAAGAATCAACATGGATTCCGGAAACAGCGATCGTGTGAGACCCAACTCACTTTATTTGTTCATGAGACCCATAAAATATTAGATACAGGCTCCCAGGTAGATGCTATTTTCCTTGACTTCCGGAAGGCGTTCGATACAGTTCTGCACTGTTGCCTGATAAACAAAGTAAGAGCCTACGGAATATCAGACCAGCTGTGTGGCTGGATTGAAGAGTTTTTAGCAAACAGAACACAGCATGTTGTTATCAATGGGGAGACGTCTACAGACATTAAAGTAACCTCTGGCATGCCACAGGGGAGTGTTATGGGACCATTGCTTTTCACAATATATGTAAATGACCTAGTAGATAGTGTTGGAAGTTCTATGCGGTTTTTCGCGGATGATGCTGTAATATACAGAGAAGTTGCAGCATTAGAAAATTGTAGCGAAATGCAGGAAGATCTGCAGCAGATAGGCACTTGGTGCAGGGAGTGGCAACTGACCCTTAACATAGACAAATGTAATGTATTGCGAATACATAGAAAGAAGGATCCTTTATTGTATGATTATATGATAGCGGAACAAACACTGGTAGCAGTTACTTCTGTAAAATATCTGGGAGTATGCGTGCAGAATGATTTGAAGTGGAATGATCATATAAAATTAATTGTTGGTAAGGCAGGTGCCAGGTTGAGATTCATTGGGAGAGTCCTTAGAAAATGTAGTCCATCAACAAAGGAGGTGGCTTACAAAACACTCGTTCGACCTATACTTTAGCATTGCTCATCAGTGTGGGATCCGTACCAGATCGGCTTGATGGAGGGGATAGAGAAGATCCAAAGACGAACGGCGCGTTTCGTCACAGGGTTATTTGGTAACCGTGATAGCGTTACGGAGATGTTTAGCAAACTCAAGTGGCAGACTCTGCGCAAGAGAGGCGCTCTGCATTGCGGTGTAGCTTGCTTGCCAGGTTTCGAGAGGGTGCGTTTCTGGATGAGGTATCGAATATATTGCTTCCCCCTACTTATACCTCCCAAGGAGATCACGAATGGAAAATTAGAGAGATTCGAGCGTGTACGGAGGCTTTCAGACAGTCGTTCTTCCCGCGAACCATACGCGACTGGAACAGAAAAGGGAGGTAATGACCATGGCATGTAAAGTGCCCTCCGCCACACACTGTTGGGTGACTTGCAGAGTATAAATGTAGATGTAGATGTAGATTTGTACATGCAGTGCAGTTTTCAGCAACATGCATAAGTCTGCTGCTGCATGTTTTTTAATGTCATTCACACACCTGTTAGTAATCATCTTCGGTCTGTTATGACCTCTTGGACTCCAGCAAGAATTTGTCTTGGTACACCTATGATCCACTCACTTGTTTGTCACTTATATTTATGCAACCGGTTTTGAAAAGCTAAATAGAACACACATCATACAATCCTTACAGATATATCTAAAAACAAAGATGATGTAACTTACCAAGTGAAAGCGTTGGCATGTTGAGAGACGCACAAACAAACACAAACACACCCACAAAATTCAAGCTTTCGCAACCAATGGTTGCTTCCTCAGGAAAGAGGGAAGGAGAGGGAAAGACGAAAGGATGTGGGTTTTAAGGGAGAGGGTAAGGAGTCATTCCGATCCCGGAAGCAGAAAGACTTACCTTAGGGGGAAAAAAGGACAGGTATACACTCGCGCACACACACACACATATCCATCCGCACATATACAGACACAAGCGTTACATCATCTTTGTTTTTAGATATATTTTTTCCACGTGGAATGTTTCCCTCTATTATATTCATATCATTTATTTGAATCCTTACAGATATTTATATTTACTAATAGCTTAAGATTTATGTTGCTCAGAACAATTTATTTCATGAGTTATAGCTATGTGTACTTCATAATCAAAAACTACTTCCATAGATCTACAGGGTGGTGCGTATTGTATCTACTAGCTGTAATTGGTAACAAAAACCAAATGAATGATGAATTCCATGTAGGGATTCATTGCTGAATGGATGGAAGTCAGGCAAGTAATATACCACTGAATGATGGTCTGTGCAGGCATGAATTGCAGCATTGGAAGCCTTTATCATATATAGTTCCAACATGGAGGCTGTGTGGGCTTTGCAATAGAAGAGTAATAATTGCCATTTGGGTGTATCCAAGAGTCAAAGTATTCTCAGGTGGGTGAGACAGAAGAAGGCCACTGGTAGTGTTTTGTACGGGGAATCACCAGGCTGGGGAAGAAGTGTTTCAGTATGTGAGAATCAGGAAGGAGTTTGCATATCACTTGAACACAGTCCCAGAAATTCAGCATCATGTCCCCAACATTTGTTGATATCCCAAGAAGCAAACTTTTCCATGACTATGTATGTTAATAAGAAAAACATTTGGTATTGGTCACAGGAAAATCCAGATGAAAAGTGCCAGGTAAGTTGGGTTGTTTGGGGAAGGAGACCAGACACAGCAAGGTCACCGGTCTCATCGGATTAGGGAAGGATGGGAAGGGAAGTCATCCATGCCCTTTCAAAGGAATCATCCCGGAATTTACGTGGAGCGATTTAGGGAAATCACAGAGAACCTAAATCAGGATGGCCAGACACGGGATTAAACTGTCGTCCTCCCGAATGTGAGTCCAGTGTCTAACCACTGCGCCACCTCACTCGGTGCCAGGTGAGTTCAAAAGTTGTGGTATAGTGTGCAGTTGGCATGTGTGGTATTATTGCCCCTATTTACTTATAATTTGTAATTCTGTTAAAGATGGTAAAGGACTTGGATGAGCAGTTGGTTGAATGAACAGTGCATTGAAAAGAAGATATAAGATGGTCACCAACAAAACTGAAACATGAGTGATGGGATGTATTTGAATTAAATAAGATGATGTTGAGGGAATTGGGTTATAAAATGAGTAATAGAAGAGTTTTGCTATTTGGGCAGCAAAATAACTAGTGATGATAAAATAGAGAGGATATAAATTGCAGAGTTACAGTTCCAGGAAAAGCTTTTCTGATAAAGAGGAATTTGTTAATATCTGAAACTTCCTGGCAGATTAAAACTGTGTACCCGACCGAGACTCGAACTCGGGACCTTTGCCTTTCGCGGGCAAGTGCTCTACCATATTGTTAATATCTAATATAAATAGGCTATAAATGTTAGAATGTCTTCATCTGAATGTGTATTTCTGGAGTGTAGCTTTGTGTGGGAGTGAAATATGGACAATAAGTGATTCAGATAAGAGAATAGAAGCCTTTGAAATGTGATGCTACATAGGAATTTGGGATTAAGTAACAGATCAAGTAACTTCTGAAGACTTACCAAATAAAATTGGTGTAAAAAGAAATTTGTAGCATAACTTGGGAAAAAGGACTGATCAGTTGATAGAACACATCCCAAGGTATCAAGGAATATTCACTTTGATTACTGTGGGAAGTGTGGAGGGTTGTAGGTGGAGTTAATAGTTTAGAGGAGACCTACAATAGAACCAGCAACAGATAATGCCTGTCAGTTGGCAGCACTGTTGTCAGCACTCAGCTGGGTAGCACAAACCACTGTGACAAAACTGAGACATTGCTGCAGAGGTGTAGACAAAATCGCAAGACGTGATGGAAGGAGACAGACACATGAAGCAGCTGTAGTGCACCCACTACAACTGTCAGTGATTTTATTTAACTGACTCTGGTATAGGCATGGATAACATGAGCAGGTTCAAAAGAATGTAAGTTTCGTTAGTCATACAAAGATGAAGGTGCTAGGACAGATTAAACTTGTGTGGAGAATGGTATGAAACTTTCTTGAGACTGGAGACCAAAATAACAGCAACACAATTCATTTGAGGATTACCACTTACATGAAGCAATGGCAAATGCTGACTATTATTGATAAATATTGCAGAATTTTCTCATTCTGAAATTGCTAACGAGGGGGTTACTAAATAAAATTTGATTCCAGCAAATTGGTGCAATGGCTTACACAACATACAAATATTGCCATACTCTTTCAAATGTTTTTAATATTGTGATACCACACTCTTTTTGATCTTGTGTAGATATTCCATTCATAAGGCCTGAGTCGAAACAAAGCTCCGGGAGTAGACAACATTCCATTAGAACTACTGACAGCATTGGGAGAGCCAGTCCTGACAAAAGTCTACCATCTGGTGAGCAAGATGGTGGCGCATGTAGACGTACTAATAAACCAATCCACGGAAAATTACGAGTTTTTAAATCCTGTGTGTGTAAAATGCAGTAAGAAGGTGAAATATGGTGTTAAATTATGTTCGTGGTCACAGAAATGGATCCATCGTCAATGTTTAAATGTCTTAGAGGAAAAAAACATGACCTGTGACTGTGGAAATGTGCGCTGTAACTATCATTATATCATGTGTTTACGAACGGAATGCGAAGAAGAATGCACGACTTCTTCATTAAAATATGATCTTATGTTAGCTAAACTATATGTAGAGAAGCTTGAATCAGTGATAGTTAGTGTACAGAAGCTGGAAGAAGTGATAGACCATTCAAAGGGTAGTGAAACGGTTGTAAACGAACAAAACGGTAACTTTATTAGGCCTAAAAAGTTTTGTCGTGTTAATCGTAACGAAAACAACTTTCGTCTCCCACAAGCAAATAAGTTTGAATTTTAAACGTGTGATGAATATGAAATATGTGAAAAGAGCCAAAGAAAGGAAGTACTTTCATCAAATGCAGTGACCACAAATCATGTCAGTAGGCCTACGAAGTCCTGTAATAACAAGAAAGGAAATACCAGAAAATACATGGAACATACTTATCGTGCAAACAAGATATCTACCAATACAGGTAAGAAGAAAAAAGAAGATATTTTCATACTTTCAGACAGTCATGGAAAGGGCTTAGCCGACATTTTGTGTAACATGCAAACTATATTCAAGGTTAGTGGAATAACGAAACCGGGTGCCTCTTTGCGCGAAGTTTTAAAAGACTGTGAACATTCTTTGAAGCTGGGAAGCAACTGTCTAATAATACGAGGTGCTAATGATGTTTATAGGAACGAGGGCAAACTCGCCACAAGAGCTCTAAGAAGTACATTACAGAAAATTACAGATGTCAACTTCTTCATTGCCAGTATCCCACAAAGACATGATCTTATAGAAGAATCTTGTGTCAACAAAGAAATCACAGTTACTAATAGGAAATTTGAGAAAATCTGCCATAGCCTCCCAAATGCCACATATGTGGACGTACCATCCGCAGAGAGAAGTCATTTTACAAGGCTTGGGCTTCACAGAAATAAACTCGGAAAATCATTCATTAGTCGAGAAATCCTTAATGCAGTGAAGGCAGTTAAGGACAAGAATAGCACGACCATACCACTTCCACCACCAAACACAGCAACTGAAAATTTCCAACAAGAAAATGAAACTGAATCACTGACAACAGGTCCAGCACTAGAATATCCACTTTCTTCAAAAACAGCTGAGATAAATGATTCAACTAGGACAGAAGTTTCCAAAGCAGCTTCAGCAGATGCAGCTACATACTACGCAACTGCATCATTAACAAGAAAAAAAAACGCCTGATGTGCCAACAGCCAATGACCTTTCATCAGTATTGGCCGCTCCTCAGTCTTCAACGGTGAAAGACTTTTCACCAGCTTCACCATCATCAGCAGTAACAGAAGCAAACAGAAGAAGCACAAGAACCAGGAAACTTACAACTCTGCAAGATTTTTGGTACCCAGCCTCAGTTACAAGACTAACATAAGGCAGATACCTTCAGATACACCAACTTCCAAGTCAAACTGGCAACAGACTCACCTCCACTGTCATCAACAGAAGAATAACCATGCCACCAGCTCATCAAAAGGATTTTTTAGCATCAGGTCTAAAGGGAAAGGTGCCACCAAGATAAGTGAAAACAAATGCCTAACAGTGTTTCACCAAAACATTCAAGCCATAAAGAACAAAGCACAACAGCTAGAAGTAGAATTGGAAAAATTTAATAGCCAAATTTTGTGTATCACTGAACACTGGTGCAAAGGGAAGCAAATTGAACACACTGCATTAGCCTCATTTGACCTTGCATGTTACTATAGCAGAATCTCAATGAATGGTGGAGGTTCATGTATCTATGTAAATAAAGGTATGCCATTTAAAGTAAGATATGATCTTTTAGATCTAGGTGAGGACAAACATTTCGAACTTCCCGCTGTTGAAATAATAGGACCTGGCATAGCAAAAAAATTAGTCATATTTTGTGTGTACCGCTCTCCCAGTGGAGACATTGATATATTCTTCTCAAAACTGAATCAAAGCTTAGACAAGGTTTCTGGACCAAAAGCAAATGTAATTATCTGTGGTGACTTAAACATTAATATGATGAAGCCTGATAAGGCTAGCAACATATATGTGAATATTCTAAGCTGTTATGGAATATCCTCCCTTGTTAATTGTCCAACTAGAATAACGAAAGAATCCTCCTCATCTATAGATCATGTAGCTACAGATATTGATAGTAAAAAATGTCATATTGTTGTCCAAAACCTGGGCCTAGCAGACCACCTCTGCCAGATCTTAAAAACTAACATTCATGTAGTAACTCCTCCTAAACTTTGTACATACAAAAGAATGTTTTCCAAATCAGCCCTGCATCAGTTTAAATCCCAGCTAGAACATGAAGATTGGAGGGAAGTCTATGCAGAAACCAACGCAAATCAGAAATTTATCAAGTTCATGTCAATTTTCAAACTCAGATTTGAAGAGATGTTTCCCAAAACTCTTTATCAAATTAAAACTACAAAGAGAAATCAGTGGGTGACTACAGGTATCAAAAAATCCTCAGAAACTCTTAGATATCTCAACTCCATAAAAAATAATCAATCTAACCCAGAAGTTCTGCAATCCTACAAAAAGTACAGGAAAATTTACAGAAAGGTGTTTCTAGCCGCAAAAAAACTTTCAAACAACAAAATATTACTTGAAGCTGAAAACAAGAGCAAAGCAGCCTGGAACATTGTCAAACAGGAAACATCTAACTCTGCTAAAAAGGACCTCAATTCACATATTAAAAACAAAGATGTACCTGTAGGTAACCCTAAAAAATTAGCTGATTTTGTAAACTCATATTTCAGTAGTATTGCAAAAAATTACAGCAGAAATTTCCAGATACGTACGATTTACCTACTCAGAACCAGCCAACAAACTCAATGGTGCTCTTGCCAACTACAGAAAGGGAAGTGGCACTAGTAGTACACCAACTAAAAAATAAAGCTTCAGTAGGACTTGATGAAATCCTAGTCTGCGTAATTAAAGATTGTATAGACTCCATAAAGGGCCCATTAACAGACATAATTAATGAATCTTTCGAATCTGGATACTTTCCGGAGTACCTAAAACAAGCAAAAGTTATACCTATCCTTAAAAACAGAGATGTGGAAAATGTAGAGAACTACAGGCCGATCTCTATACTGTCTATCATTTCTAAAATAATAGAAATACTAGTCAAAAAGAGACTGCTAAATTACCTGAATAAATATAATCTTCTTTCCGATGACCAATTTGGTTTTAGGCCCGGAAAAGGCACACAATATGCTATAGCACAGTTCACTAAAGTAATTTTAGAAGCACTGGACAAAGGTGAAAATGTAAGTGGTATCTTTTTAGACTTGTCCAAGGCCTTTGATACAGTTGACCACAAAATCTTACTTCATAAATTAGGGCAAATAGGAATAAGAGGTGTGACAAAGAAGTGGTTCAAATCATACTTGGAAAACAGAGTTCAACGAGTTGAGATATCACAAGTTTCAAACAATTCCCTTATAAAACGCCTGTCTGACCCAGAAAATGTGAATATAGGCGTCCCACAGGGAAGTGTATTAGGCCCAATATTGTTTCTTATATACATTAACGACTTCCCACAAAGTATCAGACATGGCGAAAAAATACTTTTTGCCGATGACAGCAACATAGTAATAACAGGTGAAAATCCAACACAACTGTCAGAAAGAGCAAACGAGGCTCTCAATGATGTCCACAACTGGTCATTAAAAAATAAAGTAACCCTAAATGTAAAGGTGGTGGTGGTTAGTGTTTAACGTCCCGTCGACAACGAGGTCATTAGAGACGGAGCGCAAGCTCGGGTTAGGGAAG
The DNA here is from genome assembly GCF_021461395.2 of Schistocerca americana. Taxonomy (NCBI): domain Eukaryota; kingdom Metazoa; phylum Arthropoda; class Insecta; order Orthoptera; family Acrididae; genus Schistocerca; species Schistocerca americana. The sequence goes on from NC_060119.1 coordinate 194,100,629, forward strand.
GATTGGGAAGGAAATCGGCCGTGCCCTTTCAAAGGAACCATCCTGGCATTTGCCTGAAATGATTTAGGGAAATCACGGAAAACCTAAATCAGGATGGCCGGAGACGGGATTGAACCGTCGTCCTCCCGAATGCGAGTCCAGTGTGCTAACCACTACGCCACCTTGCTCGGTCCTAAATGTAAAGAAAACTAACTATATTAACTTCCAATTGAACAAAAAACACAATGCCACTAGAATAAAAGTTAATAATAATGAATTAGAATGTGTAACAAGTACCAAATTCTTAGGGATGAATGTAGACAGCCAACTGAAATGGACAAACCATGTCAACATTTTGGCAAAGAAATTATCCACAGCATGCTACGCTCTTAGAATCCTTGCACCAGTATACAATAATACCTGTCTTAAAATAACATATTACGGATATCTACACTCAGTCCTCAGCTATGGGATCATGTTTTGGGGAACAAGTGCCAGTAACATACAAACTGTGTTCAAAGTACAAAAAAGAGCCATAAGGATAATAACAAATAGCAACAACAGGGCTCACTGTCTAGAATTATTTAGAAAGCTAGGAATTCTAACTGTTTCTTGTGAGTATATCTTTCAGAATATAATGTTCATTAAGAAAAATCTAAACATGTACAACACAAACAGCCTAATACATGACCATGAAACAAGAGCTTGTCACCACCTCCATCTAGATAGAAAGAACAAGGCAAAGACACAAAAAAGTGTATTTTATAATGGGATAAAACTATATAACAAATTATCACAAGAAATTAAAGAAATAAATGAGCCCCTCACTTTCAGACAAAAGCTTAAAACCTTTTTAGTAAGTAAAAGTTGTTATACTGTAAAAGAATATTTAACATAGATGTAGATTACTAGCAACATATGACATTATCACCAAAATATTATGTAATTATAAATATGTGTATGACTAGTTATAAAAACTACACAAAATATGAGAAACCTGTTTAATTGTAAATGTATGTGTCCTCATGTGTTGTAATCTGACGACATCCATACAATATTTATTGTTCCACGGATGAATAAATAAATAAATAAATAAATAAATAAAAAAAGATGTATGAGACAGGCGAAATACCCTCAGACTTCAAGAAGAATATAATAATTCCAATCCCAAAGAAAGCAGGTGTTGACAGATGCGAAACTATCAGTTTAATAAGTCACGGCTGCAAAATACTAACGCAAATTCTTTACAGATGAATGGAAAAACTAGTAGAAACCGACCTTGGGGAAGATCTGTTTGGATTCCGTTGAAATATTGAAACACGTGAGGCAATAATGACCCTACGACTTATCTTAGAAGCTAGATTAAGGAAAGGCAAGCCTACGTTCCTAGCATTTGTAGACTTAGAAAAAGCTTTTGACAATGTTGATTAGAATATTCTCTTTCAAATTCTGAAGGTGGCAGGGGTAAAATACAGGGAGCGAAAAGCTATTTACAATTTGTACAGAAACCAGATGGCAGTTATAAGAGTTGAGGAACATAAAAGGGACTCAGTGGTTGGGAAGGGAGTGAGACAGGGTTGTAGCCTCTCCCCGATGTTATTCAATCTGTATATTGAGCAAGCAGTGAAGGAAACGAAAGAAAAATTCGGAGTAGGTATTAAAATCCATGGAGAAGAAATAAAAACTTTGAGGTTCGCCGATGACATTGTAATTCTGTCAGAGACAGCAACGGACTTGGAAGAGCAGTTGAACAGAATGGATAGTGTCTTGAAAGGAGGATATAAGATGAACATCAACAAAAGCAAAACAAGGATAATGGAATGTAGTCGAATTAAGTCGGGTGATGCTGAGGGAATTAGATTAGGAAATGAAACACGTAAAGTAGTAAAGGAGTTTTGCTATTTGGGGAGCAAAATAACTGATGATGGTCGAAGTAGAGAGAATATAAAATGTAGACTGACAATGGCAAGGAAAGCTTTTCTGAAGAAGAGAAATTTGTTAACATCGAGTATCGATTTAAGTGTCAGGAAGTCATTTCTGAAAGTATTTGTATGGAGTGTAGCCATGTATGGAAGTGAAACATGGACGATAAATAGTTTGGACAAGAAGAGAATAGAAGCTTTCGAAATGTGGTGCTACAGAAGAATGCTGAAGATTAGATGGGTAGATCACATAACTAATGAGGAAGTATTGAATAGGATTGGGGAGAAGAGAAGTTTGTGGCACAACCTGACTAGAAGAAGGGATCGGTTGGTAGGACATGTTCTGAGGCATCAAGGGATCACCAGTTTAGTATTGGAGGGCAGCATGGAGGGTAAAAATCGTAGGGAGACCAAGAGATGAATACACTAAGCAGATTCAGAAGGATGTAGATTGCAGTAGGTACTGGGAGATGAAGAAGCTTGCACAGGATAGAGTAGCATGGAGAGCTGCATCAAACCAGTCTCAGGACTGAAGACCATAACAAAAACAACAAGGCTTAATACATCATGTATACTTTCAGTGGGATTATGCAAAAAAACAGGTCTTTGCAAATAATTTGCAGACAATTGACAAACTTATGGCTGCCATGCGAAGTGAAATAAGTGCAGCACCACAGGATATGTGAAGCTGTGTTATGAAAGCCTTGCTGTGATGCCTTCAGCAGTACATTCAAGCAAATGGGGACATTTAGATGAAGTTTTTTCAGTGTGTAATGAGATATGATGATATTTTTTGTACTAACTGTAGTAAGTGCCAATTTATGTGCTTGGTTTTCACAACTGTATTTAATTACTTTGTGCATTCACCATATTTCTGTTATCATTTCAAGTTGGTATATACAATATGTACCACCCTGTATATCTGCTTATAAATTACTGTTTCTATAGTTCAGTATAGATTGTTTCATAGTCTATGACTGATCTGTTAGAAGCTTTCTATAGAGACATTTTTGTGATAAATTATTTTAATTTTGCTGAGAGTAAATCTACAGTAGTAACTCTAAGAATTAGACAAGTAGTTTGGACCACTCGTAGCTGCTGGCATATGGATGAATGCTATAAATTATACATACAAAACATGATGTGTAAACAAATGGATTATGTGTCAGGTACAGATGGAGCCAAGAAGAGGAGTGACTCATAGGGCAACAGATGGTTTGTTGGCTAGAAATGCAGGAGAGAGGGGTGGCAGGTGCATGGACTAGGCATGTGGCTGTGGGTGTTGGACCAGTGAAGAGTGGCACATGATGGAGGTCGTATGGAGACATGAAACTATTGGGTGGAGGATTTGGGGACAGTGGGTTAATGAAGATTGAGGCCAGGAGGGATAGGGGAGCAAAGGATGTGTTGCAAAGATAGCTCCCATCTGTGTAGTCCAGATAAGTTGGTGGTGGAGGGGAGAGTCCAGATGGTTCGGGGATGAAGCAGCAGAGTTTGGTGTGAAGTCATGTGTGCTGGACTGCTGTTGAAATTGCTCATCAATATTATATAAGGTTTTAGTCTTCAGTTACTTATTTTAAAGTTTATTTGTGTTAAAATTTGGTGTAAAAGTAACTTATTAGTGGATTTTCATTAATCTCCACCTTTCTTCCTGTGTTATTGACTTGAGTGGTCTTTTTTCACGAGTGTGCTTACATCATTCATCCAACCCTCACACCTCAGAAGTGTATTTATATTTTGCAGTGTGCAGTTACAGCTGCAGTGGCTATAAACCTAAGTACTGACAAAGTTATTTGTGCAGTGTTATACAATTATTAAATTTAATAGTTTTCAGTGGTATTTCATGCCGTTTGTGGCGAAATAACAATTTAATAATCTTTTGGAAATGTTTGCTTGCTGTGTTTATTACAGTTTTCTGTGCATTAGGTCATTTAGTAAATTTCATGCTTTAGTTTTCAGCTGACATTTCTTACGGTTTCTAGTCAAATATTTCAGTAAAATTTTCATTCAGTGTTTTAACTTCATTGAGTGCTCCAGTGGCCACTTGAATTTTTGGTTTTAGCTAAAAATTTTGTGAAGTTTTGTTGGTATTGGTATTAGCTATGGTGTAGTATTATTAATACAAGTAGTTGCTTTCTTAGTAGACGGAGAATTCTGAGACCACTATTGTTAGTTCTATAAATAGTTTTATTTGTGTAACTGAACTTAAGTAATATAGATGTATAGTATTTTTCAGTAACTGTAAAATTTGAACATGACTGAGAAGTGTGTGCTCTGTTGTAGGATTGTGAGTAGTGGGTGAAGGTGTGGGATTTGTTCAAAGTATATTCATTGGGGGGGGGGGGGGGTGCAGTGGGGAAGCCAGTGGGAATTATAGTGAGATCCTGTCCTGGGAATGCAGAATCTGTAGTAGAAATAAGTTGATAGTTAAGCAGGAGAGTAAGATCTGTGCCCTTCAGGAGCAGTTGCAACACATAAAGGAGGAACTAGGTAGCGTGAGGAGGGTGAAGGGTTGTGGGGAATGGGAACTGGCAATTGGCAAGAAGACAGGTAGGAGGAGGAGGTATTCAGACAGTTATACTTTGTGTAAATGCAATAGAATTCACCAACTGTCAGAGTTGAGTGGAGAGGAGTCTCTTGTAGGTGTAGATATAGGGGACAAGCAACAGTCTTCAGCAGTTAGGAGACCTACGTCAGTTGCAAAGTGTAACAGAAAGAAGAAGGTTCTGCTGCTTGGTAGTGGTATAGGTGTGGGCTAGCATCTGCAGGAAGTGTTGGGGAGTGAGTACCAGGTCACCAGCATTGTGAAGCCTAGTGTAGGGTTGGCTCAGGTAACTGACAGTATAGGCAAGTTATGTAGGAATATATACAAAGACAGTAACTTGTTCTCGAAAGAACAGTTTCTGTTTATGACCGTACAGCTTTTCCCTGGAATAAATGATGACTAACTGAAAACCTCAGCTGCCGACAGGTGTTGTTGATATACCTCAATGTGGACAGCTGAAAATGTGTGCCCCGACCAGGACTCGAACCCGGGATCTCCTGCTTACATGGCAGACGCTCTATCCATCTGAGCCACTGAGGACACAGATGAATAGCATGACTGCAGGGACTTATCCCTTGCACGCTTCCCGTGAGACTCACATTCCCAACTGTCCACAATTCTACATATGTATTGTACCTTGTAGACATTTGCCCACTCACTCATTACTCACGCACGCTTTGGCGATTCCCGTAAGAGTTTGGGCAACCTGTCCTTATGGGAATCGCCAAAGCGTGCACAAGTAATGAGTGAGTGGGCAAATGTCTATAAGGTACAGTACATATGTAGAATTGTGGACAGTTGGGAATGTGAGTCTCACGGGAAGCGTGCAAGGGATAAGTCCCTGCAGTCGCACTATTCATCTGTGTCCTCGGTGGCTCAGATGGATAGAGCCTCTGCCATGTAAGCAGGAGATCCCGGGTTCGAGTCCCGGTCAGGGCACACATTTTCAGCTGTCCACATCGAGGTATATCGACAACACCTGTCGACAGCTGAGGTTTTAAGTTAGTCATCATTTATGTAGGAATTTTACAAAGGAGGATCAGGTAGTGATAGTGAGTGGAACAGAGAATAGTCTTGATAGGGACAGGGAATATGATGTAGGTGGTGACCTTGTAAAGATAGCTACTCAAACTGTGGGCACTAATACGCATTTCATGCAACTGTTTCAGCGTCATGATCGGCCTCATCTTAATGTGGCTGTTAGGAACATTAACAAGGGGCTGCGGAGGGTGTTGATGGCAGATAGCATGGGTCACATTTTGGTGGTGCCCCTTGGGTCTATCCATAGATTGGGATTCACTAGTCATGGCCTGCACCTCAAGAGGTATGGGAAGGGGAGGCTGACAAAGCTTATAGGTGACAGTGTAGTGTACGGTGGTGAGATCACTCATGGAAAAATTCCTGTAGTAGCTGGTGTTAGAGCTGCACCATTTTTAGAGTAAAGTCAGCTGATAGGTATACCTGCTTAAAGGAAGTCCCTCTAACTAAGGCCTCTTCTTCAGAGGACATCTTGTTTCCACAAGGAGAAGGAATTAGCATATTTCATCAAAATATAAGAAGTATTAGATATAGAGTTAGTGAACTACTTATAGATGTTGAATCTGAAATTATTGGTATGTCAGAGCACCAAATTTGACAATTGTAGAATAAATAGATGTCACCTTACATTGAGTGATGTCTATTTATTCTACAATTTTAACTTTTGGTTTTATAAATGGATTTGTATCTCCTTACATGTACTAACTTTTAAAGAAAATATATATTTTGTGAAATCTGATGCAATTGCCAATTTTTGCACCTAAACTGAGCCATTCTTATTCAAAAAAGTGGTTGTTGGATCGTAAATGGTTTTCTGTGTTTAGAGTTGGTTTTACATATTTTGAGTGTGTTGCTCTTGTTGTTTTGTGATTGACTTTTGAGCACCTATTTTATTGCCGGTAGTTGGTAGCGATATGGCAATTATTGTATTGGTTACCACCATACCATGAGAAATATAAGTGTGCATGGTACATTTGTTCATGAGGCTATAGTTTGCATAGTAGATCTAAAGTCATTATCCACATGTATGGTATTTTATATGCACAACACTTTGTTAATCGCATTATTTAAGAAATATGATTATTTATCCAGTACTGTAATTTTCACCTGCATTCTGCCAACTTTGGATTTGTGCATTCAGTAACATAGCGTCATCTGTAGGAAGCAACATAAATGTGCATTTTGATGCACTTGTAGTTCGTATGTAGAATTGCGGTTTCGTCATTATGATAAATACGTTTCATTTCCTAAATTTGTGTGAATGGAATCATATTTTTAGTGAGTTTATCTCTTCTTACAATTTTGATGATAGTAGTTTTGATGTATACATTTAATTTGTTATTATCATCTGACAAACAATGCTCAGACATTTTCACTTGATATAATTATTTAAATTGGTATTATCAATTACCATAGCTGTATAATTTTTTTTAATGTGATATATTCCTTATTGGTTGTATTTTACATTACTTTTGTATTTTACGTAGAGGGTGCTTTTTGCAACGTGGTGCCACCTCATATTCTCTTGTTTAAGTGTTGACCTATGATGTGTCACTTCATGATAGAAATCTGCCAAGGACAGTACTTCTACTTATGGCATGTATCAGTTAGAAAAAGTAGTATGTTATGACTCTGAATTTTAATTTCAGGCATCTGTATATGTTGTAATTGATGTAACTATGTTATATTGTCAATTTTTTAATTTGTTAAAGTAGTTGTTGTTTATGCTCTGTCTCTTCTATTAGTTTTAGCATCGATGATGACTGATATTTGTCGAAATCAATTTGCAACAAGATAAATAAATTATGTTTCCATGACTGGTTGCTACAGTCTTTATAATTTTAAGGAATATAGAGTGTTTTAAATCTTGTCAAGGAACAACAGTGGCAGGGTATTTATAATGCCGATAAAATAGATGATAAATATAATGCTTTCCTTAACACATTTCTCATTCTCTTTGAGAGATGCTTTCCATTAGAACATTCTAAATGGGGTACTAGCAGTAATAAGCAGCCCGGGTGGCTGACTAGTGAGATAAGAATGTCATGTAGAACAAAGTGGGAATTATATCAAAATGTTAGAAGTAGTCACAATCAAGCTACAGTGGCCCATTACAAACAGTACTGTAAGGTGCTTAAAATGCAATAGGAAGGCAAAGTGTGTGCGGTATACAAATAGAATAGATAATTCACAGGATAAAATTAAAACCATATGGTCAGTTGTGAAGGAAGTGTCTGGTCAGCAGCACAAGGTCAACGATATAAAGTCAGTTTGTAGTAGAAATATTTCTGTTACGGATAAATCAGATATATGTACAGTATTTAACAATCATTTTCTGAGAATTGTTGGTGAATTAAACAAAAATTTGGTTTATACACAGAATCATATAACTTTCCTGGCAAATGCCTTTCGGAGATTGATGTCTGAAATACTCCTCTATGACACAGACAAGGGGGAGATTGAGTCAATAATTAAATCACTGAAGACTAAGGACTCCCATGGTTATGATGGAGTGCCTAGCAGAATATTAAAGTACTGTGCTGCACATGTTAGCCCTGTATTTAGCCATGTTTGTAACTTTTCCTTTAGGAACGGTCAGTTTCCTAAACGATTAAAGTACTCAGTAGTAAAGCCCCTTTATAAAAAGGGAGAAAGGGATAATGTAGACAATTTTAGACCTATTTCTATTCCATCAGTTTTTGCTAAAGTTATTTAAAAGGCTGTGTGTGTAAGGAAGGATAATTGATCATTTTATATCTCACAATTTGCTATCAAATGTACGTTTTGGCTTTAGAAGTCATTCAACAACTGAAAATACTATATTCTCTTCTCTCTGTGTGGTACTGGATGGGTTAAACAAAAGGTTTTGAATGCTAGGCATATTTTTTAATTTAACTAAGGCAATTGATTTTGTTGATCACAAAATATTTCTCCAGAAGTTGGACCCTTACAGAATACGGGGAGTAGCTCACAATTGGTTCACCTCTTACTTAGCAACTGACAGCAAAAGGTCATTATTCACAATGTTGAGAATGGCTGTGATGTGGGGTCTGAGAGGGGTATGGTCAAGTGGGGGGTGCTCCAGGGATCAGTGTTGGTGCCACTCCTGTTCCTTATTTATATAAATGACATGCCATTTAGTATTACAGGTAACTCTAAAATATTTCTGTTTGCTGATGACACTAGCTTGGTAGTAAAGGATGTTTTGTGCAACATTGGCTTGGTTTCCAACAGTGCAGTTCATGACCTAAGTTCATGGCTTGTAGAAAATAAGCTAATGCTAAATCACAGTAAGACTCAGTTTATACAGTTTCTGACACACAATTCAACAAAACCTGATGTTTTGATTTAGTGTAACTGAACAGTTCAAATTTCTAGGTGTTCAGATAGATAGTAAACTGTCGTGGGAAGCCTACATTCAGGATCTTGTTCAAAGACTTAATGCTGCCATTTTTACTATTTGAACAGTATTGGAAGTGAGTGATTGTTCAACATGAAAATTGGTATACTTTGCTGATTTTCATTCGCTTATGTCATATGGTATTACATTTTGGGGGAACTTTCCCCATTCTAAAAGGATATTTTTGGCTCAGAAACAGGCAGTTCGGGCAATAAGTGGTGTAAGTTCACGAACCTCTTGTCAACCCCTCTTCACGAGTCTGGGTATTTTGACATTGGCCTCTCAGTATATATATTCCTTATTGTCCTTTCTTGTTAACAATATTAGCTTATTCCTAAGAATAGGCAGCTTTCACTCAGTTAATACTCGGCAGAAACCAAACTTGTATTTGGATTGGACTTCTGTAACTCTTGAGCAGAAAGGTGTGTAGTATACTGCTGCATCCATTTTCAATTAGCTACCAGATGAATTAAAAAGTCTTAGCAGTAATCCTCTCGCTTTCAAATCTAAACTGAAGAATTTCCTCATGGGCAACTCCTACTATTTTGATGATGAGTTCTTTGAATAATTAAGCTGATTCTTGTTGTATTGTTGATTGCATTTACTTAAACTTGTCTTTGTTTGGGTTCATAAACATTTTATTTTTATCTGTTATTACTTTTATGTTGTAATTTCATGTACTGACAAGTTCCATGACCTTGGAGATTTGCTCTTCAATTTGGTCCTATGGAACTTGACGCGTAAATGAAATAAAAATAGAATTGAAACCAAACGAGTTGTGCCCAGCTGCATGTGCACTACAGGGTGGTCAACTTCATTCTTGGCCATGGTTTGGTGGTGGCGATTTGTTCTATGGACAGCTGGTTGGTTGTCATATTGACATAAAAAGGTGTACAGTGATTGCAATGGAGTTGGATATGATATGGCTTCTGTCCCAGAATAGGCTGAGCCTGTGACCAGACTGGAGTAAGAAGTGCTGGGTGAGTGTATTGGACAGGTCTTCCACCCGGATCCTCCACAGGGATATGATCCCTATGACAAGGGCATGGGAGTGAGAGTGGCTTCGGATGCAGCAGGCCTTGCCCAATCCATCCGTCCACTGCTTCCTACCCCAGTCCAATCAAGGCTCTTCCTATCCCATCAGAAGAAAGAGCACATGTGAAAGCAGCAATGTCAATACCAACTCTGCAGTAAGCAGTGCACAATTTTTTAAATCAGTATGACAACCAATCAGCTGTCCACATGAATAAATGGCCACCATCAAACAGTGATCAAGAATGAAGTCACGCCTGTGTCATTTGGATCCTTCCCTCCACCATCAACTTTTCTCAAACCTGCAGATGGGAGTTATCCTTGAAATGCATCCTTTGCTACCCTATCCCTCCTGGCCTCAATTTCTATTAAAGCAGTGCCCCCACACTCTTCATGCAGGACTAATAACAATGCATTCAGCTTCCATTGCAAACTACTTTTGTCATAATTTTGATTCAGGCTTTTTGATGTAATGAAACAAGTTCCATTAAGCCTTAAAAACTGATAGCCTGAATTTCAAACCATTTATATGATAAATTTCTCAGCTTCTCTGTTTCTTTGTGCTGTGGAGACAAATTCAGCTCTTCAGGACTGTATTATAGACATTGGGCACTGGACAGGGAATACAATATGAAAGGTCAAAAATTTTGCTGTAAATTTATCTGTTTTCATTGTGAATAGCAAGACAGAATTTTTTTGGAGCGTGTTGAGGCCTTAATGTGTCTTGGTGTTGAATTTGAACGGAACATCACAGTTTTTAAATATTAATAAACTACTGGAAAGTCATATATGGAATATAAATAATGGAAGTGGTACATGTAATTGTTCACCATGTAACTGAAGTGTTAAATGGTTTACAATCACATAGATGAGATCTAAATGCTTCTGTTGGGGGATACTTGCATATCTGATTACCAGAAGCATTCATTCTGACCAAAGCAGTATCCATCCTACTTGAGTGATTTCTGATTTGTTCCATAGGCTTTTTTAGCAAAAGGTAATCAGAAAGACAACTGAAGAATAAATATATTTACATTTGAATAACCTACTAGTAACACAAAATACTGGAGCTTTGATAAAACCAAGAACATTCATTTTTTGTTGCCCATCAAAACATCACAAGCCTCACAAATAAAAAGGATGAATTTCAACAGATTTCTTGTGCATATTCAAATGTTACATGGGAATCATGTGAGTTGAAGAGGTGGTTGGGAGCTAATGTCATAGTTCTGTAGAACCAAGATATGGAAAGGATCTGCATCTGTATACATGCTCTGCAAGCCATTATACGGTACATGACAGAAGTTGCCATGTACCACTACTAGTCATTTCCTTTCATGTTCTTCTTGCAAATAAAGTGAGGGGAAAATGACTGTCTGAAAACCTCCAAATGAACCCTAATTTCTCTTATCTCATGTTTGTGATCCTTACAGAAAATGTGAATTTGTGGCAGTAGAATCATTCTGCAGTCAGCTTCTCTAACTTTCCTCAGTAGTCTTCCTCAAAAAGAACATCAACTCCCCTCCAGATATTCTCATTTGAGTTCCCAAAGCACCTCCATAATAATTGTGAGTTATTTGAACCCACCCATAGCAAATCTGGCAGCCCATCTCTTAATTGCTTTGATGTTTTCCTTAAATCCAACTTGGTGCACATCCCAAACACTTGACAAGTATTGAAGAATAGGTCACATGAGTATCCTATATGCAGTCTCCTTAACAGATGAACCACACTTGCCTCAAATTCTCCCAATAAACTGATGTCGACCATTCACCTTACCTACAACAAACCTTACAAGCTCGCTCCATTTCATATCGCTTGGTGACATTATGCTTAGATATTTAATTGAAACGGCTGTATCAAGGAGCACACTGATAATGCTGTATTTTAACATTGTTGTTGTCATTGTTGAGGTCTTCAATTCAGAGACTGGTTTGATGCAGCTCTCTATGTTACTCTATCCTGTGCAAGCTTCTTCATCTCCAAGTACCTACTGCAACCTACATCCTTCTGAATCTGCTTTGTGTATTTGTCTCTTGATCTCCCTCTATGATTTTTACCCTCCACCCTGACCTCCAATACTGATGGCTCAATATATGTCCTACAAACTGATTCCTTCTTCTAGTCAAGTTGTGATACAGATTTGTCTTCTCCCCTATTCTATTCAATACCTCCTAATTAGATACATGATCTACCAATCTAATATTCAGCATTACTCTGTAACACCACATTTCAAAAGCTTCTATTCTTTTCCTGTCTAAATTATTATCATCCATGTTTCACTTCCACACAGGCTACACTCCATACAAATACTTTCAGAAAATACTTCATAACACTTAAATCTATACTCAGTGTTAACAAGCTTCTCTTCTTCAGAATCAATTTTCTTGCCATTGCCAGTCTACATGTTATATCTTCTCTACTTTGACCATCACCAGTTATTTTGCTCCTCAAACAGCAAAACTCATCTACTACTTTAAGTGTCTTATTTCTTAACCTAATTCCCTTGGCATCACCTGATTTGATTCGATTACATTCCATTATCTTCATTTTGCTTTTGCTGATGTTCATCTTATATCCTCCTTTCAAGACACTGTCCATTCCATTTGGATGCTCTTCCAGGTCCTGTACTGTCTCTGACAGAATTACAATGTCATTGGCATTTTAACATTATAGGTTTGTTTCTCCTATTAACTTTGATTTTTCTACATGTAGAGCCAGTTGCTATTTGTCATGCCAGCTAAAAATTTTGTCCAAGTTATCTTGTCTCCTTCTACAGTCACTCAACAACAACACCTTCCTGTACACCATAGCATAATCAGCAAATTGCTGCTCACCATGTCCATCAAATCATTTATGTATTGGAAAAACTATCCTAGGCTCAGTTACTTAAGAAGTCTTCAAGTGACTCAGATATCTGGGAACATATTCCGTGTGACTGCTCCTTTGTTAACAGTCTGCAGTGGGGCACAGTATCAAATGATTTTTGGAAATCTAGGAATATGGAAACTGCTTGTTGCCCTGCATATATGGTTTGCAAGACATCATGCAAGAAAATGGCAAGCTGAGTTTCATGTGAGTGATGCTTTCTAGGACCATGCTGATTTGTGGATGGAAGCTGTTCCATCTCAAGGAAATTTGTTATAATCAGACTGAGAAAATGTTCAAGAATTATGCAGCTAACTGATGTTGAGAATATTGGTCTGTAATTTTTCAGGTCAGTTGTTTTCCTCTTTTTGTATATAAGAGTCATTTGCAACTTTTTCTACTCCTTTGGGACTTTGCACTGGGTGGAGATTCATAATAAATGCAAGGTAAGTAAGGGAGCAGTGCCATAGAGTACCCTTTGTAAAACTGAACTGGGATTCCACCCAGACTTGGCAGTTTACATGCTCTCAATTCCTTCAGTTGTTTCTCTACATCATTCTGTGTGATGGTCAAATGACAGTATGTTTGTATGATTTTCTTGCTTGAATGATTTCTTAATTGTGAAAATTAAAACTTCAACTTTCCTTTTGATATTTTATGCTGCCACACCAGACTTGTAAACAAGTGACTGAATACAAGCTTTAGATCTGCTTAGCAATTTTTTCTGGGACCAGAATTTTCTTGGGTTCTCAGTAAGATCTTTTGCTAAGGTATGTTGGTGGTAGTTATTGTACACTTCTCCCATTTATGTTTCTATAGCTGCAAGAATTTCTACTAACTTTTGCCTGTCATAATTTGCATGTTCTCTTTCAAACCAACAGTGCAACAGTCTTTGCTTCCTCATATTTTTTCAAATTTTGTTGTTAAACCACAGTGCGATTGTCTTCATCCTTAATCCACTTAACTCACCACATAATTTTTCAGAGCATGATTTACCGTCAATTTAAACTTTGCACATAATTCTTGCCCATACATCATACTGGAACTAAATGATGTTAATTTATTGTCTAAGTGGAATACAAACAACTGATTATCTGCTATCTCTAGCAGAAATATTCATTAGCCTTCTCCATTGATTTATTAACTTAAGCAACCATAGACACTATGAAGATATCATGGTCACTAATCCCACTCTCAGTACTGAGACTGTTAGCAAGGTTCGGCCTGTTTTTAGCTCCAAGGTCTAAAATATTTCCACTGCATGTAGGCTGCCTCACTAGCTGCTCAAAACAGTATTCAGGAAATGTATTCAAAAGTATTTCACAAGACTCTCTGTCTGAAAGTCACCTCAACTAGTTTTGCACAATCTGAGTATTTCCACACTACTGACTGTAGACTTTCTTTGAATGAGTCTAAGACTGTTGTAATGGAATTGGATGTCTTGTAAAAGTATCTAACAACTAACCTGATTTCAAATAGGCCTGTTATACTCAATCAGATAACTTCACTGCCACACGCAAATTCAACATCAGTAGAGACAATATTTTTGTCAGCTGCAATGAACATTTCCCATTATATGATGTCTAATCTGTCTTTTCAGTGTACATTCCATGAGTCATTAAATATCTCAGAGCTTTGTGCTTTGGGTTTCACCCAGCTCTTGGTCCTGAGAATAATCTGAGAACTTGAAACTTCCTGGAGGGCAGTAAATTCAGAAAATGTGTTATGAATAGTTCAAAAATTTATTGATAAAATTCTGACAGTTGGGTCATTACTCTTAACATGTTCAATTTTGCTATCTGCTTGCCATCTGGCTAGTGTTCATCAGATTACCTCAAAGTACTGCCTAGCCTAAAAAAAAACCCATGTGTACTACACAAGTAGTCTGCTCCTTGGTTTGTTTGCGCAGTGCACTCCTGATTTATCAAGTGGAGTCTGACAATTCCTCACCTGATAAGACAAATCCAGATATCTGCAGCCAAGATTGTCACAGAGTTGATGACAGATTTGGCTGACACCTTCCACTTTGTTCTAAACCATAGAACTCTGATCAACTCTGGGAACAATGCTGGAAATTGCAAGCTCTGCTTACACCCCAAGTGCAAGGCTAGCAGCCATCAGCACTTCCTCCAGCTGCCTGCAAGAACGAAGGATGGCCTCAGAACCCAAGTGACAGGTATTGTTGGTGCTGATGTGAGCCATGACTTGCAGATGTTGCACCTTGAATGCTTGATAGCTGCAGGCAAGGCCTCCTCCACATCATGGATGAGGATCTGTGGCAGACATACCAAGTACACATTGGCTTCCTTTCTTGCCCCAAATGTTATTTCCCTAAAGGGCTCCATAACATAACTAATAGTGGAGTTCCCAATAAGTAGCAGGCCTCTGGTCCCATGTGTCTGCTAAGACTCTGCTGAAGGAACAGCCACCTGTCCACTCACAGAACAAATAGATGAGGCCAGATGGCCAGTCTCCACATTGTTCCTCCGCCTCAGGTGACATGAGCAGTCA
Source organism: Schistocerca americana (assembly GCF_021461395.2). Classification (NCBI taxonomy): domain Eukaryota; kingdom Metazoa; phylum Arthropoda; class Insecta; order Orthoptera; family Acrididae; genus Schistocerca; species Schistocerca americana. The sequence continues at coordinate 194,115,924 of NC_060119.1, forward strand.
CCCACCACTCTTCCTCTTTGAGGGTGGATCCACTGCATAGGGTGCACTAGGAGGTGCCATGGCAGCAGAACCTATGGTGGAAACAAGCGACATCTGAGGTGTCTCCTGTTGTACCATGCGTTCACACTGCACGGTCGCCACATGTAAGACATGGCCACCATCTTCTCGAGCACCGTGTGCCAATGCTCCAGTGGCAGCAGCATGGCATACTTCAAAGTGCTCACAGTGGGGGTGCCACAAGAGATGCAGCAATCATACCACTGGAGTCAATGGAGCCAATCATGATACAGCTACATGTGATTAAGTCACATCATTGTGGCCCAGAAGGGGAGTAATCTGATGGGCCTTCTGGAGTACAGAGCAGGTCTCTTCTCAGTCATGATGTTCTTACTGTTATAGTGTTCATGGGAGGTGACCTTTGGCTATGGACCTCAACAAGAGTGATTACTCCGAGTTATGTTTCACCTTGTTTTCAGAATAAATCTTCTAAGCTGTAATTAATTCCAACTTTCCATTTTGTAGTTTGTACCTGGGATACAACTCTCCATGCAATGTACCAGATTCTCTTCCACTGCTACAAACAAGGCAGCAGTCTGAAAACAAGTGACAGTAGCTGAAAGCACATTTAGCTGTTTGCTAATTGCAGCCAGATTCCCTTTTGTCTGGACACAGGATGCACACATCCTACCCGTCCTAATATTGATAAATTAAGAAGTGATTAAAAAAGCACAGACAGAAACCTAGATCTGCTACTTGCTGTCATTCTGATGTGTCACCAATGGAGACCATTGCCTTACGACCAGTGTAGCTAGCTGCTCAGAAGAAATGACAACTGTGCTACTGATTGCCTGACTCTGAACTTTATAGTTAAAAAAAAAAGCGATATTATACCTGTTAAACAGAAGAATATGCATGGAAAAGGTGAGTGAATATATAAAAATTGGATTTAAGACCCAGACCCTTCAGGTTAATAAATATTTTGAATGCTGTGCTGCAATAGTTCACCAGGAGACACACAAGCTTGTAGTACTGACATTTGTAGGCCACCAGCAGGATATACTATTAGCTTCATGGAGCATCTGGTAATAGCTTTAATATGATTATGCAGGCTTAACTAGAGAAACATTGTCTTTGAATATTTTAATGTTGATTTTCTGTCAGATGGTGCTGACCGAGGGCACCTCAAGTTGTTGTAAATTTTGGATTATTTTCTTCTGTAAACTTCCCTACACGGATAGTAGGATATAGCGTAACAGCATTTGTCAATTTATTTTTAGACATAACAACCTGCAATGATTGGCCTTAAACCTAATAACCAATGGTTTATCTCAACATGGTAATGAAATCTTAACAACAAAACAATCCAAGACAAATCATAGAAGAAAAGTATTGTATCCTCCCCAGTCTATCAATGAAATAACAAAGCTCACCTACTTTGCTTGAAAAATAAAGCACTCCAAGGAAAAAAATTAAATAGTGATCCAAATTAAATTGACCCCCCAGCAATAGCTTTTGCAGGAATGGTGCCACATTCAAATCACTACCCATCAAATTCAATCCACAGGCCACCAAATTCAATTATCACTTCTTAATTGCAGAAAATGTCACATCCAGTAATAAACAACCAAAGACAGATGTATTAGATATATTTGTGTCTGCCCACCAACACACATTAGTTAAGAAAGGGAAAAACACTGAAGGAGATTGCAGTGTGATAGCTTGGAAGACAGGAAGGTAAAACAAACCCCAATTGAATATGCATGTCAGATTAATGACCATGAGCAGGTACAGCAGCCAGCCTAAGTGTGGTTTCCCACACTCATTTGGGAAATGATGGGCTGGTCCTCAAACTCTGTCTCAGAGAATATGATATGCAAACAGGTAGAATACAATTACATGCATAACAAAATATGTATGATTCAAAGACAGATGATGTACATGACTTCCTTCCCTTAGATTATCTTAATGGCTGTGGTGTCAGAAGAAGCGTCTCACCACAGAGTTAAATGATAAAATAAAGTTTTCCAACTCCTACAAAACTAGAACACGATTAATAAGAAGGAGTAATAAGGGTATTATGTGGTGCTGATAACTGCACATCTTTCAGAAACCATTCTAAGGGTTTTGTAATTACTAACCTCAATTTTCAGTACATTTACTCCTTAATGGTTTTTGTTGCTCATAATAAAAATCAGTTCCATGTGGCTTGAGGCTTTCCTAATGGAGTAATAATAAATGTGGCTCTTGGGTGAGATGTCAGATACTTACTAGTCAATGATACTTTGCTTGTAGAGCCTTAGCCTCCTTTGCCATATGCCTCCATTCTTTTCTGTCCTTTGTCTTCCTCCTCCAATGTCAGATGTCACTGAGAAACTGCCACAATATTTCACTGGCACAACTGACTGACATTTTCAGGTGTGGCAAACAGACTGCTGAGGTTGTGACCAAAGCCTACTACTTATGCCTGTCTGAGAAGAAACTGTACAGGTGTGAATGCACCAAATTCAGTGAGCAATAGTGCAGATATTCTGATTGTTAGTGAGAGAGAGACAACTATGACACCTGTTCGATGATGAACCAGTAGCTTTGACACATGTGGATTCTGTGTGGAGCCACTGGGAGCCCCAGTGCCTTTTGTTGGGGGCCACCTGGCAATATACATGTCCATGGCTGTGTGTGCCCTTCCTGCACTGACATATGATCTGGCTAAACATGTAGCAGTGTAACTGAGTGCTTTAGTGGGAAAATGCAAGCACCATATTCACAACTCTGAAGATTTCGTTCATCAGTTCAAGAACTTGTGACTCACACCATCATGAATTCTCATTAGTTTCAAGATCCTCTCACTTTTCATTCGAGTGCCATTGCAGTAATCACTGCTTCCCATTGGCAAGACATTGGAAGGGGAACTTGTTGATTTCTTTGAGCACTTGCTCACTTCAACTTACTTCTTATTCAATGACCACTACTTTGAATCGACTGACGGTGGTGCAAAGGATAGTGTAACATTTCTGGTTTGACAGCCGACATATTCAGGCTCTTCTTAAAGCAGTTGAGAAGGCAGCAGTAGGAAGATGACATGATGTGGCGTGAGAAATCAATGATAGATGGTTTGTTCATTACGGGTACAGTGAGAAAGACTGTGTAAGTTGTGGTCCATCTCCACAATTGGCTGCTGCATTCAGAAGTTGCACATCGAAATGATAATCGTCTGCTATTAATATAAGAAAAACTAAACAGCTTATTTACTTGCATTTTATATTGTAGCACCTCCCAATAGCATGTTATCATTCTATTATTTCACAAGAATAATAATAAATAACTGGTAAACAAAAAGGCAGACAAAGCACTTTTGATATCTCTGGATCACGCCTGACTTGGGTGGTGACTGAAGTGGTTTGGCTGTAAGATCAGAGCTGGTTTGGCACTGTCAGAGGACAGACATGTTGTCTACTGTGGTCAGTGTTAGTTAAAACTTTATTAGCAATCTGTGGTTTGTAAATGTGAGAGCTGGTTTGGCAGCCTCAGAGAACAGACTTGTTGTCTGCTGCAGTCTGTGTCAGTTAAGACTTTATTAGCAAAACCATGATTATTTAGATATATAGCTGCCAGAAGTGTAATAGTAATTATGGAAATATGCAGTTTGTTACTTTGTTGAAGAATGGGAATTATTTGTGACTCTAAAATGAAATGTAATTATGCAGTTTTTTGTCTTCTGCTAATAAAAATCAAGTGGCATCTCTACAAACAAACTAATTGGTAATGTCATGATATAATATCAGTTCCTCACTAAGGATTCATGACCTATGTGCTGTTTTCTGCACAAGGGACAACAATTATAGAAGACTAGGCTGGTGAACATTTATTAGAACTTATGCATTCCACTTAGGGCAGTAGAAATAAATGAGCACCTCATGTGTACTGCAATCTTAGTACAACTGAGATCAGTAACACATCATCTGTGGTAACACAGAGGTGGTATGAATGAGAGAAATTTTTGACGGAAGGGGTTTATCATACACACATATACAGGGTGAGGCAGCTAAGTCATAACACCCCTTGTGTCTCCCCAACTGTAATAGATACAAAGATGCTGTTTGGACAGTGAATTGCAGGGACAGGGGCTACTTGAATACACCACATTTCATGTTAGTGCTATTTTTTTATTACAGAGATACACTCCTGGAAATTGAAATAAGAACACCGTGAATTCATTGTCCCAGGAAGGGGAAACTTTATTGACACATTCCTGGGGTCAGATACATCACATGATCACACTGACAGAACCACAGGCACATAGACACAGGCAACAGAGCATGCACAATGTCGGCACTAGTACAGTGTATATCTACCTTTCGCAGCAATGCAGGCTGCTATTCTCCCATGGAAACGATCGTAGAGATGCTGGATGTAGTCCTGTGGAACGGCTTGCCATGCCATTTCCACATGGCGCCTCAGTTGGACCAGCGTTCGTGCTGGACGCGCAGACCGCGTGAGACGACGCTACATCCAGTCCCAAACATGCTCAATGGGGGACAGATCCGGAGATCTTGCTGGCCAGGGTAGTTGACTTACACCTTCTAGAGCACGTTGGGTGGCACGGGATACATGCGGACGTGCATTGTCCTGTTGGAACAGCAAGTTCCCTTGCCGGTCTAGGAATGGTAGAACGATGGGTTCGATGACGGTTTGGATGTACCGTGCACTATTCAGTGTCCCCTCGACGATCACCAGTGGTGTACGGCCAGTGTAGGAGATCGCTCCCCACACCATGATGCCGGGTGTTGGCCCTGTGTGCCTCGGTCGTATGCAGTCCTGATTGTGGCGCTCACCTGCACAGCGCCAAACACGCATCCGACCATCATTGGCACCAAGGCAGAAGCGACTCTCATCGCTGAAGACGACACGTCTCCATTCGTCCCTCCATTCACGCCTGTCGCGACACCACTGGAGGCGGGCTGCACGATGTTGGGGCGTGAGCGGAAGACGGCCTAACGGTGTGCGGGACCGTAGCCCAGCTTCATGGAGACGGTTGCGAATGGTCCTCGCCGATACCCCAGGAGCAACAGTGTCCCTAATTTGCTGGGAAGTGGCGGTGCGGTCCCCTACGGCACTGCGTAGGATCCTACGGTCTTGGCGTGCATCCGTGCGTCGCTGCGGTCCGGTCCCAGGTCGACGGGCACGTGCACCTTCCGCCGACCACTAGCGACAACATCGATGTACTGTGGAGACCTCACGCCCCACGTGTTGAGCAATTCGGCGGTACGTCCACCCGGCCTCCCGCATGCCCACTATACGCCCTCGCTCAAAGTCCGTCAACTGCACATACAGTTCACGTCCACGCTGTCGCGGCATGCTACCAGTGTTAAAGACTGCGATGGAGCTCCGTATGCCACGGCAAACTGGCTGACACTGACGGCGGCGGTGCACAAATGCTGCGCAGCTAGCGCCATTCGACGGCCAACACCGCGGTTCCTGGTGTGTCCGCTGTGCCGTGCGTGTGATCATTGCTTGTACAGCCCTCTCACAGTGTCCGGAGCAAGTATGGTGGGTCTGACACACCGGTGTCAATGTGTTCGTTTTTCTTTTTCCAGGAGTGTATGAGGCCATCTTTGGTTTTTAAATGGAACACTATGTTAAATTTTAGCATAACATGATGGGCTTAAAAAGAGGGTTTCAAATATGTGTATATCATAATATTTAGGTGAATAGTTTTTGAGACACAGATATGTTCTCATATTGTGTTTGTCCTTTGAAGTGGCACTGTCCAATGCGACCTGTAGTGTAGAGTACATGGTAAATGTCATGAGTCTGCCCTTACACAAACACCCCATTTACCCGACAATAGTAATACATACTGCAATATTTTGCGCAAAAATTAACTGATGATGTCATGCAAATATTATTCAGTTATTTGACAACTGTGATACCAAAATAGTAGACAACATACAGTATTAATATACTTCAAGATGTTAATACATTTTAAGTAACAGAAATACAAATGTAAATGAGGAGGCCCTTATTGGTCACAATTATTTTGTATGTATTTGTTTTTTATTTGAAAATATTTATTATTGATCACAATATGATGCAAATACACACAAAGATGCAAAATGCACACTGTACAGGGAACAAAACTTTACTGAAGCATGTGCTCAAAATGCTTCCCCTCTGCTGCAATGCACATTTGTAGTCACCATTCAAATGATTTGTGAATGGCCGCAAGGGTGTCACACGAGGTATCAGCGCACGCTTCAATGATACATTGCTTCATATCACCTGGCATAGTTGGTATTTGAGCATAAATTTTATGTTTGATTGCTCCCCATAGAAAAAAAAAATCAAGAGGGGTCAAATCAGGAGACTGGGCTGGCCACTTCACTTCAGCACGTCGTCCTATCCAACAATCTGGGAACTTTTCATTTAACAGCTCTGTAGCCACATGGGAAGTGTGAGCAGGACAGCCGTCATGTTGGAACCACATGCACTGACATGTTGTTAGTGGTACCTCTTCCAGCAAAATGGGCAGAATGTTTCGCAGGAACTGTGCATAGTTATTGCCATTTAGTATACCCGGAATGATGTACGGCCCCACAGTGACATTTCCGACGATGTCGCACCACACGTTAACACTCCATGGTTCCTGATGCTGCACCTGTTGAAGCCAATGAGGGTTCTCTATTGACCAGTAATGTATATTATGCAAATTCACATTACCGTGGTTGGTGAAAGTCACTTCATCAGTAAAAAGCACTCACTGAAAAAACATTGGATCATCTTGTAAGTGCTGCAGAGCAAATCGGTAAAATTCCTGGCGCTATTTGAAATCCATACTGAAGAATGCTTCATGTAATGAGAGGTGAAATGGGTGAAATCTATGCCAGTGCAACATGCATAGAACACTTCTCTGACTTATACCACATTCCGAGGCGATACGTCATGACGAAACAGTAGGGTTGTTATGCGCCAATGCTAGAACACTCTCTTCATGTAGCTTGCCAGTTGCAGTTTTCTGACTTGTTCTCTGTATGGCATTCCATGATCCTGATTCAAGTAGTTTCTTGCAAATACGTGCAAGAAGCTGGCGCATAGGATGCTCACGATCAGGATACAGCTCTCCATATCGCTTTATTGCTCTAACAGTTTTTCTTCTGCTTTCACCGTACACTAGAAGCATATCTAACTTTTCTTCATTGTTGTACATGTCTGCTCCAAGAAACTGTGATGGAAATGCGATGTCTCATTACCCCAGCAAAACAAGTATCCCCTTTTCTCCAGCTACCTCATGCGTCACCTAGCAGCGTTATCGAGAAGCAGGAGTACAATGCCTTCCCTGTTAAGTTCATCAGTGGTCAACAGTATAGGTTGCATTGGACAATGCTGCTTCAAAGGATGAATATGATGTGGGAACATATCTGTGTCTCTAAATCTATTCACCTAAATATTATGATATACACATATTTGAAACCATCTTTTAAGCCCATCATGTTATGCTAAAATGTAACATAAGGTTCCATTTAAAAAACCAAAGATGGCCTCATATCTCTGTAATAAAAAAATAGCACTAACATGAAATGTGGTGTATTCAAGTAGCCCCTGTCCCTGCAATTCACTGTCCAAACGGCACCTTTGTATCTATTATGGTTTGGGAGGTACAAGGGGTGTTATGACTTAGCTGCCTCACCCTGTGTATCACCCTCTCCCCCTCTCTTGCTGCAGTAGCCCCTTGTCACCCATTGTAGCCAATCTTTTTATGGAAGATTTAGAGAAGAAAGCACTGCAGTCAGTGGAGTTGAAATGTATGTGCTTTTGGTGATACACAGATGATACCTTTGTTATCTGGCCCCATGGCACTGCATTGCTGTTTTCATTTTGGCAACACTTAAATTCTGTCTGTTTATTTGAACATCAGGTTTATGGTGGAGGTAGAGAAAAGCTGCAAACTACTGATCCTGGATGTGTAGATTTGGAGAAAAGAGGGTGGCACCTTGGTTAATGCTGTGTGCAGGAAACCACAACACATTAACTTATAATTACAGGCCATCAGTTGTTGCCATCCTATATAAAGAAGTGGTGTGTGTATAGGATGTTGGTCCACAGAGCATGAGCCACATCAGATTCACACTTCTCATCTGATGTGCTGGGTCCCTCTGCACTGTGTTTTTAGAGACTGGATATTCTGAATGGGAGAATCACCATGCCTTACACAAGGTACATGCCAGACAATGTGAGGAATCTGAAGAAACTGAAGAACAAAAAGTAATTGTCATCTTGTGATACTTTTCCCACCACTGTCTGGGGCATCTCCAGGTCATGAGGGCTCATTTTGAAGTAGGACTTATAACTGAAGCAGTTCTACTCCAACCAATGAGATTTCAGGCTCCAGAAATGTCTGGAGATGCCCCAGACAGTGGTGCAATACCATCCTGAGTCACCCACAATACAGCCTCAGGTGTGATGGTCTGAGATGCCACTTTGTTTAATAGATGGACCCCTTTATTTCTCATCTATGGCATATCTGCAGCACACAAGGACATCAATGATACTACATGCCGTATTTTATTGCCCTTCATGGCTATCCAACCTGCACTTGCATTTCAGCAATATAATGCCCAACTACACATGGAAAGAGTTTCTCCTGCTTGTCTCCATGCTTACAAAACCCTACTTTGGTTAGTAGTTGAGAACATTTTGATTATTATGGGCAAGGTCATTCAACCAGCACTCTAATTGGACAAAATTTTCAAATAACTTACGGGTTTTCTGCTGGGTGACGTCGTCGACCACCACCAATATTCTGACAGGAGCACACCCTGCAATTCTCAAGGCATAACTGCCTGGCAGCAAACCCGTAAGTTATTTGAACATTCGATTTGCCGGGAAAAGTTAAGGCCTGGACAGAATTTGTCATGATATTCTTCAGGAAAACATCCAATAACTCTTCTCAGTCAGTGCCAACCTAAATAACTGATTGCATAAGGACAGAAATGAACCAATGCATTATTAACTTGGTCAATTTGTGAAGCTCTTTCCATTGAATAAATCATTTGATTTCACTGAAATTTTAATTATTTTTTTTGTCTGTACATCTCATCTGCTGATTTCCATCCAATTTGGAAAATTCCTTCATGGTGTCTTTTTTTGTCTTAGAATGTACTAATTGTTCCATGGTTTTAAATACTTTTCCACTCATAAAGTATTTTCCATTCTAAATCTCTGTTCTACTGAATTAAATATGCTCTCCTTTCGGTTAAATGTTTTGTCTAAGTCTCACATGTCCAGTAAATCTCCACCCCTGTCTACTTCCCCCTCCAACTTGGGTTCCTTATCATCATTTTTTTAAACCTTTTTTCGTCAGAATTAGCAATAAAATGAATAAAGCATTAAGCAATACAAACTTTTTACTTATCTTCAAATATCCATATTCTGTCATCATCAATGGCAGGTTCTTTGTAATGAGGGGCAGCCAATAAGTATTGCAATGTATTTTTTTTCTGGTTTATGGTTAAAAAAAATACAAATTTTTTTGTGCAAAATTGTGGAGTATTTTTGCTTCAGCCCGTATAATTTCATGAAGTTCTGATAGGTGACACTGTTATACATAGCCTGCAAAATGGCATCTGTAATGGAGGTGGGTTCTAAGTAGAGCACTGTCATTGAGGTTCCTTTGGCAGAAAGCCAGAGCATTACATATTGTCATAAGTGCTTGCAGAATCTCTATGGGGATCTGGCAGCAAACAAAAAGCATGGTGATTTGTTGGGCAAAGCATCTTCACCAGTGCAGCAAGCTCACAAAACCTGTCCAATCTCCTGCATGCTGGGCAGCCACACACAGCTGTGACTTCTGCAATGTGATCAATGGATCACAATGAAACTCATTGCTGCACAACTGGATGACTCTGTTAGTAATGCTAAGACACTCATCAATCAGTTGGAGTTCTCAAATGTGAGTGTGTGTCCACTGGGTTGCTTCCTGCCTAGCAGAAGACTATATAAAGCAATGAAGGACCATTTCTGCAGAACTACGTGTACTTTACAAGGTTGATCATAACAATTTTTTGAACATTATCTCAGGTGATGAAAGGTGGGTTCACCACTTAAAACTGGAAACAAAATGGCAATCCATGGAGTGGTACCACACCACCTCTTCCCCAAAGAAAAAGTTCGAAGCCACACTGTTAGTTGATAAAATGAAGGTGATGATCTTCTGGGACTCTGGAGGGGTTAGTCTGTTCCATGTCAACTCTCATGGTGCAACAACAAGCAACTCTGAAGTGTGTTATGCTACCCTCACAGAACTGAAGAAATGACTTCAGCGTACTCATCACTACGAAAATGCAAATGAACTTCTCCTTCCCCATGACAACACAAGGTCTGACAAGTCTGTGCACCCAGTAGGAGATCACTAAACTTCAATGGACTGCTCTTCCTCAGTTACCTTACAGCCAGGATCTCTCACCCACCAGCTTCCGTCAGTTTGGCCCAATGAGGTATGCACTCCATGGGAAGCAGTACATGGATGATGGGGAGGTTACTTATACAGCAAGATGTTGGCTCTGACTTTGACCAGAGTGAAACCATGTGGGCAAAAGGCCATTGCACTGAGTGGACATTATGCTGAGAAATAGGGTAATACGGTTTTGTAGCCAAAAGAGTGGGGAATAGTATGGTTTATTGAAATCCTGAACAAAACCAACCTGCTTTTGAAAATAAATGTGTTGCATTACTTATTGAACCCCATTCATATTTGAATGAACAAGATACAAGCCCTTCATTTAAGTGTGTAACTAACTTCCAGTCCTAACAATATTAGTTCTTTTTTTTCATTTTTCTCCTTATTATATGAACACATACAGTATTAACATCGCAGCTGATGTCCACAAATTCTGATCTCCTCCTCTACTTTTATTACTTGTTAAAGTCAAATGACTGAAATTCAGTAGCAAGTATTGAATGATCTACCTAGCTGTGTGCTCTATATGACAAAGTAAGTATGGGGAAGTGGATGATCGTTATGTTGCAAACAGAATATTGTGTTACTTAGCTTATGTCTTCCATATAGTCTTGTAAAAGTTTCTTTCATTTGGCTGCTCAGTGCCTGTCTGGGCATGTTCTTACTTTACAAGAAGACATCCATGTTTATTTTCCATTTTGTGCTTTAAGTTGTATAATAAAATGTTGTGGATCTTTTCTCATCTTCATTATTTATTACCTCAGCCAAAAAATCTCAGTATGTCACACTCAAACATGTAACAAAAAAGGGCTGGTAATAAAGTACATCATTTCTCCAACAAAACTATATTAACATCCACCAAAAATCATACAAAAATGATCAAAGATGTGAATCTTGCAGTGCAAAGTTATTGAAAGGTATTCATTTACGTTTGTAGAAAGTCATATGTGATTCATAATTTAGTTTTCAAATGTTTTCAGATTACCATAAAAATTATATAAATAACAATAATAACGCTCAAACATTCCATGGGTGTACTGCCGGTCCATAGTGTCCATAAGGCACAATATTTCGGCAATCGGACACGTCGCCTTCATCAGGTGTGTTGATGAACTGAGCTCCTGAAGGCGGATGGCCGTCTTAAATCCCCTCCCCTCACGAGGCATTCTCTCTGCAGTCTGGGCCCGTGCATCAGTGGTTGGTGAGACGCTGGTGTCCGTGTAATTGCCTCGTCCGCCCTAGTTGCCCATTCATTTCCTTTGCTGAGCGTCTTTTAAATTAGACTCAATGCTGGTTCCCGTGCCCTGCTGAGGTTGTAGCTGCAATCTCGGTTGATGAGTCCATCCTTGGTACAAATTTTTGTAGCCTCTCTAACGACGCTGTCCCAGTATTTAGGTGTCTGTGCCAGGACCCTGGTATGTTGGTAGTCCATTTTGTGATTTTCGGACAAACAGCATCTCACTGACCGCTGACGCACGGGCGCGGACAGCAGAGAGAACGCCTCGTGAGTGACTGTTCAAGCAAGAAATACACCGGGAGAAACTGAAGAACCACAAACAATAATAATAAAAATTATTATTATTTCAAAATCTTTTCAGAATTTGAACAAATCTCTCAATCATAGCTTTTTTTTTACATAATGCCTCACTACCCTTTTTATATTTGCAAGTAAGTAAATTAATACTGTACAATTAATTGTAATGAAAAACAGATTTCTTTTTTTTTTTATTTCTGGAGAATGTCTGTATATTGGTTAATCCATTTATTTCAGTACCAGTATGTCAAGAAGTACAATATATAGCAAAAATGGGCCGGTGATCATTTTGATTACATCTTTTGGCACAGTAACACTATTTTTACTACTGCAGGCACCAATGATCACAAGTTTTTCAAATGAGTTTCATTTTGAATCAAATTTGTTCAGTTTATACTCCATTTCGTGAACTAGATTGCACATTTTACTTTCTAAATTCTCCTCCACATTACGTAGCTAAGCCTTATCTTACCATCTTTATCTTTACTTATACTTCTAATCTCATTGAAGTTTTTTTGTATTTACTTGTTTCTTTAGAAAACTCAGCTTCTAAATTACAGTACATATTTTGTCCTCAACTGGATCCACTCTGAAGCTAATGTCCTTTAAGTGAGTCTCAACAAATTCCTTAAGTCACTAACTGTGCACATATTTATTTGCAATTTATGCTGAATCTTGGGATAACCTAACACTAGTTTCATCAGGTTTATTTGCGTTTTTATCAAGTTTTTATTGTAATCAATCATCTTTTGACCTAATGTCCTGTAATGGATCAATAATTTCCACTTTGATGTTCTGACTCCGTTAACTATTTTCTACTTTGAAGAACTGAAACTGACAAGTAATTATTCTTAACACTTCTGGTAAATCTAATGCTTCTTTGTCATTAATTATGTTGTTCACAGCCTGATCCACTCCTAATGCACTGCCTCATGCATCACCGATCAACTGTTCATCTTTAATTTTATCTGCAGTCATGGGCATGTTGTTCGGTCAAAATGTCAAGGTAAATAAAAAATATGTTTTTTACTTATCTTCATCTTCTGTTGAATTCCAGACCATTAACATTTTGCACTTACATTTACCTTTATCTGATGTCTAATTTGATGACAGTCTAGAATCATCTTCATTTTAATATGCAACCTTTATTAAGTACATGTCTTCTATTTTCATTTTTATGCCCTATGTTATTACTACAACAAAGATAATCAATTATTGACAAAATTATTAAACTGGATAGATACACTATGTGATCAAAAGTATCCGGGCACCCCCGAAAACATACATTTTTCATATTAGGTACGTTGTACTGCCATCTACTGCCAGATACTCCACATCAGTGACCTCAGTAGTCATTAGACATCGTAAGAGAGCAGAATGGGGTGCTCTGCAGAACTCACGGACTTCGAATGTGGTCAGGTGAATGTGTGTCACTTGTGTCATACGTCTGTGTGTGAGTTTTCCACACTCCTCAATATCCCTAGGTCCACTGTTTCCGATGTGATAGTGAAGTGGAAATGTGAAGGGACATGTACAGCACAAAAGCGTACAGGCCAACCTGGTCTGTTGACTGAAGAGATTGCCAACAGTTGAAGAGGGTTGCAATATGTAATAGGCAGACATCTATCCAGACCATCACACAGGAATTCCAAACTGCATCAGGATCCACTGCAAGTACTATGACAGTTAGGCGGGAGGTGAGAAAACTTGTATTTCATGGTTGAGCTGCTGATCATAAGCCACACACGGCGCTGGCAAATTCCAAAAAATGCCTCGCTTGGTGTAAGGAGTGTAAACATTGGACAACTGAACAGTGGAAAAATGATCTGTGGCATGATCCGATGGCAGGGTGTGGGTATGGCGAATGCCCGGTGAACGTCATCTGCCACTGTGTGTAGTGCCAACAGTAAAATTCTGAGGTGGTCATGTTTTTCATGGAGGGGGTTGCACCCCTTGTTGTTTTATGTGGCACTATCACAGTACAGGCCTACATTGATGTTTTAAGCACCTTCTTGCTTCCCACTGTTGAAGAGAAATTCAGGGATGGTGTTTGCATCTTTCAACACAATTGGGCACCTTTTCATAATGTATGACCTGTGGTTGAGTGGTTACATGACAATAACATTCCTGTAATGGACTGGCCTGCTCAGAGTCCTGATCTGAATCCTGTAGAACACCTTTGGGATTTTTGGAACATCAACTTCGTGCCAGGCCTCACCGACCAACATCAATACCACTCTTCAGTGCAGCACTCCATGAAGAATGGGCTGCCATCCCCCAAGAAACCTTCCAGCACCTGATTGAACATATGACTGAGAGAGTGGAAGCTGTCATCAAGGTTGAGGGTGGGCCAACACCACATTGAATTTTAGTATTACCGATGGAGGGCGCCATGTACTTGTAAGTCATTTTCAGCAAGGTGTCCGGATACTTTTGATCACATAGTGTAAAAAATCTACTTACAAGCAATGGTAGAACACACACACATAAAAGATGGTTATAATTAGTAAGCTTTTGCAGCTAGTGGCCCCTTCTTCAGGCTGAAGGGTTGAAGGGGAAGGAAGAGGGGTGAAATAAAAGGACTGGAGAGGTCTAGGAAAAGGGGTAAATTTTGGGAAAGTCATCCAGAACTGCAGGTCAGGGGACTTACTATACAGGATAAGAAGGTAAGACTGATTGTTGGGGATTACATTGGATGAGATCTCAAAAAACCTGAGGGCTTAAAGGTGGAAGACAGGGTAATATGCAGGCAGAGATTACCACTTAATCATCATTCATGAGAAGCTAAGTGCATTGTTTGTACCAGAGGTGGGAAGGGTGAGTAAAAAATAAACAGAAAGGACAATGAAAGATGTAGAAAATAAAAACTGAGTGGTTACAGTGACAACATGCTAAGACGGAAGAAATTAATGTGAATTAAGGCCAGATGGATGGCGAAAATCAAGGACATGTTTTAGTGCTAGTTCCCAGCTGTGGAATTCTCAGGAACTGCTGTCTGGGGGAAGAATCAAGATGGTGCATGTAGTGAAACAGGCACTGAGGTCATGAATGTCTTGTTGTAGAGCATGCTTTGCTACAGGATATTGCAAGTTGCCAGTATACACCCTCTGCCTATGCTCATTCATCTTCATTGATAATTTGGTGGTGGTAATGCCAATTTAGAAGGCCAAACAATGTTTTACATAATAGCCGTAATATTACATGTGTCATTTCAAAGGTGGGTCTCCCTTTGATGATATATATTTTGCTAGTTGCAGTGCTATTATAGGTGGTGGTAGTTTTAGTTTTCTGCATCTTTCATTGTCTTTCCTGTCTAATCTTCACCATCCCCCCCAAAACCTCTGTTACATACAATGTACTTAGCTTTTCACTCTTATTAACTCATGTACGCTGTTTAAGCAGGAATCTCTATCTGCATGCTACCCTGTCTTCCACCTTTAATCTCTCAGGATTTCAAATCTCATCTGATGCAGTCCCCAACAATCAGTCTTTTGTTCTCATCCTGTATGGTAAGTCTCCCCTGACCTGCAGTTCTGGGTGAATTTCCTGAAATCTAACCCTTTTCCTAGATCTCTCCAGTTCTTTTCCTTCACCTATCTTCCTTCCCCTTCAACCCTTCTGCCTGAAGAAGGAGCCACTGGCTCCAAAAGCTTCCCAATGTCTGTGTCCTGCCACCACTTGGTGAGTAGATTTTTCCATCTATCCAATTTAATAACTAGGTTATTACTCTTCTTCTGCCAAAGTGTAAACAGCACTAATGTCTTAATTTTTCTGTGTTAATAATCTTGGGTGAGGCCCATAATTATATCATCTCAACTTTCTAAACATTTATCGAAAATAATTTGTGCTCTTTTGGCATTATTTACAGCTACTTTAGCACATTAAAGGTAAGCTGGATAGTCATGACTATAATGAAGTTAAGTTGTAGTACTTTTCTGCAGTGGTGATGACTAAAAGCTCATTTGTAATTTTTTTCATGTAGTTTTTGATTTAGGAGTTCCCATGTCTTCATGCATATTCATTAAAACACTGTTTGCCAAATTTCTCCATTTACTATTTTTCCCTATGGTGAAATCTTCTATGAACACATCACATAATACTTATTTTTCCCAAAATAGTACAGAACACAACAACACTTTTTCTGCTTTATAACAGCATTAACAAAAGAGCACAGAAAGACAACGCAATGTTTGAAACAATAGACATACATACTGAATGTGTTGAAACCACAGAAAACTTGGATAGCTCATATACACTTGGTGCATCATTTGGGTTTAAATATATTCTATTTTGCCATGAAACTGTTACAGAAAAATAATTTTCTAGAATTATGCAACAATATAATGAAAAGGATAGTTGCTACTCACCATATAGCAGAGATGCTGAGTCACAGAAAGGCACAACAAAAGCACTGTCACACAATTAGCTTTAAGCCAATAAGACCTTTCTTTGACAAAGACCTTGTTGGCGGGAAGCTAATTGTTTAACAGTCTTTATGTTGCGACTTTCTGCAACTCAGAATCTTGGCTATATGGTGAGTAGCAACTATCCTTTTCATTATACTGTTACATTCCATTCTGGATTTTCCATTTCTAGAATTAGGAACACTTTTCTAAAAAAGAGTAATTATAGTGAATATATAAATATATTGGAGTGGAAATTTAAATGTAGCAAAAATACAGTTTTGTTTTCTCAGATTAAATTTTGATTTAAAATGAAATGTTTGTGAAATACTATTATCTGTTTACATTATTTTCTAGAATATTTCCTTACATTGATTATTTTATTGAAGTTTCCTACGTACTTGCATTTGAATCAGCTAGGTGAGTACTAAGTAATGAACAATTAATTGTTGTTTTTAATCTTTCAAATGAATTTTATTCATTCAGTCTGTACTTCAGTAGAAAGTACAAAAAAAGCAAAAAAATTTTATTGAAACAGTTGTGATCTATTTCTTTTTATTATTGTTTATTTATTTCAAAATAAGATAGTAGCATGATGGACTTTAACTATGAAATAGTATGTTTATATATCTTGAAAAATCACTATTGAAAAGATTATTCTCAGATTAAAAGGAGTGTTGTTTCTGCTGTGATCCAAATCAATAAAAATGTATCACAAACTACAGCTCTGAAACACTTTCAAGTAGTAAAAATCAAATATGGTATTAGTCTCTTCATATTACCAATTTGGCCCATTTCCTGGTATCTTACAAAATACATTTAAAAGTACATTTATGGATTTTATTCAGCCTTGTTCAACAGTCTACTTTAAAATTTGCTCATCTCTCATTCAATGTTTCTTCAGTGTTGTGAGTAGCAATCTATCATAATCATATTGTTGTTATTCCATCCTGTATTTTCCACTACTACTTGCCAGGTAGTTAACAGAACTTTTCAATCTCTGAGTCCAAATATTCAGAAAACTCCTAGAAGAGTACCTAATGACATATATTTTATTTTTGTTTCTTTGGGATACCCAATATCTTGCCTTATGCTAGAAAAAAGTTCGTTCAGTATTTTCCCAGCAGAGTACGTAACTCCATTCAGAACCCTAAAAAAGGAATGAAATTCTGCATGAAAATTTTTTTGATCTTGTATTGTGACAATTCAAACAAAACTAATTTTTGTAAATATGGTTCTCAGGTGAGACGTTGGATGAAAATTTCCACAACATTTCATCAGCACAACCAACCAGTATCTTTAGGTGTGGTGAACATGCTGTTGAATCTGTGATAGAAACCTCTTATTTATACCACTGTGAGATGAAACTGCACAAGCACCAACATGTCAATTTCACAGATACCCTCGGTAGTGAGAGAGATAGCTATACTACCTGTCAAACAATGAACCAGCAGCTTTGGCGCATGTGCTGAGGCCGTCAACCACACCGTGCAGTGTTGTTGGCTGCCCCAGCACCCTATGTTGGGAGATGCCTGCCAATATACATGACCACACTGGCCTTGTTATTGTTGCTGTTGTTGTTGCTGCTGCTGCTGCTGCTGCTGCTGCTGCTGCTGCTGCTGCATCTGGAGGGCACTCAACATTGCGGTCATCAGTGGCCGTATGCTGTGTGTGAGGCAAATGGGGCTATAAAACGCGAAATGAGGTCTAAAATACAACATAAGACCACATACACTCCCCTGTATTTTTTTTTTTTTTTTTTTTTTTTTTTACATAAATACACATGACTCTCTAAATGGTACACTGGAACAAGCGAGTCAAGGTAGACCATTACAAACAATGATATTAGATCTGGACAGTCACTAAGAGGCAAGTCCAGAAAAGAAGATTGATGGATCATAAAAATAGTAACTGGATGAGCCAATCATAATCTAACATATTAAAAGCGTCAACTTAAGAGCCTAGGCAGAAGTGAAGACAAAGAGGCAAAAATCATAAAACATGTGCCACATTCTGTTCATTATCATGTAGAGTGGAGGGCAGGTCTGTTGGTAAACCAGCTTGAACCCTCTTGTCATTATACAAAACAGAGTCGGTTAAAATGTGGCAAAGCATAATCAGCACATCACATGAATCACAAACAGGCGGTTGTTCATGTCTGAGATGGAAGCCATGGGTCAGGGGGCTGTGCATTAAACATACTTCATCAATTCAAACTGGCTATGCGTTAAACAGACTTCATGAATTCTAACTGGCTGGAAGTAGGTGTGCCATGGCTTCACAGTCTCTTTTACAGACATTTTTCCCACTACATCCAGCCACTCTTCCTCCCAAAGATGCACGACAGACTTTTGCAGCAATGACAATGCAGCAAGCAGAGGGATAGGGCAGTCAATGACATGAAGGGTACCACACTGGTGTGTGCCAATTTTCGCAATGTTGTCACCTGAATACCTGTGTCACTACCATACCATCATTCATTGTGTTCCTGTTGTTCAACAGTTGCTCTTTGCAGTCGATGTGATTTTAACATGACCAGTACTGCATCCCATGCTGCGGTAAGTTGGTATTCTGTGCCCGTTTAGCAGATTATCCAAGCTGTGAATCTCCACTGCTTCTTTAATAGTGCTGTACCAATATGAAGACAATGATGTGAGTGTTTGGATGTTCTGTATTCTACATTGTGTCCTGTACTGAGACAATGCTTGCCCACTGCAGATTTCTGTGACTGGTCTAGACATATGTGTTGTTGATGTTCTATGAGTCTGTCCAACATATGGCAGATTTGTCCAACATATGATGTCCTGCAAGGTACAGGGAAAGTTATAGAATCCAGATGTCCTGAAACTAAGGTCATCTTTCACTGAGCCTAAAAGAGTCTGAGTTTCGTTGGTGGATGAAAGATGCATTAGACTTTATGTTCCTCTGGTAATCTTCATATTTTGGAAATTGTAGTCATTTGTTTGTCTGTACATGTTCATCATATCTCCTGATTTTCCTCCATTTTGATAATTTCTTCATGGTGCATCACATTTTTGTCTGACATTGAAGAAAAACATGACGAATGATTAAAAGGTAAGGAGCATTCTCTTATGACTGTTGATCAGTCACTTGCAAACCTTGAATACACGGTGGAATTGTAAAAGATGTTCATGTCTTGGGGAGAGGGTATGGGGCACTGAAACCAGGATAAAAGTGGGAGAGTTGGAATATAAACTGAACATCAAAATTAAACAAGCATTATAATCAAATAGAGATTGATTGTTGGGACAAGTATAAAAAAGAATTTCATGAACAATTCCAAAACAATTTAAAAAGACACTGCATTATTATAGCAGATGATGTTGACTCCTCTGGAATGTTTGCTTCTAATGATAAACTCTGTGTTTTTGAGTTAACAAAGGGTTTAGCAGTTACAGTGAATGAAAGAATAATTGCAATTTGTGAAAATACAGCTATTTTTCAGTACTGAGAATGTCAAGTAACAGATGTCAAATGTCCAATATATTTATTAAAAGTTGTTTTGGAGCTACATTATTCCATTATTGAGTGCTACAAAACAAGCAAACAAAGCAATAACACACAATACTACAAGTGCTGAGAGCCATGTCATATTATCATGTAATAGAAAATACCATAAACTGGTTCAACTATGAGTTCTTGGAGAAACGTTGTATTTTGTATCAACTAAACGAAATAATTTTTTAGTCTTGTTTCACCAATATTATTATTACTGCACAACCAACGTTCTGGGCTGTAAGCCCATTTCATGCACTAGAAAAAAACATCAAGTCATACAATGTAATACGAAAGTTTGCCTAACAAGGCTAAAAAACTTTGTTTAGGTAATAAAATGTACTTAAAGTTTCTATGGCGTTAGGCGCTTTCGAAAGTAAAAAAACCAGCAGTAAATATTCATTAATGAACATAAAACTCTTCCTTGACCATCTTGTGGTGGAGCATAATGTTCTCATAAAGCTGAGGTATCAACTAAAGGCAGCTGCATTCTTCTACCAATTTATTAATTTATCTATCTTTATTCATCCAAGGATCATAGCACAATGAAAATCAGTAGGTCGAAGTATACAACACAGTGCATACATAACATGCTTTATGAGAATGGGAATAGAACAGGTGGTTAGCCTTGACCTCGATTAGGGAATGTCCCACCACTTACCTTGGCAGGAAAACCACAAGAAATCCAAATCGTTATGGCAGGAAAGAGCAAGTACCATCCTTCCAAATATGGGGTCGACAGAAGCGTCCGATCCCACGCGTCGGCTTTGACCCGTGACGTAAGGGTGTTGTGTGTGACGTCATGACGGCGCGGAGTTTGGTTTCAGTGTGGCTGTCTCCAGTTCTGTTTTATCTTATTTTATTTACTTTTCTGATCAGTTCGTTCTATCTCGTGAGATTTTTTTAAATTTAAAAACACTTATTACTTATTTTAATTATCTGTTTCCTCCAGGTGGTGGTGGTGGTGGTTAGTGTTTAACGTCCCGTCGACAACGAGGTCATTAGAGACGGAGCGCAAGCCCGGGTTAGTGAAGGATTGGGAAGGAAATCGGCCGTGCCCTTTCAAAGGAACCATCCCGGCATGTGCCTGAAACGATTTAGGGAAATCACGGAAAACCTAAATCAGGATGGCTGGAGACGGGATTGAACCGTCGTCCTCCCGAATTGTTTCCTCCAATTTCTGTTTTAGTTTATTATATTTATCTTTCTGATCTGTTCGTTCTATCCCGTGAGATTTTTTTTAAAAGACAAAAAACACTAATCAGCTACTGAAGCATCTTTATTTTCTATGGGTTGCAGGGGTTACGACCCCTGGGGAGGTGGGTGGGTATTCATGCATGGCTGTCTTCACTTACACGTTGTAGCTACGCAAGGCGTCTAAATTTGTTTATATTTCGTTTGCCCTCCAACCAAAACACCCCATTTCCCGCGCTTGTCCCGTTAGTGTCATTAGGCTTCTTGTGGAAAGTGGGTGTTTTTGTTTCCGCCATATTTGTGACGTCATGGGTCAAAGCAGACGGGCGGGATCGGACGTTTCCGGATTTCCCAAATATGAAATCAGTGTCTTAACAACTGCACTGCCTCAGCTTGTAAGTTCCTGTTATATAAGATTCCTTGATTTACACAAAATTTGTTTAGTGTAATGTGCAATATAAAACATAGTATAATTCTTTTTTGTCTATGCTACAGCTTCTTCTTAGACTTAAAAAATTTTTGGTATTATGTTTTTCTGTCCACACTATCCATCTAATACTCAAAAAACAGTACTAGCAATTTATTCTTTTTCTTGTATGCATCTGTATTAATCAGTAGCATTCTAATACGATGTCAGAATGTAGTATTTTCAACAAACCGTTAATGCGGGCACATAAATTACAGCCATTTCGAAAACTTGAATGGTTATAAGAAATATTGATGTTTATGTCTTTTAATATGAATGCTTAGGCAAGTACATGTTCATTTTTTATTCTTTACGGCACACAGAGTAGAGACACCATTGATTAACATTTCATGCACCTGTACACGTTCCTAGAGGTGGGCGAGAGCCACTTTGTAGAGCGGCATGCTCGGAACGTCAACGTTTAGGACAATCTTGACGGTAATGCCCGGTAGCGTTACAAAACGAACACGTTTGTGGCTGGCCGCTACATGTTACAAATGCAGGTGGCCATTTACCAAAATAAACGATGGAATGTGCTGTCTAACCACCATTCTGACGCTGCGCACACCATTTTCGACTTGAAAAATATAAGCCGACGACCACTTTTCTGTAACTACGGACAGGACAGCACCGTAGGGTAACAAATGGCGGGATATCGTCTCAATTCGAACCTCGAATGGCAAATTAAAAACACAAGCATTACGTAGGCCATAGCCAGCATGAGAGATAGTAACAGTACTAATCTCACAGTCAACCACCACCATTACCATTAACAAGAGTATCTCACATTTCAGGGGTTTTCGGTTTGAAAAACACTGATATCAAGAAAGCATCAAATGGAACACCAAGAACGTCATTAGTTGTGAGAAACAGTTCAGCTACGAGCAAACGGCGAATTTTGTACGCTGACGGTTTTTCAACGGAACGATCGAATTCGCACAGGACATTATTCTGCCGCTCTCCACTATTATCGAATTTCATTGTACTCACAAAGAAGAAACAGCTAACAGCCACGAAGCACAAGAAGCAGGCGCAGCGTAGAACACGCCGCTGGCAACGAAGCGCTCATAAAAACCTCCCGACACGCCGTAGCGAGTGTGCGATGTGCACGAGCCCACGCGCCCGAAGAGACTGGTGCCTTAAACCAGCGCCCTAGACCGCTCGGTCACGCTACCTACGGGGCACGGCCGTCACAGGAGCTGTGTTCTACCCCACAAGAAAACACCGCAATTGCACAAAAAACGAGAAAACATTGGCAGCTGTGGGACTCGAACGCACGCCTCCGAAGAGACTGGTGCCTTAAACCAGCGCCTTAAACCGCTCGGCCACGCTACCTGCGACTGTGTTCTTCGCTTTTGTAGAGACAGTGCACGACACAGCTTCCTGTTCTGCTGCGACTGCCCTATTCGAATAGAGATTAACTACACAGGCGGCTGCCCGCGCTCTGGTGCGGCGGCATTGCGTGTTGATAATGAATTGGTAGTGCCACCTGCAGCCTGCGGAACATGAGTGAAAAATGAAGAGGGCACCGTGATTTCAAACAGTGGGTCACTACCGTCATTGCAGCGACAGCAAGGCAAAACTTTAAAAAGTGCCATTGCGGTGTTTTCTCGTGGGGTAAAACACAGCTTCTGTGACGGCCGTGCCCCGTAGGTAGCGTGGCCGAGCGGTCTAGGGCGCTGGTTTGAGGCACCAGTCTCTTCGGAGTCGTGGGCCCGAACACATCGCGCGCTCGCTCCGGCGTGTCGGGCGGTGTTTACGCGTGCTTCGCGGTCGGCGGCGGTTCATCGCGGTGCTTGTTTCTTCGCTGCTGTAGTCAGCTGAACTGTAAGTTAAGATGGATTCTGAAGACCGAGAAAATAATATCCAATGCGAATTTGACAGAAACGTAACCCGACCGTCTGCTTTCGAAATTCATTCGTGGATGGAAAATGATTTGAAAATTCCTGAAAGCGAAGTGCTAGGCTTGCAATTAGACGCGTTCCTGAACTCTTTGTTTGTAAAATTGAAATGTCCGGAATTGTGCGATGCCCTCGTAAGTGAAAACGGTGGTGTACGAAAATTCAAACACTCTGATGGGACCATTAGTAATGTTACTCTGTCGAATGCTGGATTTGGTATCCGAAATGTTCGAGTATTCAATCTTCCGTTTGAAACCAGCCTTATGCCTTATGGTACAGTTTTGTCGGTTACGAAAGAAAAGTGGTCATCCGCTTATATCTATCAAGTTGAGAACCGTATTCGTAGTGTCAAGATTATTGTACGAAGCACGTTCCCTCGTTTTTGGTTATGGCCGGCCACCGGGCTTTTATTTCGTACAGTGGTCAGCCGCAAACCTGCTCCTATTGTAACGCCACAGACCATTTTCGGCAAAATTGTCCTAGGCGTAGGCGCCCTGTGCAGCTACCGCCCCGTGAGCAAGACGGCGACGCGTCGTACGCGGCCGTTTACCCACGTTCCACGGAAACGGAAACGCCGTTAGTTGATGCGGTCGCGATGGATATTGATGCCACTGCAACCGGTAGTGATTCTGTTCAAGACATGCCTGTAACTCCTGAGTCAGTTCCCACAGCTGCTGTATTGATTCCGCCGCAGGCTGTGCATGACGTTCCGCAGCGGACAGAATCAGAACCCGATCCGGTGGCTATCCCCCCTGTTGCTGTTGTGCATTCGTCATCTAATTCGGTACTTAAAGGTGTTCCGGACGGGGCTCCTGCCTCACAGGAACCAACGCCAAGGCGTGAAAGTATTTCGGAGAGGCGTGGCAAAACTGAACGCTTCGGCAGTGCCAGTAGTTCACGGATTTTGGAAAAACGGTCCTTTGCTCGCGGAGAACTCAGCCCGTCTCCGGAATGGAAGCAGGTTCCCCGTCCGAAGTCGAAACAAAAGCAAAATCTGTGCAAAAGCCGGCGCACAAGCCCTTGCCCCGCCCCGTAGTCGAATCTCGGCAGTCGGTTGCGACAGGACGTCGTTAACAACGTCCTGTGGCGAGCAGTCAGCCAGCGCCTACGACAAGTGTCGGAAGACAGGCGGGAAGGGGGTAAAGGAAATGTTGCACCACTCTGATGTGAATCTAGCAATGGACACTACGACTACTCAGGAAACGAACCCGGCCCACCTCTCGGTCAAACGTAAGGCTGAAGACCCCCCCCCCCCCCCCCCCCCCCGCGGCGCACGCGCCCCCCTTCGCAGGATTCCGAGTCTCCATCTCCTACACAAGAACCGCCTACTTCGGATGCACCATCTGCACGTTGTGATTGGGCAGACGATATGGAGGAGGAGGGTGGGTCCACTCCTGCCGTCTATTTTGTTTTTTTTTTTTTTCCCTGTAGTCTATGGTATCACGCCCTCCATCTGTCGTAGCTACTATTAATCTTCATAAATTGGAGTCACCGGTGAAGTTTGCATGTTTTGTGGGTTTTTTAAATTACACTGCTGCTGAAGTAGTGTTTTTGCAGGAGGTTGTGATAGATCTACTACACTCGATTCCGGGCTATCACGTTCTCTTGAACTTTGATATCGAGTGTAATTGTGGTACTGCTATTTTAATTCGTGTTGATCTTGACTATAGTAATGTTACTACCATTCCTAACGGTCGTGGTGTGGCTTGCACGATCAACAACTTACGATATATTAACGTGTACGCCCCTTCTGGAGCCGACGGGCAGCAGCTTCGCCGGGTTTTTTATAGTAGTGACATTTGTCACCTTTTACGGGGCCCCCACCTGCCTGTAGTCATGGCCGGCGATTTCAGCTGCGTGCTGGAAGATAGAGATCAGGAGCCACGGCCGTATAAGTGCCTAGAATTACAGACGCTCGTCACGGAGATGAATTTAATTCACTCTTGGTGTTATTTACACCCGCGGGACGTGGGATTTACTTTCTTTTACCCCACGGGTACGAATCGGCTTGACAGAATTTGTTTCTCGTGATAAGCAGGACTGTCTCACGGAGTCCTCTGTTCACCCCGTGATTTTTTCCGATCATTGCGCGTATGTCTGCCGCTTTCATTCTCTCTTGGCGATTAAACCCCGCGCTAGTCGATTATGGAAGTTTAATGTGCGACATCTCTCACACCCACATTTTGCGCCGGTTATCGTGCGTGTGTGGCAGATGGTGCTGAAATATCGCGGTCTATATGCCTCCACTTTGTCATGGTGGGTAGAATCTGTTAAGCCGGCATTACGCAATGCCATCCTGGAGTTCAGTCAGGATGTTGCTCACTGGGAGCGTTCTACATTGCAATTTTATGAAACCTGTTTAAATGATGCCATCCACCTGCACACCAATAATCCCGCTCTTCGGATGGCGACAATTCGGCGTATAGAACACCGTCTTCTGGATTTGAAAAGGGAATCGTTGCGCGGATCTGTCGTACGGAGCCGAGCCCCCGGGGCTCTTGCTGATGAAGCGCCTTCCGTGTTTCATCAGCTGCGCGAACGCCGGCGCGCAAAGCGACGTTACGTCACAGAGCTGGAATCAGCTGACGGCGCGCGGCTTCATAGCCAGGCGGCCATTCTTGCAGAGGCCCACCGTCACTTCGTCGAAGTTTTCAGTGAGAAATACACGGATGCTGCCGCGATTTCCGAGCTGCTCCACGACGTTCCATACGTCTTATCCGTAGCGGATCGCCGTCGCCTCACAGAAAAATTTACCGTGGAGGAATTGCGTAATGTCTTAAAACTCTGTTCCCAGAATAAATCCCCGGGTGCTGATAGGCTGCCACCGGAATTTTAAATGCATTTTTGGCACTTGTTTGGCTCGGCCCTGACTGATGTTTTTAATGAAATTTTAAATGGCGTGGATGTCCCTGCGTCCTTCCTGGGAGGTATTGTGCTCTTGGCTCCAAAGGTTCCAGTCACCAGGAAACTGTGCCATCTTAGACCGATCACCCTTCTTAATGGTGATTACAAACTCTTTACCAAATGTGTCTCCTCTCGCTTGAAGCTGGTCATGAAAAAACTGATTAGTCCCTTTCAATACTGTGCAGTGCCGAAACGCACTACCTATAGTGCTGTTTCGACATACCGAGATGCCATTGCCTATGCTTCGACGAATAGGATTCCTTTTGGCATTTTATCCATCGATTTCGCAATGGCATTTGACAGAGTTAGCCACCTCTATCTCCGGCGAGTGCTACGGAAATTTGGTTTCGGTGTAAAGTATATAACTATGATTTTTAACCTTTTCAAACATTCCACCTCACGGATTAGCATCAATGGATTTTTGTCGGAACCTGTACCACTCCGCTGTTCTGTTAAACAAGGGTGCCCTCTGTCAATGGCGCTTTACGCAATTTCCTTAGATCCTTTGTTGCGTAAATTGCACAGTGCTTGCAGAGGAATCCGTATTGGGGACGAGAAGCACGTTTGTCGTGCTTATGCCGATGACCTTGGCCTCTTGGTGTCCTCGGCCACCGACTTCGATAAAATACGCGCGGTTCTTACCCAGTATGAACGTGCATCCGGTGCGAGCATCAATACCCGTAAGACGGTCTTTCTGCCCATTTATGCGGCGTCACGGGGCTTCAAACATCCATGCTTTACAGTGAAACGGGAACACACAATTTTGGGTTTTCGTTTTCAAGCCAATCTCCTGCGGACTGGGTCCTACAACTGGCGTGTTGTCTTAAATGGCATACGAGCTATGGCTAGCCTGTCCGCTATTCGCACCCTCGCATTAACACAGCGGGTGCTTTTAATAAATGTTTTTTTGCTCAGCAAAACCTGGTACCTCGCTCAGTTATTTCAGGTACCCAAGAATTTAGGCAGAGCCATAACACAGGCAGTCTATTGGCTATTATGGAGGGGACATATTTTCAAGGTGTCTTACGGCACATGTACTTTGCCGCGCGAACAGGGAGGACTCGGCCTAATTCATTTTGCAACGAAAGCCACTGCGTTGCTCATTCATCGGACGAGCGTCACCATTAAACAGGATCCGTCCAGCCCAACAGCTGTTCTGTTCGATATTCATCGTCCTCTGAAGCGGCCCCTCTCGATCCGACTGCAATACCGTTTGGAGCTGCGTTATGTTCGGGAGTACTTCATTCAGAAAAGTTATCTCGCCGCCGACGTACTCGACCATCGCACACGGACTGTGAAACGTGTCTACCAGGGACTAAGAGGACGGCCAGTCGGTAATAAGATGGAGGCGCGCTACCCGCGATCTGCGTGGAGGACGGCGTGGGCTCACGTTCACGCTCCCTTCCTGCCAGCGGACGTCAGCAGCTTTTGGTACCAAGTGGTTAACAGAATTCTCCCCACCAACGAAAGCTGCGCCGCATCCGCTTATCTCCATCGAGCTTGTGTGAAGACTGTCGCCAAGACGACACAGAACATCGTTTCGTGTGCCTGCGGTCACGGTCGACTTGGAACATTGCCGCCAGAATGCTCGCGCTTATCAACCGGACCAGCGCTGCCGCTTTTTCTGCGGACACGGCTTTGATCCCCGACTTCAACCCATATCCGCATACGAAGCGTGCCGCCACTGCATGGTTCGTGACTCTCACTGTGTTCGCCCTCCTGCAATTGCGACTTACGGACGACTATGCCTATCTGGTTTATTTGTCCACGCAACATGACCTCACTAAAACCAGGAAAGACTATCACAAAATCTTTGCCAATTTTCTGCAAATTGCACTCGCATTTGCCCACGACAAACTGTTGTAACATAAACATCACTGCTGCAACCTTTTTCCTTCTGTGTTTTGAATTGTCTCCGGGTACGAAAACATGGTTAATGCAAATTGAACGCTACAGGAAGAGTGAGTATTGAACAAATACGATGATTCCGCTTGTGCAGGACTGCAACGTGGAAACTACGACGAATGTTTCACAAAGTTTTATCCGGTGTTCGTGTGTGATTGTGTTTCGCTGCCTTTAAGTGATTTCTTTATGTTTTTATTCCTTATTTTCACCGTCTGGTACCTACGACATCGGCGTCCAATCACGGATGCGTTGCGCACGACTCTGCCACCGAGATTGATTGGTTTTCAAGAAACTTTATTTTTAACACGTCGGAGAGACTTGTGTTTTCCTTCTCCTTATCCGACAGACAGTTCGTGAAGGTCGAGAGAATACTCATTCCTTTGACATGTGCGTCGATCCTTTTAGTTTTCTCAATGTTTCCATTAATTATTTTACTGGCCGCCACGAAGCATTTTTGAACATATCATGGAACGCGTGAAGGGTGTTCCTTCCCTGCGAAAGAGGAGTACTCAGGCAGCATTTGATTTTTTATTCTTTTTTTTCAAATTTTATTCTTTATTTTATTGAGTCTAGGTGCACAGCGCCTGATTCGCTGTAATTATTTCATTTTTTATTTTGTGGAGTGTAGGCGCAAAGCGACTGATTCGCTGTCATTATAGGCACGCACTTTCACTTCAAGAAGATTTTAGTTCTCCTTCGATGTTTCGCTAGCGGTGAACATACACAAGAAATTTTCCACGCAGGCATTCAGTGTCTCCGATTCCATCACTTCAACTTGAAGATCAACGTCTTCCACAGGACGTCGACGCTCAAGGAACCTGTACCGAGGAGTTTCCGCTTTTCAGACTGAATGGACAGTGCAAAAATTCGTCTTTTATGTTTGGAAGAAGCAACGTTTTATTTTAAAGCTAAAGAAGCTCGCCAAAGAAGGCGTAACTGGAGAGAGCAAGGCCGGGCTATAAAGGGAGTTGGGAGGTTCTATTCAAAAAAAAGAAAGCTGCCAATGTTTTCTGTCTCGAAAGCCGGAGCACTGACTACCCGCGACGAAAACAGCGCAGCAAGCCGTGAGCGACTCTTTCTTAAATTGTCGTAGCAGCACAGTTAATCGGCCCGCATCTCGTGGTCGTGCGGTAGCGTTCTCGCTTCCCACGCCCGGGTTCCCGGGTTCGATTCCCGGCGGGGTCAGGGATTTTCTCTGCCTCGTAATGGCTGGGTGTTGTGTGCTGTCCTTAGGTTAGTTGGGTTTAAGTAGTTCTAAGTTCTAGGGGACTGATGACCATACAACAGGAAGCTGTGTCGTGCACTGTTTCTACAAAAGCGAAGAACACTGACGCAGGTAGCGTTGCCGAACGGTCTAAGGCGCTGGTTTAAGGCACCAGTCTCTTTGGAGGCGTGGGCCCGAACACATCGCGCGCTCACTGCGGCGTGTCGGCGGCGCGTGCATCGCGGCGCTGTTTTGATTTGTTCATTCAGTGAGTACAATGGATCTCGATAACTGTGAGAATCGTCAGAATAACATTCAGTGCGCGTTTGATAGATACGTGCGTAGGTCTACTGCTTTAGAAATTCACGAATGGGTTGAAAACGACCTTCAATTGCCGACAAGTCTTGTCCTTGGCGTTCAACTTGACGCGTTCCTGAATTCGTTATTTCTGAAACTGTCTTCTTCCGATATGCGTGAAACATTAGTAAATGTGAATGGTGGTGTACGTAAAATTAAGCACATTGACGGTACTATCAGTGATTTTGTGTTGTCGAGTGCGGGTTATGGTATACGTACTGTTCGCGTATTTAACCTGCCGTTTGAAGTGCGAAATAAAACTATTTCTCGTAGTTTACTTCCGTACGGGACAGTGCTTTCTGTCGTAAAGGAGAAATGGTTGGCAGCATATTATTATGATGTTGAAAATGGTGTTCGCAGTGTCCGCATGATTGTCCGACAACATATACCGTCCTTCGTTTTTGTTGCTGGCCATCGGGCCTTTATGACTTATAGCGGCCAACCGGCGACCTGTTTTTTTTTTTTTGTAACGGTACCAGACATTTTCGACAGGACTGTCCGAAACGTAGTCGTCCAGTGCAATTACCACGGACAGACGGTTAGGACGAGGTGGCGTGGGCGGCGGTCGCGCTTGGCGCCTCCCCCGCACGTGCGAGTCGTGTATCTGACCCTGAGATTGCGACCGATCCTGTTGCTATGGACGTTACACCTTCCGTTCCTGTTGCTGATGCCTTCCCGGCGTTGCCTGTGATTTGTCTGCCCGCCACTGTGTTGGCCCCGTTGCCTGCTCCCACAGCTGTCGATAGAATTGAGCCACCGATAGTGTCTGAACCCGCACCGGCAGCTGTAACGCTGTCCGTGTCGGAACACGTTCCAGAGGCTGCTCCCTATGTTTGTGCCTGAGAATGTGTCCGCCGTTGCCACCGTTGTTGTCGACCGTGAGGAGCGTAATGACGCCCCCGCAGGACCGAAACCGCGTCGGGAACGGCCGATTGAGAGAGCTGACAACGCTCCACGCTTTCGGAGCGCTAGTATTTCGGGTGTTTCTTCTCGTAAGGGGCGAACGCCGTCCCCGGTGGTGACTTGCGTCCCACCCTACAAGTCCACCTCAAAACAGAAAAAATTGCAACGGGCCTCGCAGCGCGCGGCTGTTGACTCGCGGCAGGTGTCGGCTGCCGATCGCCGTCGGCAGCGGCCTGCCGCTTACAGTCAGCCTGAGCCGACCGTGAGTTCCGCGGAGTCTAAGAGGGACGAGAAAGTTCGTCAGCTCAAGGTTTTACTCACTCAAACGGACCCTGTCGTGACAAGCGGTACGGCGATGGACGTTCCTCCGAGCGTGTCGCCTGCACAAGTGGCCGGCAAACGCAAATCGGACGACTGACATTGCCGTCGCATCCGGCCGCACTCGCAGGATTCTGGATCTGATCCTCCCGCCGGCGCTGGACCTGCCACGGCGGCTCCGTCGGGTGCCGCTCTTGCTATGGACACGGAGGTGGTTCAGCCCCCGTGTTTTCTAGTGCAAAGTGTGACTGGGCGGCGGACGTGGAGGTGGATGAAGGGACTGGCAGCGGTACGTAAAGTGCCTTTGCTCATCGCTTGGCAGCGTGAATGCATCCCTCGTTGTCTACGTCTAAAATTGCTTTTTGTGACGTTTCCTCGTCTGTGGTGTGTGAAACCGGTCTGTTGCACGTTTTAATCGATGCTCTCACACGCACGTGTAGTTCAGGCAGCGCCACTGCACCCATCGTTGTGTCCTTTTATTTGTTCTGTATTGTAACTGTGTCTGGTACTTTTACATGTGTCTGGTGTCCGCCGCTCGTCGGAGGCACATTTTAGTCGTTCTTGCCGCTAACTTGGATCGTTACGGAAGCGCGAGTGCTTTCCCAGTTGTGCACATTTCTTTAATGTTTATTTTAACTGTGTATGTGGTCTGACACGCGTTGCTTGTGTGTTTTCCCCGTTACACTCAACACCGTGCGCTGTCTTAAAGGCGCATGTGCCGCTCTTGTTGTGCACAATTTATTTTCCTGCGTCTGATGTGATATCCGTTGCGGACACATTTTCATTGTGAATGCCGTCGATCTGTATAGTCTCAGCGGCGCGTGTGTATGCATCCTTGTGCGGAATTATTTATTGGTCCTTGAATGTGTATGGCGTATGTTTTACATCGGCGGAACATTTAGTCGTTGGTGCCAACAACATGTATGCTGTTTGTGGCGCCGATGCCTGCACCGTTGTGAAAGCTTCTTTAGTTCTTATTTCTTATTATTATTATTTATTGTTTTAGATTGTGTATGGTGCGTGCCACCCGTCGGAGGCAAAGCCTCACCGTTCATGCCGACGACCTTCGTGGACTAGTATTGGCGGCGCACATGCAATTTTATTCTGTCCGTTTCTTTTACTCTTTTACCTACGTCTCTTGTCTACACCTGTTGGGGGATGGCTTTTACCGTTGTTGTCGACTGCATGCGTCGTTTGACGGCGCACATGACCTTTCGTTGTGCCACTTTGCGACCTGTAACTTTTATTTGTGTACGGCGTCGGCGGTTTGTTTTTCACCGCTCCTGTCGATCGACTGCGTCGTCCTAGCTGTGCCGGGGCACCTCTATTTGACTGTGCTTGCTTGTTGGTGTGTTCCCTGTGGCTGGTGTCTGATTGCCTGCGGTGGATCATTTTCGCCGTTCATGTTCACATGTTGCTTTGCTTTGGCGGCGCCGTTGTGACCTTTATTGTGGACCCTTGTTTCGTGTGTATTCCGTGTATACTATCTGCCACCTGTCCGTATGCCATTTTCGTCGATCTTGTCCACGACACGCGTTATCTTCGCAGCGCTACTGCTTCGCTTCGTGTGAACACTGCATTTGTTGTTCCTTGCGTTGTGTATGGTTCCTGACACGCGTCGCTGGCATATTCTTACCGTTAATGTTAACAAAATGCGTGGTCCGCATAAGGTCTCTGCCTTAAAAACTCTTCTATGTGAAACCCGTTGCCATGTCGCCTTTTTGCAAGAAGTGACACGTGAGGCTTTGAGGCTTCTAACCGATTTGAGTGACTACGTTATTATGCGTAACGTGGTGTCTGCTGCTGTCACCGGCACTGCTATTTTAGTATCCCACGGGCTTACTGTCACGAATATTGTCTACCTACTAGCCGCGTTATTGCGTCCACTATTGAAGGAGTCGTGTTTGTTGATGTTCACGCTCCTTCCGGCAGCGACTATGCGGCCCGGCGGCTCTTTTATGGTCAGGAGCTGTGTGAGGTTTTGCACCGGAATTTCTCTCATTTAATCTTAGGCGGTGATTTTAATGCGGTCACTGATGATCGCGACCAGGAGCCGCGCCCCAACAAGTCTTCTTCACATTTTCAAACAATTTCAGGCCAAACTTTTGACCGATCTGCGGCGGAAGGGTAGAGGGCCGGTTACTCGGAGCCAGCCTGTGGGTGCCGTGGACGGGGAGCCGCTCTATATATCATCTCAACAGAGAGCGGAAGATGCACGAACGATTGGCCTTTAATGCGTGGGTCACTCGGGATGGAACAAAGACTTCCGACAGGGTGACGATTGAGACGGAAATCCACGCACATTTTGAGTCTTTTTTTCAAGATGTTGATGTCGATCCCGCTGCGCTGCGTCGTATTTTACAGGGGGTTCCTAATGTTTTAAGCCGCACAGACCGTGCCCATCTTAATGAGGCTTTCACGCCCGACGACTTGCACGAAGCTGTCAAGCGCAGTCCTAGGGGGAAATCTCCCGGAATGGACGGCATTCCCGCTGAATTTTATTTGCAGTTTTTTAACCTTTTACGCGATACTTTAACTGCTATCGCCAATGAAGTTCTTAATGGCACTCCTCTACCACCGTAATTTGCAGTGGGATGCATAACGCGCAATCCGAAATCAAAAGCGACGCCGAATATACACACTGTTAGACCAATCACTCTGTTGAACGCGGATTATAAGATCATGGCGAGGTGCGTCGCGCACAGACTGCGGCAAGTCATGCCGCGCGTTCTCTGTGAACATCAGACGTGTGCTGTGCGTGACAGGAATATTTTTGATGCCGTTCTGGCCTATAGAGACTGTATCGGCTTTGTACGCGGCAACAGGATTCGGTCGGCAGCGATTATGTTGGTCGATTTCCAGAATGCATTTGACAGGGTTGGCCATGCCTATTTACGGCGTGTGATGGTTGCCATGGGGTTTGGCCGTAAGTTTACCCACATGGTTCAAGTTTTTTTGCGCAATGCCACGTCGAGTGTCATCGTCAATGGGTCCCTCAGTCCACCTATTCGTCTGACTCGCTCGGTCAGACAGGGTTGTCCATTGTCAATGACACTTTACGCTTTGGCGCTCGACCCGCTGCTGCGGTCTATCTGCCAGGAGTGTCCGGGGATCCAACTTGGGGAAGATCGTCTTACTTGCCGGACTTATGCCGACGATCTTGGGGTGTTCTTGGGTCGGCCGGCAGATGTAGATAACCTGTACTCTGTTCTCTGGCAATTTGAGAAGGCGACGGGGGCCATTGTGAATGTTCACAAGACCGTATTGCTCCACCTTACTCCTCGGATGAGCCATGTGCGACGAAATTGGTTCAGTGTTGTGCAGCAGCACAAAGTCCTGGGTGTCATTTTGTCTGATAATCCTCAGCGCATGGAGGCTCTGAATTGGCGTCCCACATTACACAAAATTAGGGCGGTTGTTAAAATTCATGTGGCCGCCATTTGGCGCTTTATGATAAGGTGCAGCTTATCAATACTACCATCTTAGCTAGAGCGTGGTATTTAGCACAAGTTCTCCTGGTACCAAAGCAGCTAGACCGCGCAATTAAACAGGCCGTCTACTGGCTCCTTTGGAAAGGGGACATTTTCAAAGTGTCCTTAGCCACCTGCACCTTAAATCCACCCGATGGGGGGGACTGTCTGGTGGATTTCTCTGCCAAATGCGCAGCGCTCCTCCTCAAACAGACTACGGCCGTGTTAGAGAAGGGCACCAGCAGTGCCTCGGTCATGTTGTTCAATCAATATCGCCCATCTTCCGTAGTTGCCCCGGTCTCTGTCAGCCACATACCCTTTTCGCTGAATTACGTGCGGCGTTTCTATTTTCACAACAGCTTTCTTGCGTATGGTGGCTCCAGCGGAGGCCGTGTCGGCGACATTCTCCGTGCTCTGCCGGGATCACCGGCCAGGAACAAGTGGGAGTACCGCATGCCACGCACTGACTGGCGAACAGTTTGGAGAAACATCGCCACACCCGTCCTTCCTGCACATGTTAGAGCGACGTGGTATAAAGTCGTCAATGGTACGATTCCTACAAATGCTAAACTGCACTCTGTTCATCTGAGTCCGTCCCTCGCCTGCGAAGAGTGTCATGACGAGGATACTATTGAACATCGCTTCGTGTGCCGTCGGTTCCGTGCTGTGTGGGACACTGCTCGGGATATGGTGCGTCTCGTCAACAGGGTGTCTACAGCGCAGGTTACAGTGGCAGCTGCAATCGTACCCGAGTGTAAGGCATTTCCGGCCACCAAGCGCAACGCCACTATCTGGTTAATCGGCCATACGATTTATTCTCTATTTTTCCTCAAACTGACGGATCGTCTTGATTTTCTCACATACTTATGGGCTGAACATGGCAAGTACCGTGTTCGAAAAGACTATGCTATGACATTTGCAAATTTTTTGCATGTCGCCTTGGCGCATGCTTTTGCTCATTTACCGATGTCGACTTCATTAATTTTCCACTTTCCTGCTTAAAACTATGACGTATAGTGAGAGAATTCATCTTGCGATGAATGTACAGTCTTAGACATAAAAACTGACCGCCCGCCGGCCGCCACAGAGACTAAGTCCGAGTCGTTCACTTAAGTGGCCAATAAAACTGACTGCCGCTGAAAACTCTAAGTCCGGCCATCTGCACAATCTGGTAACACTGTAATATGCGGAAGTGTTACGAGGAAGTGTTGTCTACTTGCGAGTTTATATGGCTGGAGTGAGCCCGTGGTCTTGCGGTAATCGTTGTGCATTCTAAACTTAGTCACATGTTCGCGTCCAACTTTTTTTTTTTAACCACATTTCGGTCTAAAGTTATGAGTCGATTGAACATCGAAGACAATTCGCTTAACATTCTACCCACCCGCAATAACAACTATTCCAGCTCGTGGCTACGTTGCGATCAGAACAGCTTACGCTCGAGCGTTTCCTCGCGCTGCAGCGGCTACCGGCCACCGGCCAGACGCCACCCGCCGCCTGAAATCCGGCGCCGCCCATGTGAAGGCGGCGCCACGCTGTCAGTGTATCAATGCCATTTTCGCATTTGAAGTTCTAGTTATCATCTTGCAGCTAAGCATTGGATTTTGCATACTTGAAAATCATGAACTGCAGTTAAGCATTGTAAAATTGTGTCGCAAGTGGAAAAAGGTGTAACATCTGCAACACAACGTTTACTTTTGGTATAACAGAGGGGTGAATGTAGAGGAGGCAGCTAGAAAGATTTGAACTGTGCGTGGAGCGAGTGCTTTTGGGAAAAATACGCCAGAAAAAGATATTCTTGTTTCAACAAAGATCGTTCTGGCATGAATGATTTTCCACATTAAGGAAATCTCGACTACTGATATATGCGACATTTGCATTCAACAGGCAAAGTTCAGAAGTCTGGTGTGGGAGTATTGCATGCTCTAATTCGAAACAACAAAAATCAACGGAGTGACTATTATTGAACGTCATCAGGTCGCTCATTGAGCATTCCTTTGCAGTACTGTTACTGGTGACGTGTTATGATGCCTTTATCGTTTTCTTCCTAAGAAGAAATGAAAGGCTGAGCCCCACCAAAAGACGTAGACTAGAGCAAAGAGTAGTGTGAACATAATATTTTACATTTGATAGCTCCATAAGTGTTTTGGACTACGAATTCTGTCCCAAGGGGTGTGTGCAACACAGCTGGAATTTGTCAACAACTGAGACACCTTTCGGTCGCAGTGTAAGAAAGTCGAGCAACAAAACTACATCACCTGTGCTACTGCATGATAACTCACTCTGTTGATCTGAGAAACAAAACTATCCAGGAGATTGATAGGAAAGTCGTCTCTCAGGCACTTTTATTGATAGGGAAGTCCTCTCTCAAGCACTTGTCCCTCTCGTCATATATTCGTAAAATATTACCTTTAGCGGTCTTGATCGTTCAGCCGTCAATGCAATTCATTTCTAGACGAAAATACTCTTAAAACTACTATGGTTTAATGACATCGTTAAAAGAAGTAGGTTCCTACGGGCGTAGAATTTGTAAACAGCTGTTGCATTGTCAGATTGTTGTAGATATCGGGAAAGAAAATTCAGCTGCTGATTAAGTTCTCTTTGATGATTACTGTTGCGTTTAGTAAAATAATGGAAAATGCAAATAAAATATTCACTTTACTAAGAGAAATTAAATTCAGCTTACCACAGAAACATCACGACGGCAGTCTATCTTAATAAAGCAATAAGTTCCAAAATGGTTCAAAGGTCTCTGAGCACTATGGGACGTAACTTCTGAGGTCATCAGTCCCCTAGAACTTAGAACTAGTTAAACCTAACTAACCTAAAGACATCACACACATCCATACCCGAGGCAGGATTCGAACCTGCAACCGTAGAGGTCACGTGGTTTTAGACTGTAGAGAAGCATTAAGTGTCTGTAAGACGATTGATCGTATTTTAACACGAATTAGTAGGATATTACCGACTTTTGACTTCGAAAAGATCTGTATTTACTTCATTTCCTGTATCATTCGCAAGTATTATGAAAATGTGGCATTTCGTAGATAAAATTATGTATTCACAACAACAAAAAATATGTCGGCAGAAAACAAAAGTGGCATTATGAAATTGGCAGTACCGTAAGATTTTCGCTCTTACAGTAAGGGTTACTGAAAGCACCAAGACGAATTTTGCTCGAGCGCTGTCTTACGATTCCCTTATTGAGTTTGTATCTGCCTGCTTGTAGCTCTACTACAAAAGAATAAAAAATCTGGCTTTCAGCGAGTCTAGAAAGGCGAACGATAGCAGCTTGCACCTGGTAGCCAAACATGTTACCTGAGAAATGGTATTTTCCTATAGTGGGAAGACATCCTTTTGTGGTTGAATTGTTGGCAAATATCAGTCAGACGTGTGCCGTTGGTCTAAGCGTTTCGATGTGATGAATTTCTACCAATGATTTTTCAACAGGTTTTTTCCGTCCCAAATAGAGAGTTGAAGTCTCCCTTTAGTATTTTCCCGTAATCTTGGTGAATTTTGCTCATAGTATTTTCGAGTGTGTTCCAGGATTTTTCGACATTTTTGGTGTTTTTCTTATTTTCGATGTTGGTGGGGACATGTGCATTGATGAGTGTTTATTTTTTACTGGGGCTCTGATGAGCAGTCATAAGTCGATTGTTGACGGGTGTGATTTCTTTGACAGAACTGATGATAGATCTGTGTTCGAGAAAAGCCGTGGCCAAGATTGGTACTCCTTTCGCGACCTTTTGTTGCATTTTGCTCTTGAAGATGCAATGGTTTCCGTAATGAGAGGTTTCATTGTCAGTTAGTCGTGATTCTTGAAGAGCAATGATGAGAATTTTTTGTCGGTCGATTTATTATGTGAGATTTAGTTTTCGTATTTGGATCAAGGTATAGATGTTTTGTTATAAAAAAAAAAAAAAAAACTCTTATGTGTGTGAAATCTTACGGGACTCAACTGCTAAGGTCATCAGTCCCTAAGCTTACACACTACTTAACCTAAATTATCCTAAGGACACACACACACACACACACACACACACACACACACACACACACACACACACATGCCCGATGGAGGACTCGAACGTCCGCCGGGACCAGCCGAACAGTCCATGACAGCTGCGCCTCAGACCGCTCGGCTAATCCCGCGCGGCGTGTAGTTTTCAAATGCATGTTTTCTGCTTGTAGGGAAATTTACAAGAGATCTTCAATATTCTCTGCCGTGCTAACCTGGCCTCCCATGAATCCGAAATTGCAAATGCCGCCTGTCGACAGTTTGCACAGTTCATGTTTGCTTGTGTTTCATTGGTTTGGCTTGGATGATTCCAGGTCCGGACAGGACCAGAGGGTGTTGAAGCCTTTGGAAGCAAATATTTTCAGCCGAGCTCATTGACCTAACAGACGGTGACCAGAGTAGCGGTGGTTTTCACTCAGACGTGCGCCGATTTTGAGTTCAACGGATTGAGTAGTCGTTGAGGATTGTGTTGGTATTTGGTTCACCCCAAGTATTTGATTTCCTCGGTGCCACCCATATGGGGGAGGGTTTCCCCTATCAGCCCCACGGGATTATTATTGTTATTATTATTATTATTATTTTATTATTGTCATTATGTCATCAGAAAATCCGATATGGTGCATCTTCCCACCACTGAAATAGATGTGCATTGTTCGACTCAGTATTTCCATCACATAAATTGGGTTATAATTACGTTACATTGCTGCTAGTAGACATATTTCTCACTTTTTCTTGGGCAGTTGCTACCTGTTACTCCATCATAGGAATTTATGTGCACAACATTGTTGCAATACAGACGTTCAAATTATACGATTTCTGTAATTTCATTTCGATACAAGATCGTTCTAATCGGATTCAGCCAGTCAGGCTTAATGTGGATATCCGAATACGACTCCCATCATTTGATAGACTGGGTAAACCACATTCTTAATCGGACGGTTGAATCTAGATCACTTATTTATGACAGGGCCTGAATTCTTAAACACTGTGGAAAATAATAATACAATGTGCTTATTACTAATATGTTATTTAAATATAAATATATGAACGAACGAGATAAGTTTATTTACAGGAGCAGAGCCCCATCCATCACAGCAGAGCAGTGCGAGATTGGTTTCAGGGCCAAGAGAGGATAAAGCTGTTGCCGTTTGTTCCACGATCACCGTACATCAACCAGATAGAGAATATGTGGGCAGAGGTAACAAGGTCATTGCCATGTGGACCTACAAATGCAAGCGACCTTTGGACGAATATAGAAAACGTATGGTGGGAAGTAAACCATCACGCTACACTGTCGACGACTTAATGAAATCAATGCCCCTACGCCTTCGAGAAATCTTACGTAACGATCGTGGGTGGGTTGGTTACTAAAAGTATACTCTTCCACAAAACCCATGTGGACAATTATCTGATATAAATATTGCATCAAATATGACTGTAAAGTATTTTAATGTGATGGGAAGTTACAAACTGAATTTTTACCCAACCCACGACCTGCATATTACGTTACGTTAAGTAAGATGTATTAACTCCATAGTATCGTTAGCAGAGACAGTGCGCTCTTGTTGTCGAGGCTCGCGACAAGTGCAGCGATTAGCAGTGTCCAATGCCGCCGTGATTTGTTTATGTTGGCTGACCGTGGACACTGCAGCAGACGCTTCCCCATAAACAGAAAGAAATCACCTTGGCTCTGACTGCAGTGAGCGGATATCACTGCCTGCGTGTTCTTATAGTAACCAACGCGAGACTCTACTCACAGGTACCATGGAGCAGTTGCAACGGGTATCATGTCATTAGTCATCAGAATATTAACCAGTGACGAAATGTCCACTCTATTTGAATCCCAAGAAAATAGGAACCTTCTCACAAAGGAATGTGAGGTGATATCAAAATCTATCCAACATACAAAAACTAATTGCAGGGCTTTCATGTATGCAGTAGCAGCACACAAGGAAATATTACGTCTTGGACGCGTATATTTCATTTCCTCTTCTCATAGTAACGCCCTTGTTTAACTATGAAGTGAGAAAAAAAACACGAAAAACTAAAGTTCCTGAGAAGCATATCACTCATTTCCTCTTCTCATATCATAACTTTTGTTTTAAAATGACGTAAAAAATAAACAATTTAAGGTTGTGAAGCATAATGTGACACCTTAGTAAGTCTATGTATGACACCAGATTCGTATCTTAGGCGCAATCGGAAACGCCAAAAGCAGGGAGCT
Organism: Schistocerca americana; assembly: GCF_021461395.2. Lineage (NCBI taxonomy): Eukaryota > Metazoa > Arthropoda > Insecta > Orthoptera > Acrididae > Schistocerca > Schistocerca americana. The sequence continues at coordinate 194,156,691 of NC_060119.1, forward strand.
GTCCATTCTTTTGTCCAACAGTCTGTCTCGTTTCATGAATTACTCCCGCTAGGAGATTCTTATTTAAGGACTTGTGAGCATCAAGTTCTTCAGCAGAACAAGCCTTATGTTATTGTGCTAATGACGGTATGGAAAAAATGCAACAGAGACGATTTCCCCCTAAAGTTGTATGGATATTTGCAAATGTCTGTATTCAGCAATGACTGCCAGCTGCCACAACACTTCACAGAATCCATGCGACAGGCAACACAACTGTGCGTGCACTTCATACTAGAAAAGCTCGGCCACCTCGGCCGGCATACTTGTATACTGACCATTCGTTATTTGACTAAATATTAACTACAATCTGATTCGCATATATATGACATGGCTTAGCGCCGGCACAAAGCAGTGACTAAGTGTTGGATGCCGCTGAAGTCCCGTTTCACTGATGGCAAGACAAATGTCCGCAAATCACCTCTATTGCCTCAAAAAACAATTGCATCTTAAATAACGAATGAACCACGTCCACACTGTCACAGCGCGTTGAACACTGCACTATTTTTTTTTTTTTTTTTTTTTTTTTTTTTTTAAGTTTGGGAAGACTTCAGCACCAGGTAGACGGAGGCAAAGAGGGCAGAGGTCGAAGATCCGAGGCCTGGCCTCAATGGCTCCCCCATACGTGTCACTGAGCAGCTGCATTATTCCCATGTATTCCATGTTTGCACCCATATATACCTTTAAATTATGGAAAAAAATTGAAGTAGTAATTAAGGTAAAATAAATTACAGATTGCCGCCTCCAATGGCGTGCGTTCCTTATAGAACATATAACAGTGAAAAGGGTGACGGAAAAATACATAACAAACATTCATTCAGAAATATATTCACAATTTGAGTTGTTATGCTCTTAACCACAATCCGAGTTGGAGCTCTCTTCAGTTACAGCTAACCAGTGCGCATCTATTGCACTATTGTAAGAACGGAGATGCAATATTTTGGATTTAAATTTTTGTAAATTCGTTGTCAGAACTTATGAGACCAAGCTGCTTAGGTCATCGGTCCCTAAGCTTACACACTACTTAATCTATCTTAAACTAACTTACGCTGTGGACCACACACACACACACACACACACACACACACACACACACACACACACACACACACACCTGCGGGTTCGGGGGTAAGAATAGGCCCGTGGTATTCCTGCCTGTCGTAAGAGGCGACTAAAAGGAGTCTCAAATGTTTTGGCCTTAATGTGATGGTCCCCCTTGGGGTTTGACCTCCATTTTTCAAAATTCTACAGAAGTACGAGCCTTTTGGGGAAGGACACCTTACATGGTGTACCACTGGTCCTAAGTGCACTAAGACCTTGGCACTCAGCATTGCACCGGCGTTGTCACCATACCCATTATTCCTCAAATTGGGCCTAAACGCCTGATGGGGTTGTCCAAGTTACGCCCATAGTGCATCTCCATCTGCACCAGCGATCATGATGGACTTACCATGGCACCAGAAATCCAGCACGGTAGCCAGCCCGTTGTGGTGGGGTCGTCATGTACCCTCTAGGTTGTAGCCCCCTGACAACACAGGGATCGTACTGCCGATACCTGAGCTGCACCCTCCCCACGTTGGCCAAGGAGTAGATGCCCGTCTCCTTGGGGCATCAGGACTCCCGGCAATGGTCATCCTGCCAGGTGGCCCTTGCTGCGGCTGGGTGGCGCCCGTGGGGAGAGCCCCTGGTCGGAGTGGGTGGTATCGGGGCGGACGTTTCGCACATAAAACGTCAACACGTATCAGGTCGCTCTGCGGCCGAGTCTTCCAAAAGAAAAGGTACCGTTTCTAGTTCTGGTTCTCCTGCCCTTTCCCCCTTGGCCACTCCATGGGAGGAGGGACAGGCCCGCCGGCTTGGGGCGAAGTACTTCCTCCGCTATTTGGTCTGTTCTCGAACAGATGGGGGGACGTTCGCCACCTCCAAGCCCATGTTCTTTGTTCAGCACATTGAGGACGTCTTCGGGGAAATCGAGGCTCTCAGCAAGATGCGATCAGGGTCCGTTCTTATCAAGACCACCTCTGCCACACAATCGGCGGCACTCCAGGCGTGCGACCGCCTAGGGGACATCCCAGTCTCCATTGTCCCACATCTGGCACTAAATAGGACGCAGGGGGTTATTTTTCATCGTGACCTCCAGCTACAATCTGAGGAGGAGCTCAGGGCCAACTTGGAGCGCCGCGGCGTGCATTTCGTCCGGCGAGTCCAGCGCGGCCCCAAAGACCGTCGCATCGACACCGGGGCCTTTATCCTCGCCTTCGAGGGGGATGTTCTCCCAGAGAAGGTAAAGGTGATGTGCTACCGGTGCGACGTGCGGCCTTACGTCCCGCCTCCTATGCGCTGTTTTAGGTGTTTGCGCTTTGGGCACATGTCGTCCCGGTGTGAGGCTGAGCCCCTTTGTGGCGACTGTGGACGTCCTCTTCGTGAGGAACATACTTGCACCCCACCACCTCGGTGCCCTAATTGTCCTGGCGTCCACTCGCCTAGGTCCCCAGACTGCCCCGCCTATCAGAAGGAGAAAAAGATACAAGAAATCAAAACTTTGGATCGGCTCTCTTATTCTGAGGCCAGGAAGAAGTACGACCGCCTTCATCCCGTGTCACTGGCCACTTCGTTTGCCTCAGTTGTGTCCACTCCTTCCGCTGTATCCTCACCTCTATCCTGTCCCCCCTCCACCTCCTCTGCCCATCAGGGGGCTCTGCCTCCGCCTCCCAAATCCCTCCCTTCCAACTCCTCCTCCCCCGCGGCCCCCACCCCCCCTGCCCCAGGGGCCACCCTTCCTCCTCCTCCTCCTCCCCCCACGCCACCTGAGAAGCGATCCTCTTCTCAGGCGTCCATCGGGGAAACGTTCCGGACCCCAGCTTCCGAGCTGCGGCGTTCCAAAACGGACCCCGCGCGTGAGGACCTTCTTCGGGTCCAGCCCACCATCCCTGTGCCTCCTCGGCCTTCCAAGAAGGCCTCCAAGAAGAAGTCTCTATCCCCCTCTCCACCCCGGCGCGTTTCATCTGACGCTTCATCCGTGAGTCGCTGCTCCCGGCCGTCCTCAGTTTCGCCGGGACGCTCTGCTGCCAGGCGTTCCGCCGGCCTTTTGTCGGCAAATGATGCGGCCCCTCCTACACAATCAGGGACAGCGGCCGCAGCTGGCGACGAGTCGATGGAACCGGATCCGCCTGTCGTCAGTTGTAGCGTTGTTGCCTCGCAACCTGGCCCTCCGCGGCCATCGAGGTGACCAGCTCTTCCCCGTCTCGTTCCCCCAACTTTTTGACTAGCAATGGCGTTGTTTCATTGGAACATAAGAGGTATTCGATCTAATCGGGAGGAATTACAACTGCTCCTCCGCCTGCACTGTCCGCTCGTCCTTGGTCTCCAGGAAACCAAGTTGCGCCCGACTGACCGTATTGCCTTTTCCCACTATACCTCGGAGCGGTATGACCTCGCCCCTGTGGACGGCATCCCAGCTCATGGTGGGGTCATGTTGCTCGTTCGGGACGATGTCTATTACCATCCCATCCCATTGACCACCCCACTCCAAGCAATAGCTATCCGCATTACTCTTTCTGCTTTTACTTTTTCAGTTTGTACCGTCTACACTCCACCGTCATCTGCTGTTAGTCGGGCTGACATGATGCACCTGATCGATCAGCTTCCCCCGCCATTCTTATTGTTTGGCGACTTCAATGCCCATCATCCCCTTTGGGGCTCTCCTGCATCCTGTCAAAGAGGCTCACTCTTGGCGGATGTCTTCAACCATCTCAATCTTGTCTGCCTCAATACCGGCGCCCCGACTTTCCTCTCAGACTCTACTCATACCTACTCCCACTTGGACCTCTCGATCTGTTCTACCACTCTTGCCCGTCAGTTCGAGTGGTATGTCCTTTCTGACACCTATTCGAGCGACCACTTCCCCTGTGTCGTTCGTCTCCTGCACCACACCCCATCCCCACGTCCTTCGCGCTGGAACATACTGAAAGCTGACTGGGGACTTTACTCCTCCCTGGCGACCTTTCCGGACCACGATTTTTCCAGTTGTGACAGTCAGGTCGAATACCTCACGGCTGTTATTATCCATGCTGCCGAACGTTCCATACCTCGTACTACTTCTTCTTCACGTCGCGTTTCCGTCCCCTGGTGGAACGAGGCTTGTAGGGACGCTATCCGTGCTCGACGACGTGCTTTACGCACCTTTCGCCGCCATCCTACGTTGGCGAATTGTATTGAATACAAACGACTCCGAGCGCAATGCCGTAGAGTCATCAAAGACAGCAAAAAAGCTTGCTGGGCCTCTTTCACGAGCTCCTTTACCAGTTTTACTCCCTCTTCCGTTGTTTGGGGTAGCCTGCGCCGGCTGTCGGGCATTAAGGCCCACTCCTCAGTACCTGGCCTGACCTCAGGTAATGAGGTCCTTGTTGATCCTGTGGCTGTCTCCAACGCCTTTGGCCGCTTTTTCGCGGAGGTTTCAAGCTCCGCCCATTACCATCCTGCCTTCCTTCCCAGGAAAGAGGCAGACGAGGCTCGGCGACCTTCCTTCCACTCGCTGAATCTGGAAACTTACAATGCCCCCTTTACTATGCGGGAACTCGAACGTGCGCTTGCACTGTCCCGGTCCTCTGCTCCGGGGCCAGATGCCATTCACGTTCAGATGCTGGCACACCTTTCTCCGGCGGGCAAAAGCTTCCTTCTTCGTACCTACAATCGCGTCTGGACCGAAGGTCAGGTCCCCATGCGTTGGCGTGACGCCGTTGTTGTTCCTATACCCAAACCCGGGAAGGATAGACACCTTCCTTCTAGTTACCGCCCCATTTCTCTTACAAGCTGTGTCTGTAAGGTGATGGAGCGCATGGTTAATGCTCGGTTAGTTTGGATTCTTGAATCTCGACGACTGCTTACTAATGTCCAATGCGGCTTTCGTCGCCGCCGCTCCGCTGTTGACCACCTTGTGACCTTGTTGACATTCATCATGAACAACTTTTTGCGAAGGCGCCAAACGGTAGCCGTGTTCTTCGACTTGGAGAAGGCTTATGATACCTGTTGGAGAGGAGGTATCCTCCGCACTATGCACAAGTGGGGCCTACGCGGTCGTCTGCCCCTTTTTATTGATTCCTTTTTAACGGATCGAAAGTTTCGGGTACGTGTGGGTTCCGTATTGTCCGACGTCTTCCTCCAGGAGAACGGAGTGCCTCAGGGCTCCGTCTTGAGCGTAGCCCTTTTTGCCATCGCGATCAATCCAATTATGGATTGCATTCCACCTAATGTCGCAGGCTCTCTCTTTGTCGATGACTTCGCGATCTACTGCAGTGCCCAGAGAACATGCCTCCTGGAGCGCTGCCTCCAGCGTTGTCTAGACAGCCTCTACTCATGGAGCGTGGCAAATGGCTTCCGGTTATCTGAAGAGAAGACGGTTTGTATCAACTTTTGGCGATATAAAGCGTTCCTTCCGCCATCCTTACATCTCGGTCCCGTTGTTCTCCCATTCGTGGACGCAACTAAGTTTCTAGGGCTCACGTTGGACCGGAAACTGTGTTGGTCTCCACATGTCTCTTATTTGGCGGCCCGTTGTACACGTTCCCTTAATGTCCTCAGAGTTCTTAGCGGTTCATCTTGGGGAGCGGCTCGCACTGTCCTGCTTCGCTTGTATCGGTCCATAGTCCGATCGAAGCTGGATTATGGGAGCTTCGTCTACTCGTCCGCTCGGCCATCCCTCTTACGCCGGCTCAACTCCATCCACCATCGGGGGATACGTCTTGCGACCGGAGCCTTCTACACTAGTCCTGTCGAGAGTCTTTACGCTGAAGCTGCCGAGTTCCCATTGACCTACCGGCGCGACATACTGCTGTGTCGGTATGCCTGCCGGCTGTTGTCTATGCCCGAACACCCCTCTTACAAGTCCTTCTTCGCCGATTCTCTCGACCGTCAGTACGGGTTGTATGTGTCTGCCCTGCTGCCCCCCGGAGTCCGCTTCCGTCGCCTGCTTCGACAATTGGATTTTGCCCTCCCTACCACCTTCAGAGAGGGTGAGAGCCCGACACCACCTTGGCTCCAGGCTCCGGTTCGTATTTATCTCGACCTCAGCTCATTCCCGAAGGAGGGTACTCCGGCTGCAGTGTATTGCTCACGGTTTGTCGAACTTCGTGCTCGACTTGCTGGTCACACCTTTATTTACACCGATGGCTCCAAAACTGACGATGGTGTCGGCTGTGCCTTTGTCGTCGGGACCGCCACCTTTAAATACCGGCTCCTTGACCAATGTTCCAGCTTTACGGCCGAGCTTTTTGCTCTCCATCAGGCCATTCAGTATGCCCGCCGCCACCGCCATTCATCGTATGTACTCTGCACTGACTCACTCAGTGCTCTTCAGAGCCTTGGGGCTCCCTATCCGGTCCATCCCTTGATTCAACGAATACAGCAGTCCCTCCATTCTTTCGCTGATAATGGCGGTTCTGTCAGCTTTCTGTGGGTCCCCGGACATGTAGGAGTGCCTGGGAATGAGGCTGCGGATGCTGCAGCCAAGGCTGCAGTCCTCCAGCCTCGGCCAGCCTCCCATTGTGTCCCGTCATCTGACGTTTGTGGGGATGTATGTAAGAGGCTTGTGTCCTTGTGGTGGGATGCTTGGTCATCCCTCCAAGGAAACAAGCTCCAGGCAGTAAAACCGCTCCCAACTGCTTGGACAACTTCCTCCCGACCATCTCGGCGCGAGGAGGTCCTTCTGACCAGGTTGCGGATTAGGCATTGCCGGTTTAGCCACCGCTACCTGCTCTCTGGTGACCCAGCCCCGCAGTGCCCTTGTGGTCAGGCATTAACGGTGCGCCATGTTTTATTGTCGTGTCCCCGTTTTAGTCAATTTCGTGTTGTCCTGTCCCTGCCATCTACCTTACCGGATGTTTTAGCTGATGACGCTCGAGCAGCTGCTCGTCTTCTGCGTTTTATAACTTTAACTGGCTTGATCAAAGACATTTAACCTTTTTACTTATTTCATCTGCATCTTTGTCAGGTCCTTTTGATGTCCCCCCATCCCCTTGAGTTTTAGCAGGTTCCTTGTGCTCTAACACCAGTGACTGGGCGCTAATGACCTCAGCAGTTGAGCGCCCTTAAACCCTACCAAAAAAAAAAAAAAAAAAAAAAACACACACACACACACACACACACACACACACACACACACACACACACACACACACATTTTTATCTTAAGTGCTATTCGGAAAATGTTTGGCAACTCAGTGAGAGTGCCGGACTGGAGCTGCATCAACCTACCCATTTCACTAGATATAGTTGTAATTTTCTGAACAATTCCTGTTTAATAAGTGACAGCGACAGTCTCTCTCATCGTTTGCTTTGTAGGAAACCTGCTTCTCTCTGCCCTAGCCTATACTATAGCAATGAGTGATTGCTCACATTCTTGATACCTCACTGGACGTGCTACTGCAACTGTAGCCAAAGATTCAAATCCCTCTGGAAAAGTATGTTTAAAGTCAGATGGTTTTACTCCTCCCGTACTGTCATTGAAAACGATCACAACGAAATTAAGTATAGGTATCCTATGAAACCCTTGAGTGCATACTGTGGTGCTGTGAAGATGAAAAAAGTAGTTTTTCACAATTATCAGATGACAGATGGAATTTGTCAGATTCCGCTGATTATGATTGCATTATTAACTGTTGATTCACAGGCGCTTTTCTGCCGCTTATTGTAACTGTTATTTGAATGTTAGAGCTGGAAGAATAGAAACATCAAATTTTCGCCATATGGAATGTTCGAATTCACCCTAAGTCTTCACGTTTCGAACAAAGGCAGACTATCCGTCAGGAAATCTGACAACAATAAGCCAGGCCATGCCTGTCTTCTGTTGGACGTGCCAATGACAGTGATCTCAGTAATAATATTGTACAGGAAGTATACATTGCCAACTCAACCACTGGAGAAGTTCCAAAACTGTGAATAGCGTCTGGTGAATCCGCTTTCAAGGTTTCTGTCCGATTAAACACAAATAATTTCTGCAGTTATTAATTTATGACATTTAGTTTGAATTCAGTGCATCGATGTATTACAAGTAATTGCACTCTAGCCCCTATACCTAGTTCCAGAAATGCGAATAAGACTCATTGACATATAATGAGGATCTTGCCACCCCCAACTTTGAAACGAAGCTATAGTCACTTCCGAGGTCACTCACAGAACACATCAACTGGTATCCTTCCTGGCAGTATAACTGGAACTTGGCAACAGCGCAGAATATGTTTGGCAACTCTGTGACCGACGAGTTACTTCCTTGATGGCACAGAACACTCCTGCTAAATTCACTTGATATTATCGTGTCATTTCAATTTAATACTGAGTCATTTTGGCTTGAGACATGACATAAGGATATCAGTTAATCCTTTTGAGTCCACGAAAGTCGTTCCACATGAGAAATACAACTACTGTCGCCTCTTATGTTGCGGTTTATCTGCCATAGCGCTTACTGGGTCAATAAGTAAATGGAAGAAACCGCACCTATTCGCTAGCTCATAGGGAACGTGCTTGCCTGTCAGGTGCATGCTGCCTCTGTTCGCCTTTCGAGCCTCGCCGAAAGCTAGATTTTTAATTGTTTTGTAGCAGAGCTACAAGCAGGCAGATACAAATTCAATGAGGGAATCGTAAGACAACGCTCTAGCAAAATTCGTCTTGCTTCTTTTAATAACCCTTAAGTGTCAAAGCGAAAACCTTGAGGTACTGCTAAATTCATAATGCCACGTTTTTGTTTTCTGCCGACATATTTTTTGTTGTTGTGAATACATAATTTTATCTATGAACTGCCACATTTTCATAAAACTTGCGAAGCAAATCATGTGAAATAACACTTCAACAACTTGTTGGGAAGGTGGAAAAAGCACTACCCTTTCTGGATGCTCTCTCTCTTCCTGGATGTCTAGTAATACGACCTTCGAGTAAATGGTTACAGATGAAGAACCTAGTGGTGAATGAACTCATCGATGAGCTGAATGTGGGAGACTATTCTTGAAAAGAATAAGTAGACGATCTATTCACAGTAAGAAAATTTGCTAGTACTGTTAAACCTATGTGCACTGAACATTGTGAAAAAGTATTTAAAGACGAGCCCCACAAAAATTGGTGTAGTATTATTTATGGGGAAGCATGTCCAGCACACATACTGAAAAATTATGTCTCTTGATGAAACTTTAGAGGGGGTTGTAGTGCATCTAGAGGTAGCTCTGGATGGAAAACTATTATGAACACCTCACGTAAAGAATATGTTCCATTGCGAAAGATAATATTATAAGCATATAAGCACTAGAAGCTGCTGTAGGGTAAACTGGGGTCTAAACCCAGTACGTACTGGATATACATCCCTGCAAAAAGACCAATGATAGTTTATTGACCTATAATATGAACCCCCGCCCCCCCCCCCCCCAGGGGGCCCACAACTCTTTTGTGGATACGTGCGTGGCGAGCACGGGTCCCCGAGCCATTGCAGCCTTCTTTCTCTCCAGGGCTGCATTTCCTTTCCCTTCCCCTCCTTTCCCCTCCTTGCTCCTTTCCCCTCGCCCTCTCCTCTCCCTCTCTTTGGTGTCCTTACTTATGTTGGCCCCGCTATCCTCCTGGTTCTGTTGGTTTTCTAATTCGGCATTGTTGCATAATCATCTCCTCCTTTTGGCATTCCTTGGTCCCCCTCTGGGGTTTGACCTCCATTACAAAATTTCTCCTCCGTAGTGTGAGCCATTTTGGGAAGAGCACCTTACCTAGTGTCTCCAACGTGCGCCCTCCTAGTACATTCCATATTTTCTTTCACGTCGTTGTCTGATGCTAGGGTGCATAGCCAGCACGGTAGCCAGCCCGTGTGGTGGGGTCGCTATGTACCCTTTTGGTTGAGCCCCCTGAACACACAGGGATCACACTTCTGATACCTGAGCTGTGACCTCCTCATGCATGCCTTGGAGTGGCTGCTCGTCCTCCTGGAGCATCGGAACTCCCGGCAATGGCTGCCGTGCCAGAAGGCCCTTGCTGTGGCTGGGTGGCACCCGTGAGGAGAGCCCCTGATCGGAGTGGGTGGTATCAGGGCAGACGCTACGCAAATGAAACGCATACGGGTCCAGAACTCTGGCCGTTCTTCTGCAGCCGTCTCTCTGCGTGGAACTGATTCCTCAAGTGCTGCTTTTCTTGCCCCTTCGGCCTTCCCTTCCATGGCTACCCCCTGGGAAGAGGGTCAGGCCCGTCGGCTAGGGGCAAAACCTTTCCCCCGTTACCTAGTTTGCACCAGGACTGATGGAGATACTTTCACCAATACCAAACCTTTATTCTTTGTGGAACACATTGAAGACAAGTTTGGCGAAGTGGACTCCCTGAGCAAGATGTGGTCGGGTTCGTTGCTGATAACAACTGCTTCAGCTGCCCAATCTGCAGCCCTTCGTGCCTGTACCCATCTTGGCACAATTCCCGTGTCCATTACCCCTCACCAGTCTCTAAATATGGTACAAGGTGTGATTTTTCACAGAGACCTCATCCTTCAAACTGATGAGGAACTTCGGGACAATCTCGGACGGCGGGGTGTTCACTTTGTTCAGCGTGTTCAGAAGGGTCCTAAAGACAATCGTATTGATACTGGTGCCTTTATCCTGGCCTTTGAAGGGGATACCCTCCCTGAGAAAGTTAAGATTATGGTCTATCGTTGTGATGTGAAGCCGTACATCCCACCTCCTATAAGGTGTTTTAAGTGCTTGCGTTTTGGACACGTCTCTCCGCTGTTCACAGGCCCCTCTCTGTGGTGACTGTGGACGTCCACTCCATGAGGGGAGTCCGTGTGTTCCCCCTCCTGTCTGTGTAAATTGTCATGGTAGTCATTCTCCCCGTTCACCAGATTGCCCAGTATATAAGAAGGAAAAAAAGATACAGGAGTATATGTCCCTCGATCGTTTAACCTACACAGAGGCCCGTAAGAAATATGCAAGACTCCACCCTGTGTCCATGACATCTAGTTACGCCTTGGTTACATCTTCACCCCTTCCTCCCCCTTCCTTACCCCCATCCCGGACCCCTCTCCTGCCCCCACCCCTGCGGCTCCCGCACCTTCTCCTATGGGCGCTGCTCTCCCTCCCCAGCCGGAGAAGTGTCCTACTCCTTCGGCGTCTGCCGGTCAAGGGCGCCTCTCCCGGGATGCCCCTTCCCGGCACCTTCCAGGCCAAAGGTCTGCTGCCGCGCGACGACCGCGAGAGCCCCGGTCTGTCGGCCCCCAGGTCGCCCGGTCTCTTTCTGTTCCTGATCTTTCTGCAGCTGGCTCCTTCATGCCACACAGCCCTCCTCGGTCGCAACCTGAACGGAAGAAGAAACATAAGTCCCGGGACAAAGAGCCTCTGATTTCACTGGAGGTCCCTTCCCCGACTTCACAACCGGATTCTGACCTGTCGTTCATGGATGTCGCCCCCTCCTTGTCGGTGACGGGTGGGGACCCGGCGGTATGACTGGATTTAAAGTGTTCAGCCCCCATTTAAACCATCGTTCTGTGGTTCTCCAATGGAATTGTAATGGATACTATCGCCACCTTCCGGAATTGAAATCCCTTCTTCCGTCCTACTCTGCAGCTTGTGTGGTTCTCCAGGAACCTCATTTTACTGATGCTCACTCACCGACCCTCCGTGGTTTCCGTGTTTTCTGTCGAAATCGGGTCGGACGCCTGCGGGCTTCTGGTGGCGTTTGTACATTGGTCCGTACAGACATTGCTAGCATGTGGATTCCTCTTCAAACTACATTGGAAGTGGTTGCTGTTAGGGTCCACTTTGACTCTGCAATCACAGTTTGCAATCTTTATCTCCCTCCTGACAGGACTCTTACACCTCCTACCTTGACTGCCCTTCTTCAGCAACTCCCTCCTCCCTTCCTCCTCCTTGGGGATTTTAATGCTCATCATCCTTTGTGGGGCAGTGCCTTTCCATCTAGACGAGGTCTTCTTATAGACCAATTTATTGCAGACCACGACCTGTGCCTTCTTAATGATGGCTCCCCTACTCATTTCAGTGCCGGTCATGGTACCTTTTCTGCCATTGATCTTTCTCTTTCTTCTGCCTCTCTCCTCCCTTCATTACACTGGTCGCCACACGACGACCTTTGTGATAGAGACCATTTCCCGTTGATTATCACGCTCCCTTCCCGCTCCCCGATGGACAGGTTGCCTCATTGGTCTTTCCAACGCGCCGATTGGCCTCTATACACTGCACAGGTCGCGTTTTCTCCCTCTGTCAGGTTGTATTGATGACGTCCTGAGTGACGTGTCTGACGCGATTGTTCGCGCTGCTAGCCTTGTTGTCCCGCGCTCATCTGGACTATTTCGTCGCCGGCAAGTCCCGTGGTGGAGTACGGCTATTGCCACTGCCATCCGTGATCGCCATCGAGCTTTGCAACACTTTAAGAGGCACCCATCCATAGCCAGCCTCACTACCTTTAATCGCCTTCGCGCTAAAGCCCGTTATTTAATCAAACAGAGCAAGCGGATATGTTGGGAACGATTTGTTTCTTCCTTTGGTTCTACTGTCCCTCTGTCACGGATATGGGCTACACTTCACTCTCTCCAAGGTTGCCATCGGCAGTCCACCCTCGCAGGCCTTCACCTCCCGGATGGCATTTGTACGGACCCATTAGTTCTTGCAGAACATCTAGCGACGCATTTTGCAGTGGCATCAGCGTCAGCCTCCTATCCAACTGCTTTCCTTCATCAAAAACAGCGGGCTGAAGCTTCCACCTTATGTTTCACCCCCTTGTGAGTCAGAATCTTACAACGAACCTTTTACTGAATGGGAATTTCTTTCTGCTCTATCTTTTTCTCATGATACGGTCCCTGGCCCAGATTCCATTCATAACCAACTTCTTCAACATCTCAGTGCTTCACAACGGCAACATCTTCTTTGGGTGTTTAACCTATCTGGCTCCAGGGTGACTTCCCTTCTCAGTGGAGGGATAGCATTGTGGTTCCTGTCCTTAAGCTGGTAAGAACCCCCTATCTGTTGACAGCTATCGGCCAATTAGTTTGACCAATGTCGTTTGTAAGTTACTTGAACGGATGGTAGCCCGTTGGCTCAATTGGGTCCTCGAATCTCGGGATCTATTGTTCCCTTACCAGTGTGGCTTTCGAGAGGGACAGTCTCCAATCGATCATTTACTCCGCTTGGAATCCGCAGTCCGGCAGGCTTTTTCCCAGCGCCGCCATTTGGCTGCAGTGTTGTTTGACCTTCGCAAGGCCTATGACACGGCCTGGCGCCATCACATCTTACTTACCCTTCATCAGTGGGGTCTTCGGGGCCCACTCCCGATTTTTATCCGCCAGTTCCTGATCCATCGGTCATTCAGAGTCCGAGTTGGTACTTCTTTTAGTTCTTCACGGACCCAGAAGACGGGCATCCCACAGGGTTCTGTCTTAAGTGTCCTTTTCCTCATTGCTATCGATGGACTTGTGGCCTCTGTCGGTCCCTTGGTCGCCCCTGCCCTGTATGTGGATGATTTCTGCATTTGGGTTAGTTCCTCCTCGATGGCATCTGCAGAACGGCAGCTCCAGGTAGCTATACGGTGTGCCCTCTCACACGGGTTTCAATTCTCTCCTTCAAAATCGCGAGTGGTCCACTTCTGTCGCCGTACTACGATCCACCCTGATCCAGAGCTCTATCTCGCTGCACAAAGATTGCCTGTGGTCCCACAGTCTCGTTTCCTGGGTCTTCTTTTCGACAACAAGCTCACTTGGCTGCCCCATATCAGACTCCTGAAGGTAGGATGTTTCCGTAAACTCAATGTCCTTCGCTTCCTTGCCCACTCCTCTTGGGGTGCGGACCGTTCCCTCCTCCTCCGTCTTTATCGTGCTCTAGTTCTGTCTCGCTTGGACTATGGTTGTCAAGTTTATGGTTCAGCTGCTCCTTCCACACTGCACGTGCTGGATCCAGTCCACCATCGTGGTATCCGTTTGGCCACCGGTGCCTTCCCTACTAGCCCTGTTGATAGTCTCCTGGTTGAAGCTGGGATCCCCCCCCCCCTTTCTGTTCGGCGGTCCCAGCTTCTAGTGTCTTATGCACTCAGTATCCGTTCCTCTCCCACTCATCCTTCCTATTCTATCCTGTTCCCAGACCATGGACGTCACCCAACCGACTCCCGCCCTCAGGCGGGTTTACCAGTTGGGCTGCGCCTTGCGTCTCTTTGCCGTGATTTTCAGCTTCCTTCTGGGTCCTGTCTTCCTCGCTCCCTCCCCTCTACTCCTCCTTGGTTAGTTCCTCGGCCTCGAATTCGGATGTATCTCCGGCGAGGTCCGAACGATTCCATCCCCCCGGTGGTGTTCCGTTCCTTTTTCCGCCAAATTTTATGGGAGTTTCGGGATGCTGTTGTTTTCTACACTGATGGCTCTAAATCTGCTGATCATGTGGGGTATGCCTTCACGTCCTCTGTCGGAATGGAAAATCATCTGCTGCCACCTACATGTGGGGTGTTTAATGCGGAATTGATGGCAATCTCCTGGGCCCTTACCTTTATTAAACAGTCCCAACACAACCGCGTTTTGTTATGTACGGACTCGATGAATGGCCTTCTTGCTATTGACCGGTGTTTTTCGCGCCATCCCTTGGTCTCTGCCATCCATGACCATCTCGCTGATATCACCATGCTGCTTGTTCCATTGACTTCCTTTGGGTCCCTGGCCATGTGGGTATCCAGGGTAATGAGCTCGCTGATCGTTTGGCTGGTGGAGCAGTCACTTACCCCCCGTTTTCTGTAACCCCTCTTGCAACGGATTTACGGCTTCACATCAAATCCCACTTCGCACAATCATGGGCCACTTCTTGGGAGGCTACTCCCCTGTCTAATAAACTTCGTGCAATTAAGGTGACACCAGGCCCGTGGCATTCTTCCTTTCGCCTCTCCCGAAAGGACTCGACCACACTGTGTCGTCTCCGCATTGGCCATACTAGGCTGACCCATGGTTTTCTTTTGCGTGATGACCCACCCCCACTATGTGGTTGTGGAGCCTTCCAGTCAGTAGCCCACATTTTGGTCGAATGCCCCCTTCTTTTGGCTCTGCGTGCTAAGTATAGGCTCCCCAACACTTTACCTTTGATGTTGGCTGACGATTCCCGGATGGTCTCTCTGGTTCTCGGTCTCCTCCGGGAAAGTGGTTTTTATTCTCAGTTTTAAGGTTTTTTTAATCTCTCTCTGGTGTTGGGGCAGGGCGGTGAGTGTTTGGGTGTCGCCCACTGTAAGCAGTGTTCGGAGATTCCCGATTCCCCTCCCTGACCGAAATCCTCTTTTCTTCCCCATTTACTCTGTTTTTACCCCCCTTTTTTTTAAGGCTTGGTTAGTCTTTCTATTCCCATACTTACTTCCTACATTCTAGCAGTTGTACCTTTCACGTCACAGGTGGTCTTGCCTATGCTGCTTCAGCATAGTGTTGGGTTCGTTCTCTTGCCGACTTCCCTCATTTTGTTTTTTACCAATGACAACATTACTGCCCTTTTACGTTTTTACCTTTTTCCGTTTTATTTTTCTGACTTTACTGCAAAGTCCCATTAGCGGAATGGAGCCTATTTGAAACAAGGGACTGATGGCCCTGCTGTTTGGTCCCTTAAACCTCAAACAACCAACCAACCAACTATAATATGAACAAAGTCGAACAGAAGGTGGCTGCTAGGGAGTCTGGTCTGCTTTCACAAACAGATGGAATTAGCAGGACATCCACTCTTGGAATGGATGTTATGCTAGACATGCCCGCCTTACACCTGTGGCTTAAAATGGAGGCAGCGGCAGGGATATAAAGGCTAAAAATTGGAAATAACTGGATATAGTTAGAATATACGGAATCCCAAATCAGTAAGTCGATGGCTGGGGAAATGCCGACTAACTACACAATAACTTCTAGCTGTTTGAATAAACTTTGCCATGTAACAGTTGGAAGCAGGGAGCAGTGGAAAAATGAACCACAACACCATGCAGGAGACATAATATAGTGGTTTACTGACAGGCCGAAAACAAATGAAAGTACCAGGTCTGGGGTACTGCCTAGAATCTCTTTAGTGAAGATGGCCACTTTCTTTCTGTCAGCATGTGCACGGAGGAAAATTAGAGTAGACCTTACAAAAATCGTAGCATCTACTTTTATTCAGACAGCCAAGCAGCTCTGAAATCTGTATCAGCCCCTGCAGCTATATCGAAGGCGTTGCAGAATGCCATGAAGCATTTTCTTTCGAACACGTCCGAAAGAACAAACACACACACACACACACACACACACACACACACACATATATATATATATATATATATATATATATATATATATATTTCAGGAGGAATGTACATATTTTAGCAGGTGGTAGTACAGGCGAAAAAATTCCATATAAATGCGTCCACTTTTTATTGAGTACAGAAATACAGCTGTTAGTACGTAACGCTAACAAACTCAAAGCAAAGGCAAATGAGGACATTCAAAGTTGATTTACAAAAATTCACCTACCAACTTCAATGCACATTTGACTTCTCCTGATAACACTACGTGTAGCCTTACTGAGGTCGTCTTTGTGTTCTTTTATGAGGGCTGCACTATTCATAACCCGAACGATCAAATCGGCTCTTGGGTTTACTTTTTATTTGTAGACTTCGCCTTTAACCATCCCCGCAGGCAAAAATCCGAAGAGATAAGGTCGGAGGACCTTGAAGGCCAAGAAAAGTGCCCATATCTAATGATCCACCATCCGGGAAATGTTAGGTTTGGATAATGTGTCACCTGACGACTAGAATGTGCAGGAGCCCCGTCATGCTGGAGGAACATACGCATTCTTGTAGCCAAATGAACCTGCACCTCGCTTCTTACAATAGTGCAACACGTGCGCACTGGTTAGATGTAACTGAAGAGACTCCAACTCAGCTTGAGGTTAAGGGCGAATCCCAAGCGCATGGCCACGAACAATTGGGAGCGGAAACTTAATGTCATCGGAACCTTGTTGAACGACCATGACATGCGATTGTTAGACCGACTGCAGAAAGTTCACTTTATAAATACACTCCTGGAAATGGAAAAAAGAACACATTGACACCGGTGTGTCAGACCCACCATACTTGCTCCGGACACTGCGAGAGGGCTGTACAAGCAATGATCACACGCACGGCACAGCGGACACACCAGGAACCGCGGTGTTGGCCGTCGAATGGCGCTAGCTGCGCAGCATTTGTGCACCGACGCCGTCAGTGTCAGCCAGTTTGCCGTGGCATACGGTGCTCCATCGCAGTCTTTAACACTGGTAGCATGCCGCGACAGCGTGGACGTGAACCGTATGTGCAGTTGACGGACTTTGAGCGAGGGCGTATAGTGGGCATGCGGGAGGCCGGGTGGACGTACCGCCGAATTGCTCAACACGTGGGGCGTGAGGTCTCCACAGTACATCGATGTTGTCGCCAGTGGTCGGCGGAAGGTGCACGTGCCCGTCGACCTGGGACCGGACCGCAGCGACGCACGGATGCACGCCAAGACCGTAGGATCCTACGCAGTGCCGTAGGGGACCGCACCGCCACTTCCCAGCAAATTAGGGACACTGTTGCTCCTGGGGTATCGGCGAGGACCATTCGCAACCGTCTCCATGAAGCTGGGCTACGGTCCCGCACACCGTTAGGCCGTCTTCCGCTCACGCCCCAACATCGTGCAGCCCGCCTCCAGTGGTGTCGCGACAGGCGTGAATGGAGGGACGAATGGAGACGTGTCGTCTTCAGCGATGAGAGTCGCTTCTGCCTTGGTGCCAATGATGGTCGTATGCGTGTTTGGCGCCGTGCAGGTGAGCGCCACAATCAGGACTGCATACGACCGAGGCACACAGGGCCAACACCCGGCATCATGGTGTGGGGAGCGATCTCCTACACTGGCCGTACACCACTGGTGATCGTCGAGGGGACACTGAATAGTGCACGGTACATCCAAACCGTCATCGAACCCATCGTTCTACCATTCCTAGACCGGCAAGGGAACTTGCTGTTCCAACAGGACAATGCACGTCCGCATGTATCCCGTGCCACCCAACGTGCTCTAGAAGGTGTAAGTCAACTACCCTGGCCAGCAAGATCTCCGGATCTGTCACCCATTGAGCATGTTTGGGACTGGATGAAGCGTCGTCTCACGCGGTCTGCACGTCCAGCACGAACGCTGGTCCAACTGAGGCGTCAGGTGGAAATGGCATGGCAAGCCGTTCCACAGGACTACACCCAGCATCTCTACGATCGTCTCCATGGGAGAATAGCAGCCTGCATTGCTGCGAAAGGTGGATATACACTGTACTAGTGCCGACATTGTGCATGCTCTGTTGCCTGTGTCTATGTGCCTGTGGTTCTGTCAGTGTGATCATGTGATGTATCTGACCCCAGGAATGTGTCAATAAAGTTTCCCCTTCCTGGGACAATGAATTCACGGTGTTCTTATTTCAATTTCCAGGAGTGTACATACATACTTAGCAAAATATATCATGTCGCAGCAGTCTTACCGATACTGCAGGTCACTGCACATAAAATATTAGCTGTAGCCTCTTGGTATGTGTGGAAACAAAATATCTTCAAAGTATCCCTCCACACGGCGACTTTGCAGAGGCAAAATGGGGACTTGGAATTAAAGACGTGCTTTTAAACTAATACATGCCACTAAGACAGGCGTCACGGAACTTCTGTTCCTCTCGTTAGATCCTGGGGATAGGAACGCTCCTGTTGATGTAGCATGCCGGCCTAGATTACGTCCGAAAGCACAATGGCGATTGGAGCTGTATAAGACTTTCACCAGCACAAACCAACACTAGAACCGTCTATGATTATATTACCACATATCGTCTTCACAAACCAATTCCGGTAAACGAACCTACAAAAAACTGGAGGAACGTCTGGAAAAATATCAACAATAAAATTCCACCAACTAGTCAGTGCCGTATGGTGTGACGTTGTAAACGAAACCATACCCTCAGCGGAACGATAATGGAAAATCAAATTGAGACCATCTCCGACAAATGTCGGCTTCTAGAAACTGTAGCGCACATCTTTTGTGAAAATAGAATCAGAATTTGGAACTGGACTAGGAAGACATTAGCACTATCAACAGAACCGCAGAAAGTCATATACCGATAACTGAAGCTTTACAACCCGACTGTAAATGTTACCCGTCCGCAAAGAATAACAGTTATTCGTGGCTTCTGGGACAGTTTGTGTTTTACGTCGTAACAAACAGAACTTAGAAGAGTACATGTTTTATATTGCAGAACAACATTATACGCTGAAGAAGAATAACAAATATAAGGAACGGTTTTAAATTTTTTATCTATTGCTTTATGTGGACTACGAAGAGGTGAACAGTTTTTTTGATTAGAAGCAGAATACTGTCCTTTCACATTTTTTTATTCCTGGAATATTCTTTTACGTTGGTTCTAAAATCAGAACTGTTCTAATTTGGCAAAACCCCTCCGGCTCCGAAATTTTTTCATTTGTGGAAAAATATATGGCTTCCTTACAGGCCTCATGTGCATCCAGTGCAAAATAACTTAAATTGTGAATATATTTCTGAATGAATGTTCATGTATTTTTCCGTCACCCTTTTCACTGTTAAAAGTTATGTTCTACAATGAACGCACGCCATTGGAGGCGGCAATCTGTAATTTATTTTACTTTAATTACTACTTCAATTTTTTTCCACAATTTAAAGGTATACATGGGTGCAAACATGGAATACAAGGGAATAATGCAGCTGCTCAGTGACAGGTATGGGGGAGCCATTGAGGCCAGGCCTCGGATCTTCGACCCCTGCCCTCTTTGCCTCTGCCTACCTGGTGCTGAAAGTCTTCCCAAACTTTAAAAAAAATAATAGTGCAGTGATCAGCATGTCCGTCTAGTAAGCAGGAGGTCCAGGTTCGAAGCCCAGTCGGTCACAAATATTCATCTGCCGTCTTAGCCGTATTTCAACGCGCTGTGACACTGTGGACGTCGGTCCTTCGATATTTAAGGTGCAATAGTTCTTAAAGGCAATAGAAGTGATTTGCGAACATTTGTCTTGCCGTCAGTGTAACGGGACTTCAACGGCATCCAACCCTTAGTCATTGCTTTGTGCCGGCGCTAAGGCATGTCATATATATGCGAATCAGATTGTAGTTAATATTTAGTCAAATAACGAATGGTCAGTATACAAGTATGCCGGCCGGGGTGGCCGAGGTGTTCTAGGCGCTACAGTCTGGAACCGCGTGACCGCTACGGACACGGGTTCGAATCCTGTCTCGGGCATGGATGTGTCTGATGTCATTAGGTTAGTTAGGTTTAAGTAGTTCTAAGTTCTAGTGGACTGATGACCTCAGAAGTTAAGTCCCATAGTGCTCAGAGCCATTTGAACCATTTATGAAGTATACAAGTATTTACGAACAGTAGAAGCCGAATTGCAGCGAACTGATCCCTTAACCAAGTGCAACACAGAATACCTGTGTTATGAGTCATCACAGCTGCACAGCTGAGGGTAATATTTGTTAAGCAATTCATTGCAGAATTAATGTAATACCCGCACGATTAACTCTGTAGTCATACTGTATCATTAGCAGCCCGCGAACGGAGTACCATGTTCGTTAAATCGGATTACTCAAGCCGAGGCCAAATAAAGAGAAGCGACGACGCCACAACATTATCTTTACTTAAGTAGGTAGTCAGCGCTAAATTATGTGTGCCACCACTAACGTTACTGTAAGCAGTTTGACAGCATAACACCACCACAACTACTGACAACCTGAGCCGTATCATCACGCAGTTGTAACTCGCAGTGATTACAAGTTGTTGATGTTTGTCAAGAATAGCGGAAAGCGCCTCTGAAGTTCCATTTGCATTACGCCTAGGACGGAGAGAATCATAAATAACAGTAATAGGTCACCCAGCGAAGAGAAGAGTCCACGTATGTTCTAAAGTTCTTGCAGTTTGATAATAATGCAGTTCCCGATAGTTTCACTCTAACAAGTTCTTTTGGCTATCTGAATACTCATATGGAAATTACAAAAGTGTAATAGCTAGAACGCTCAACTAAATAACACCTCATTCTGGATTGAATACGACTTGGAAAGCGACGTTAATTAAACGTTTCCATCCATCTCCTGACGTCTTACTGAATGAAGTCTGAAGTGCACGCACAGTAGTGTTGCCTGCCGCATGGATTTTGTGAAGTGTTATGGCAGCTGGCAGTCATAGCTGAATACAGACATTTGCAAATATCCATACAACTTTAGGGGGAAATCGTCTCTGTTGCATTTTTTCCATGCCGTCATTAGCACAATAACATAAGGCTTGTTCTGCTGAAGAACTTGATGCTCACTAGTCCTTAAATAAGAACCTCCTAGCGGGAGTAATTCATGAAATGAGACAGACTGTTGGACAAAAGAATGGACAGCTCCCTGCTTTTTGGGTTTCCGATAACGCCTACGATAAGAATCTGGTGTCATACACAGACTTACTAAGGTGTCATATTATGCTTCACAACCTTAAATTGTTTATTTTTTACGTCATTTTAAAACAAAAGTTATGATATGAGAAGAGGAAATGAGTGATATGCTTCTCAGGAACTTTAGTTTTTCGTGTTTTTTTTCTCACTTCATAGTTAAACAAGGGCGTTACTATGAGAAGAGGAAATGAAATATACGCGTCCAAGACGTAATATTTCCTTGTGTGCTGCTACTGCATACATGAAAGCCCTGCAATTAGTTTTTGTATGTTGGATAGATTTTGATATCACCTCACATTCCTTTGTGAGAAGGTTCCTATTTTCTTGGGATTCAAATAGAGTGGACATTTCGTCACTGGTTAATATTCTGATGACTAATGACATGATACCCGTTGCAACTGCTCCATGGTACCTGTGAGTAGAGTCTCGCGTTGGTTACTATAAGAACACGCAGGCAGTGATATCCGCTCACTGCAGTCAGAGCCAAGGTGATTTCTTTCTGTTTATGGGGAAGCGTCTGCTGCAGTGTCCACGGTCAGCCAACATAAACAAATCACGGCGGCATTGGGCACTGCTAATCGCTGCACTTGTCGCGACCCTCGACAACAAGAGCGCACTGTCTCTGCTAACGATACTATGGAGTTAATACATCTTACTTAACGTAACGTAATATCCAGGTCGTGGGTTGGACAAAAATTCACTTTGTAACTTCCCATCGCACTAAAATACTTCACAGTCATATTTGATGCAATATTTATTGTTGGTTGTCTCTCTAATGTTAATAGTATTGATTCAGATGGTGCGTGAACACGAAAACACGCACACGCACACGCACACATCGATTCCAGTGAGGGTGACAACTACTGTGTGTTGAACAACACATGCACCAGTCAATTCCTCAGTTGGAGTCGAGTGGATGAGATTTTTCAATTACCTTGCATTGCAAGAATTGTAAGGAGGAGACAAAGTAAATGGATTTGTATCTAAGCACCTGCGACAAAGCAAAGCTTGACCGACTATCAGATAATTGTCCACGTGGGTTTTGTGGACGAGTATACTTTTAGTAACCAACCCACCCACGATCGTTACGTAAGATTTCTCGAAGGCGTAGGGGCATTGATTTCATTAAGTCGTCGACAGTGTAGCGTGATGGTTTACTTCCCACCATACGTTTTCTATATTCGTCCAAAGGTCGCTTGCATTTGTAGGTCCACATGGCAATGACCTTGTTACCTCTGCCCACATATTCTCTGTCTGGTTGATGTACGGTGATCGTGGAACAAACGGCAACAGCTTTATCCTCTCTTGGCCCTGAAACCAATCTCGCTCTGCTCTGCTATGATGGATGGGGCTCTGCTCCTGTAAATAAACTGTTATCTCGTTCGTTCATATATTTATATTTAAATAACATATTAGTAATAAGCACATTGTATTATTATTTTCCACAGTGTTTAAGAATTCAGGCCCTGTCATAAATAAGTGATCTAGATTCAACCGTCCGATTAAGAATGTGGTTTACCCAGTCTATCAAATGATGGGAGTCGTATTCGGATATCCACATTAAGCCTGACTGGCTGAATCCGATTAGAACGATCTTGTATCGAAATGAAATTACAGAAATCGTATAATTTGAACGTCTGTATTGCAACAATGTTGTGCACATAAATTCCTATGATGGAGTAACAGGTAGCAACTGCCCAAGAAAAAGTGAGAAATATGTCTACTAGCAGCAATGTAACGTAATTATAACCCATATTTATGTGATGGAAATACTGAGTCGAACAATGCACATCTATTTCAGTGGTGGGAAGATGCACCATATCGGATTTGGTGATGACATAATAACAATAATAATAATAATAATAATAATAATAATAGACAATCCACCAAACATAACAGATATGAAACACTTCTGGAGCAACATATGGTCAAACCCGGTACAACATAACAGGCATAGGCATGCACGGTGGATACAAGCAGAAACAGATTCATACAAGATGATACCACAAATGCCTGAAGTGATAATCTTGCAACATGAAGTCACCAGAGCAAGTAATTCTACGCACAATTGGATAGCCCCTGGAAATGATAAAATAGCAAATTTCTGGCTAAAGAAGTTCACCTCAACACATTCACATCTAACTAAATTATTTAACAGTTACATTGCACACCCATTCACATTCCCTGATACACGTACACATGGAATAACTTATCTGAAACCTAAAGATCAAGCAGACACAGCAAACCCAGCTAAATATCGCCCCATAACATGCCTACCAACAATCTACAAAATATTAACTTCAATCATCATCATTTAAGACTGATTATGCCTTTCAGCGTTCAGTCTGGAGCATAGCCCCCTTTATACAGTTCCTCCATGATCCCCTATTCAGTGCTAACATTGGTGCCTCTTCTGATGTTAAACCTATTACTTCAAAATCATTCTTAACCGAATCCAGGTACCTTCTCCTCGGTCTGCCCCGACTCCTCCTACCCTCTACTGCTGAATCCATGAGTCTCTTGGGTAACCTTGCTTCTCCCATGCGTGTAACATGACCCCACCATTTAAGCCTGTTCGCCCTGACTGCTACATCTATAGAGTTCATTCCCAGTTTTTCTTTGATTTCCTCATTGTGGACACCCTCCTGCCATTGTTCCTATCTACTGGTACCTGCAATAATCCTAGCTACTTTCATATCCGTAACCTCAACCTTGTTGATAAGGTAACCTGAATCCACCCAGCTTTCGCTCCTATACAACAAAGTTGGTCGAAAGATTGAACGGTGCACAGATGACTTAGTCTTGGTACTGACTTCCTTCTTGCAGAAGAGAGTAGATCGTAGCTGAGCGCTCACTGCATTAGCTTTGCTACACCTCGCTTCCAGTTCTTTCACTATGTTGCCATCCTGTGAGAATATGCATCCTAAGTACTTGAAACCGTCCATCTGTTCTAACTTTGTTCCTCCTATTTGACACTCAACAGGTTTATATTTCTTTCCCACTGACATTTCTTTCGTTTTGGAGATGCTAATCTTCATACCATAGTCCTTACATTTCTGATCTAGCTCTGAAATATTACTTTGCAAACTTTCAATCGAATCTGCCATTCGACTTCAGTCATTTCGCAGAAATTAATGACACATACAACACAGAACAAAATTATAAATGAAGAACAAAAAGGCTGCTGCAAAGGAGCACGAGGATGTAAAGAGCAACTGATAATAGATAAAGAGGTGACATATCAAGCTAAAACTAAACAAAGGTCGCTACACTACGCATACATTAATCACCAAAAAGCTTTTGATAGTGTACCCCACTCATGGTTACTACAGATATTGGAAATATGCAAAGTAGATCCTAAATTGATACAGTTCCTAAACATAGTAATGAAAAATTGGAAAACCACACTTAATATCCAAACAAATTCAGATAATATCACGTCACAGCCAATACAGATTAAGCGTGGAATATACCAAGGAGACTCATTAAATCCTTCCTGGTTCTGTCTTGCTCTGAACCCACTATCCAACATGCTAAATAATACAAATTATGGATATAATATTACTGGAACATACCCACACAAAATCACACATTTGCTGTACATGGATGATCTAAAACTACTGGCAGCAACAAATCAACAACCCAACCAATTACTAAAGATAACAGAAGTATTCAGCAATGATATAAATATGGCTTTTGGAACAGACAAATGTAAGAAAAATAGCATAGTCAACGGAAAACACACTAAACAAGAAGATTACATATTGAATAACCACAGTGACTCCATAGAAGCGATGAAAAAAAACAGATGCCTATAAATATCTAAGATACAGACAAAAAATAGGAATAGATAATACAAATATTAAAGAAGAACTAAAAGAAAAATATAGACAAAGACTAACAAAAATACTGAAAGCAGTATTGACAGCAAGAAACAAGACAAAAGCCGTAAATACTTATGCTATACCAATATTGACCTACTCATTTGGAGTAGTGAAATGGAGTAACACAGACCTAGAAGCACTCAATACACTTACACGATCACAATGCCACAAATATAGAATACATCACATACACTCAGCAACAGAAAGATTCACATTAAGGAGAAAGGAAGGAGGAAGGGGATTCATCGACATAAAAAACATACATTATGGACAGGTAGACAACTTAAGAAAATTCTTTCTAAAACGAGCAGAAACTAGCAAAATACACAAATCAATCACTCATATAAATACATCGGCTACACCATTGCAATTTCATGACCACTTCTACAACCCTTTACATCACATAATATCAACAGATACGAAGAAAGTAAATTGGAAAAAGAAAACACTACATGGCAAGCACCCGTATCATCCAACACAGCCACACATCGATCAAGACGCATCCAACACATGGCTAAGAAAAGGCAATATATACAGTGAGACGGAAGGATTCATGATTGCAATACAGGATCAAACAATAAACACCAGATATTACAGCAAGCATATTATTAAAGATCCCAATACCACAACAGATAAATGCAGACTTTGCAAACAACAAATAGAAACAGTAGATCACATCACAAGTGGATGTACAATACTAGCAAATACAGAATACCCCAGAAGACAAGCCAATGTAGCAAAAATAATACATCAACAACTTGCCATAAAACATAAACTAATTAAACAACACGTTCCCACATACAAGTATGCACCACAAAATGTACTGGAGAATGATGAATACAAATTATACTGGAACAGAACCATTATAACAGTTGAAACAACACCACATAACAAACCTGACATCATACTCACCAATAAAAAGAAGAAATTAACGCAACTAATCGAAATATCCATACCCAATACAACAAATATACAGAAGAAAACAGGAGAAAAAATTGAAAAATACATCCAACTGGCTGAGGAAGTCAAAGACATGTGGCATCAGGATAAAGTTGACATCATACCAATTATACTATCAACTGCAGGAGTCATACCACACAATATCCACCAGTACATCAACGCAATATAGCTACATCCAAACGTATATATAAAACTACAGAAATCCGTAATTATTGATACATGTTCAATAACCCGAAAGTTCCTAAATGCCATGTAACATATACCGTACAGTTAAAAGGAAGTCACGCTTGATCAAGGTCCGCGTCACTTTTATTTTTGACCAGACATAACGTCTGAGAAAAGAAAGAATAATAATAATAGTAGTAATAGTAATAGTAATAATCCCATGGGGCCGATTGGGGAAACCCCTCCCCCATACGGGTGGTACCGAGGAAATCAAATACTTGGGGTGAACCAAATACTAACACAATCCTTAACGGCTACTCAGTCCGTTGAACCCAAAATCCAAGCACGTCTGAGTGAAAATCACCGTTACTCTGGTCACCGTCTCTTAGCTCAATGAGCTCGGCTTAAAATATTTGCTTCCAAAGGCTTCAACACCCTCCGGCCCTGTGCGGTCCTGGTATCACCCAAGCCAAACCAACGAAACACATGCAAACATGAACTGTGCAAACTGTCGACAGGCGGCAGTTGGATTTTCGGATTCTGGGGAGTCCAGGTTAGCACGGAAGAGAATATCGAAGATGTCTGGTAAATTTCCCTACAAGCAGAAAACATGCATTTGAAAACTAAACATCGGTACATTGATCTAAGCACGAAAACTAAAGAAATCTCACAAAAGAAATCGACCAACAAAAAATTCTCATCCTTGCTCTTCACGAACCACGACTAACTGACAGTGAAACCGTGCATTACGGAAGCCATTGCATCTTCAAGAGCAAAATACAACAAAAGGTAGCGAAAGGCGTACCAATCTTCGGCATTGCTTTTCTCGAACACAGATCTATCATTAACTCTGTCAAAGAAATCACACCCATCAACAATCGACTTATGACTATGCTCATTCAGAGCCCCAGTAAAAAATATACACTCATCAATGCACATGCCCCACCAACATCGAAAATAAGAAAAACACTAATTCTACTAATTCGTGTTAAAATAGGCTCAATCGTCATACAGACACAATGCTTTATTAAGATAGACTGTCGTCGTGATGTTTCTGTAGTAAGCTGAATTGACGGTTGATCGATCTAGAGCGGGAAAAGTAATATTTTACGAATATATGACGAGAGGGACAAGTGCTTGAGAGAGGACTTCCCTATCAATAAAAGTGCCTGAGAGACGACTTTCCTATCAATCTCCTGGATAGTTTTGTTTCTCAGATCAACAGAGTGAGTTATCATGCAGTAGCACAGGTGATGTAGTTTTGTTGCTCGACTTTCTTACACTGCGACCGAAAGGTGTCTCAGTTGTTGACAAATTCCAGCTGTGTTGCACACACCCCTTGGGACAGAATTCGTAGTCCAAAACACTTATGGAGCTATCAAATGTAAAATATTATGTTCACACTACTCTTTGCTCTAGTCTACGTCTTTTGGTGGGGCTCAGCCTTTCATTTCTTCTTAGGAAGAAAACGATAAAGGCATCATAACACGTCACCAGTAACAGTACTGCAAAGGAATGCTCAATGAGCGACCTGATGACGTTCAATAATAGTCACTCCGTTGATTTTTGTTGTTTCGAATTAGAGCATGCAATACTCCCACACCAGACTTCTGAACTTTGCCTGTTGAATGCAAATGTCGCATATATCAGTAGTCGAGATTTCCTTAATGTGGAAAATCATTCATGCCAGAACGATCTTTGTTGAAACAAGAATATCTTTTTCTGGCGTATTTTTCCCAAAAGCACTCGCTCCACGCACAGTTCAAATCTTTCTAGCTGCCTCCTCTACATTCACCCCTCTGTTATACCAAAAGTAAACGTTGTGTTGCAGATGTTACACCTTTTTCCACTTGCGACACAATTTTACAATGCTTAACTGCAGTTCATGATTTTCAAGTATGCAAAATCCAATGCTTAGCTGCAAGATGATAACTAGAACTTCAAATGCGAAAATGGCATTGATACACTGACAGCGTGGCGCCGCCTTCACATGGGCGGCGCCGGATTTCAGGCGGCGGGTGGCGTCTGGCCGGTGGCCGTGCAGCGCGAGGAAACGCTCGAGCGTAAGCTGTTCTGATCGCGACGTAGCCACGAGCTGTCCTGCGGAGGTGTTTCTGGAATACTTGTTATTGCGGGTGGGTAGAATGTTAAGCGAATTGTCTTCGATGTTCAATCGACTCATAACTTTAGACCGAAATGTGGTTAAAAAAAAAAGTTGGACGCGAACATGTGACTAAGTTTAGAATGCACAACGATTACCGCAAGACCACGGGCTCACTCCAACCATATAAACTCGCAAGTAGACAACACTTCCTCGTAACACTTCCGCATATTACAGTGTTGCCAGATAGTGCAGATGGCCGGACTTAGAGTTTTCAGCGGCAGTCAGTTTTATTGGCCACTTAAGTGAACGACTCGGACTTAGTCTCTGTGGCGGCCGGCGGGCGGTCAGTTTTTATGTCTAAGACTGTACATTCATCGCAAGATGAATTCTCTCACTATACGTCATAGTTTTAAGCAGGAAAGTGGAAAATTAATGAAGTCGACATCGGTAAATGAGCAAAAGCGTGCGCCAAGGCGACATGCAAAAAATTTGCAAATGTCATAGCATAGTCTTTTCGAACACAGTACATGCCATGGTCAGCCCATAAGTATGTGAGAAAAACCAGATCCGTCAGTTTGAGACAAAATAGAGAATGAATTGTATGACCGATTAACCAGATAGTGGCATTGCGTTTGGTGGTCGGAAACGCCTTACACTGGGGTACGATTGCAGCTGCCACTGTCACCTGCGCTGTAGACACCCTGTTGACGAGACGCACCATATCCCGAGCAGTGTCCCACACAGCACGGAACAGACGGCACACAAAGCGATGTTCAATAGTATCCTCGTCATGGCACTCTTCGCAGGCGGGGGACGGACTCAGATGAATAGAGTGCAGTTTAGCATTTGTAGGAATCGTACCATTGACGACTTTATACCACGTCGCTCTAACATGTGCAGGAAGGACGGCTGTGGCGATGTTTCTCCAAACTGTTCGCCAGTCAGTGCGTGGCATGCGGTACTCCCACTTGTTCCTGGCCGGTGATCCCGGCAGAGCACGGAGAATGTCGCCGACATGGCCTCCGCTGGAGCCACCATACGCAAGAAAGCTGTTGTGAAAATAGAAACGCCGCACGTAATTCAGCGAAAAGGGTATGTGGCTGACAGAGACCGGGGCAACTACGGAAGATGGGCGATATTGATTGAACAACATGACCGAGGCACTGCTGGTGCCTTCTCTAACACGGCCGTAGTCTGTTTGAGGAGGAGCGCTGCGCATTTGGCGGAGAAATCCACCAGACAGTCCCCCCCCCCCCCCCCATCGGGTGGATTTAAGGTGCAGGTGGCTAAGGAGACTTTGAAAATGTCCCCTTTCCAAAGGAGCCAGTAGACGGCCTGTTTAATTGCGCGGTCTAGCTGCTTAGGTACCAGGAGAACTTGTGCTAAATACCACGCTCTAGCTAAGATGGTAGTATTGATAAGCTGCACCTTATCATAAAGCGCCAAATGGCGGGCCGCATGAATTTTAACAACCGCCCTAATTTTGTGTAAGGTGGGACGCCAATTCAGAGTCTCCATGCGCTGAGGATTGATAAAATAACCCCTAGGACTTTGTGCTGCTGCATAACACTGAACCAATTTCGTCGCACATGGCTCATCCGAGGAGTAAGGTGGAGCAATACGGTCTTGTGAACATTCACAATGGCCCCCGTCGCCTTCTCAAATTGCCGGAGAACAGAGTACAAGTTATCTACATGTTCCGGCCGACCCAAGAACACCCCAAGATCGTCGGCATAAGCCCGGCAAGTAAGACGATCTTCCCCAAGTTGGATCCCCGGACACTCCTGGCAGATAGACCGCAGCAGCGGGTCGAGCGCCAAAGCGTAAAGTGTCATTGACAATGGACAACCCTGTCTGACCGAGCGAGTGAGTGAGACGGATAGGTGGACTGAGGGACCCATTGACGATGACACTCGACGTGGCATTGCGCAAAAAACCCTGAACCGTGTGGGTTAACTTACGGCCAAACCCCATGGCAACCATCACACGCCGTAAATAGGCATGGCCAACCCTGTCAAATGCATTCTGGAAATCGACCAACATAATCGCTGCCGACCGAATCCTGTTGCCGCGTACAAAGCCGATACAGTCTCTATAGGCCAGAACGGCATCAAAAATATTCCTGTCACGCACAGCACACGTCTGATGTTCACAGAGAACGCGCGGCATGACTTGCCGCAGTCTGTGCGCGACGCACCTCGCCATGATCTTATAATCCGCGTTCAACAGAGTGATTGGTCTAACAGTGTGTATATTCGGCGTCGCTTTTGATTTCGGATTGCGCGTTATGCACCCCACTGCAAATTACGGTGGTAGAGGAGTGCCATTAAGAACTTCATTGGCGATAGCAGTTAAAGTATCGCGTAAAAGGTTAAAAAACTGCAAATAAAATTCAGTGGGAATGCCGTCCATTCCGGGAGATTTCCCCCTAGGACTGCGCTTGACAGCTTCGTGCAAGTCGTCGGGCGTAAAAGCCTCATTAAGATGGGCACGGTCTGTGCGGCTTAAAACATTTGGAACCCCCTGTAAAATACGACGCAGCGCAGCGGGATCGACATCAACATCTTGAAAAAGAGACTCAAAATGTGCGTGGATTTCCGTCTCAATCGTCACCCTGTCGGAAGTCTTTGTTCCATCCCGAGTGACCCACGCATTAAAGGCCAATCGTTCGCGCATCTTCCGCTCTCTGTTGAGATGATAGATAGAGAGCGGCTCCCCGTCCACGGCACCCACAGGCTGGCTCCGAGTAACCGGCCCTCTACCCTTCCGCCGCAGATCGGTCAAAAGTTTGGCCTGAAATTGTTTGAAAATGTGAAGAAGACTTGTTGGGGCGCGGCTCCTGGTCGCGATCATCAGTGACCGCATTAAAATCACCGCCTAAGATTAAATGAGAGAAATTCCGGTGCAAAACCTCACACAGCTCCTGACCATAAAAGAGCCGCCGCGCCGCATAGTCGCTGCCGGAAGGAGCGTAAACATCAACAATCACGACTCCTTCAATAGTGGACGCAATAACGCGGCTAGTAGGTAGACACTCAATATTCGTGACAGTAAGCCCGTGGGATACTAAAATAGCAGTGCCGGTGACAGCAGCAGACACCACGTTATGCATAATAACGTAGTCACTCAAATCGGTTAGAAGCCTCAAAGCCTCACGTGTCACTTCTTGCAAAAAGGCGACATGGCAACGGGTTTCACATAGAAGAGTTTTTAAGGCAGAGACCTTATGCGGACCACGCATTTTGTTAACATTAACGGTAAGAATGAGCCACCGACGCGTGTCAGGAACCATACACAACGCAAGGAACAACAAATGCAGTGTTCACAAGAAGCGAAGCAGTAGCGCTGCGAAGATAATGCGTGTCGTGGACAAGATCGGCGAAAGTGGCATACGGACAGGTGGCAGATAGTATACACGGAATACACACGAAACAAGGGTCCACAATAAAGGTCACAACGGCGCCGCCAAAGCAAAGCAACATGTGAACATGAACGGCGAAAATGATCCACCGCAGGCAATCAGACACCAGCCACAGGGAACACACCAACAAGCAAGCACAGTCAAATAGAGGTGCCCCGGCACAGCTAGGACGACGCAGTCGATCGACAGGAGCGGTGAAAAACCGCCGACGCCGTACACAAATAAAAGTTACAGGTCGCAAAGTGGCACAACGAAAGGTCATGTGCGCCGTCAAACGACGCATGCAGTCGACAACAACGGTAAAAGCCATCCCCCAACAGGTGTAGACAAGAGACGTAGGTAAAAGAGCAAAAGAAACGGACAGAATAAAATTGCATGTGCGCCGCCAATACTAGTCCACGAAGGTCGTCGGCATGAACGGTGAGACTTTGCCTCCGACGGGTGGCACGCACCATACACAATCTAAAACAATAAATAATAATAATAAGAAACAAGAACTAAAGAAGCTTTCACAACGGTGCAGGCATCGGCGCCACAAACAGCATACATGTTGTTGGCACCAACGACTAAATGTTCCGCCGATGTAAAACATACGCCATACACATTCAAGGACCAATAAATAATTCCGCACAAGGATGCATACACACGCGCCGCTGAGACTATGCAGATCGACGGCATTCACAATGAAAATGTGTCCGCAACGGATATCACATCAGACGCAGGAAAATAAATTGTGCACAACAAGAGCGGCACATGCGCCTTTAAGACAGCGCACGGTGTTGAGAGTAACGGGGAAAACACACAAGCAACGCGTGTCAGACCACATACACAGTTAAAATAAACATTAAAGAAATGTGCACAACTGGGAAAGCACTCGCGCTTCCGTAACGATCCAAGTTAGCGGCAAGAACGACTAAATTTTGCCTCCGACGAGCGGCGGACACCAGACATTTAAAATACCAGACACATTTAAAATACACAACAAAGAAAAGTACTCAACGGTGACTGCAGTAGCGCTGCCTGAACTACAAGTGCGTGTGACAGCATCGATTAAAACGTGCAACAGACCGGTTTCACACACCACAGACGAGGAAACGTCACAAAAAGCAATTTTAGACGTAGACAACGAGGGATGCATTCACGCTGCCAAGCGATGAGCAAAGGCACTTTACGTACCGCTGCCAGTCCCTTCATCCACCTCCACGTCCGCCGCCCAGTCAGACTTTGCACTAGAAAACACGGTGGGCTGAACCACCTCCGTGTCCATAGCAAGAGCGGCACCCGACGGAGCCGCCGTGGCAGGTCCAGCGCCGGCGGGAGGATCAGATCCAGAATTCTGCGAGTGCGGCCGGATGCGACGGCAATGTCAGTCGTCCGATTTGCGTTTGGCTGCCACTTGTGCAGGCGACACGCTCGGAGGAACGTCCATCGCCGTACCGCTTGTCACGACAGGGTCCGTTTGAGTGAGTAAAACCTTGAGCTGACGAACTTTCTCGTCCCTCTTAGACTCCGCGGAACTCACGGACGCCTCAGGCTGACTGTAAGCGGCAGGCCGCTGCCGACGGCGATCGGCAGCCGACACCTGCCGCGAGTCAACAGCCGCGCGCTGCGATGCCCGTTGCAATTTTTTCTGTTTTGAGGTGGACTTGTAGGGTGGGACGCAAGTCACCACCGGGGACCGCGTTCGCCCCCTTACGAGAAGAAACACCCGAAATACTAGCGCTCCGAAAGCGTGGAGCGTTGTCAGCTCTCTCAATCGGCCGTTCCCGACGCGGTTTCGGTCCTGCGGGGGCGTCATTACGCTCCTCACGGTCGACAACAACGGTGGCAACGGCGGACACATTCTCAGGCACAAACATAGGGAGCAGCCTCTGGAACGTGTTCCGACACGGACAGCGTTACAGCTGCCGGTGCGGGTTCAGACACTATCGGTGGCTCAATTCTATCGACAGCTGTGGGAGCAGGCAACGGGGCCAACACAGTGGCGGGCAGACAAATCACAGGCAACGCCGGGAAGGCATCAGCAACAGGAACGGGAACGGAAGGTGTAACGTCCATAGCAACAGGATAGGTCGCAATCTCAGGGTCAGATACACGACTCGCACGTGCGGGGGAGGCGCCAAGCGCGACCGCCGCCCACGCCACCTCGTCCTGACCGTCTGTCCGTGGTAATTGCACTGGGCGACTACGTTTCGGACAGTCCTGTCGAAAATGTCTGGTACCGTTACAAAAAAAACAGGTCGCCGGTTGGCCGCTATAAGTCATTAAAGGCCCGATGGCCAGCAACAAAAACGAAGGACGGTATATGTTGTCGGACAATCATGCGGACACTGCCAACACCATTTTCAACATCATAATAATATGCTGCCAACCATTTCTCCTTTACGACAGAAAGCACTGTCCCGTACGGAAGTAAACTACGAGAAATAGTTTCATTTCGCGCTTCAAACGGCAGGTTAAATACGCGAACAGTACGTATACCATAACCCGCATTCGACAACACATCACTGATAGTACCGTCAAGGTGCTTAATTTTACGTACACCACCATTCACATTTACTAATGTTTCACGCATATCGGAAGAAGACAGTTTCAGAAATAACGAATTCAGGAACGCGTCAAGTTGAACGCCAAGGACAAGACTTGTCGGCAATTGAAGGTCGTTTTCAACCCATTCGTGAATTTCTAAAGCAGTAGACCTACGCACGTATCTATCAAACGCGCACTGAATATTATTCTGACGATTCTCACAGTTATCGAGATCCATTGTACTCACTGAATGAACAAATTAAAGAAAACAGCGCCGCGATGCACACGCCGCCGACACGCCGCAGTGAGCGCGCGATGTGTTCGGGCCCACGCCTCCAAAGAGACTGGTGCCTTAAACCAGCGCCTTAGACCGTTCGGCCACGCTACCTGCGTCAGTGTTCTTCGCTTTTGTAGAAACAGTGCACGACACAGCTTCCTGTTCTATGGTCATCAGTCCCCTAGAACTTAGAACTACTTAAACCCAACTAACCTAAGGACAGCACACAACACCCAGCCATCACGAGGCAGAGAAAATCCCTGACCCCGCCGGGAATCGAACCCGGGAATCCGGGCGTGGGAAGCGAGAACGCTACCGCACGACCACGAGATGCGGGCCGATTAACTGTGCTGCTACGACAATTTAAGAAAGAGTCGCTTACGGCTTGCTGCGCTGTTTTCGTCGCGGGTAGTCAGTGCTCCGGCTTTCGAGACAGAAAACATTGGCAGCTTTCTTTTTTTTGAATAGAACCTCCCAACTCCCTTTATAGCCCGGCCTTGGGCTCTCCAGTTACGCCTTCTTCGGCGAGCTTCTTTAGCTTTAAAATAAAACGTTGCTTCTTCCAAACATAAAAGACGAATTTTTGCACTGTCCATTCAGTCTGAAAAGCGGAAACTCCTCGGTACAGGTTCCTTGAGCGTCGACGTCCTGTGGAAGACGTTGATCTTCAAGTTGAAGTGATGGAATCGGAGACACTGAATGCCTGCGTGGAAAATTTCTTGTGTATGTTCACCGCTAGCGAAACATCGAAGGAGAACTAAAATCTTCTTGAAGTGAAAGTGCGTGCCTATAATGACAGCGAATCAGTCGCTTTGCGCCTACACTCCATAAAATAAAAAATGAAATAATTACAGCGAATCAGGCGCTGTGCACCTAGACTCAATAAAATAAAGAATAAAATTTGAAAAAAAAGAATAAAAAATCAAATGCTGCCTGAGTACTCCTCTTTCGCAGGGAAGGAACACCCTTCACGCGTTCCATGATATTATGTTCAAAAATGCTTCGTGGCGGCCAGTAAAATAATTAATGGAAACATTGAGAAAACTAAAAGGATCGACGCACATGTCAAAGGAATGAGTATTCTCTCGACCTTCACGAACTGTCTGTCGGATAAGGAGAAGGAAAACACAAGTCTCTCCGACGTGTTAAAAATAAAGTTTCTTGAAAACCAATCAATCTCGGTGGCAGCGTCGTGCGCAACGCATCCGTGATTGGACGCCGATGTCGTAGGTACCAGACGGTGAAAATAAGGAATAAAAACATAAAGAAATCACTTAATGACAGCGAAACACAATCTCACACGAACACAGGATAAAACTTTGTGAAACATTCGTCGTAGTTTCCACGTTGCAGTCCTGCACAAGCGGAATCATCGTATTTGTTCAATACTCACTCTTCCTGTAGCATTCAATTTGCATTAACCATGTTTTCGTACCCGGAGAAAATTCAAAACACAGAAGGAAATAAAGGTTGCAGCAGTGAAGTTTGTTACAACAGTTTGTCGTGGGCAAAGGCGAGTGCAATTTGCAGAAAATTGGCAAAGAGTTTGTGATAATCTTCCCTGGTTTTAGTAAGGTCATGTTGCGTGGACAAATAAACCAGATAGGCATAGTCGTCCGTAAGCTGCAACTGCAGGATGGCGAACACAGTGTGAGCCACGATCCACGCAGTGGCGGCACGCTTCGTATGCGGATATGGGTTGAAGTCGGGGATCAAAGCCGTGTCCGCAGAAAAAGCGGCAGCGCTGGTCCGGTTGATAAGTGCGAGCATCCTGGCGGCAATGTTCCAAGTCGACCGTGACCGCAGGCACACGAAACGATGTTCTAAGGTGTCGTCTTGGCGACAGTCTTCACACAAGCTCGATGGAGATAAGTGAATGCGGCGCAGCTTTTCGTTGGTGGGCAGAATTCTGTTAACCACTTGGTACCAAAAGCGGCTGACGTCCGCTGGCAGGAAGGGAGCATGAACGTGAGCCCACACCGTCCTCCACGCAGATCGCGGGTAGCGCGCCTCCATCTTATTACCAACCGGCCGTCCTCTTAGTCCCTGGTAGACACGTTTCACAGTCCGTGTTCGATGGTCAAGTACGTCGGCGGCGAGATAACTTTTTTGAATGAAGTATTCTCGAACATAACGCAGCTGAAACGGGATGGTAGTCGGGTCGAGAGGTGCTGCTTCAGATAGAGGCCGATGAATAGCAAACAGAACAGCTGTGGGGCTCGACGGATCCTGTTCAATAGTGACGCTCGTCCGATGAAGGAGCAACGCTGCGGCTTTCATAGCAAAATGAATGAGGCCGAGCCCACCCTGTTCGCGCGGTAAAGTACATGTTTCGTAAGACACCTTGAAAATATGTCCCCGCCACAATAGCCAATAGACTGCCTGTGTTATGGCTCTGCCCAAATTCTTGGGTACCTGAAATAATTGTGCGAGGTACCAGGCTTTGCTGAGCAAGAAAACATTTATTAAAATCACCCGCTGTGTTAATGCAAGGGTGCGAGTAGCGGACAGGCTAGCCATAGCTCGTATGCCATTTAAGGCAATACGCCAGTTGTAGGACCCAGTCCGCAGGAGATTGGCTTGAAAACGAAAACCCAAAATTTTGTGTTCCCGTTTCACTGTAAACCATGGGCGTTTGAAGCCCCGTAACGCCGCATAAATGGGCAGAAAGACCGTCTTACGGGTATTGATGCTCGCACCGGATGCACGTTCATACTGGGTAAGAACCGCGCGTATTTTATCGAAGTCGGTGGCCGAGGACACCAAGAGGCCAAGGTCATCGGCATAAGCACCACAAACGTGCTTCTCGTCCCCAATACGGATTCCTCTGCAAGCACTGTGCAATTTACGCAACAAAGGATCTAAGGAAATTGCGTAAAGCGCCATTGACAGAGGGCACCCCTGTTTGACTGAACAGCTGAGTGGTACAGGTTCCGATAAAAATCCATTGATGCTAATCCGTGAGGTGGAATGTTTGAAAAGGTTAAAAATCATAGTTATATACTTTACACCGAAACCAAATTTCCGTAGCACTCGCCGGAGATAGAGGTGGCTAACTCTGTCAAAAGCCATTGCAAAATCGATGGATAAAATGCCAAAAGGAATCCTATTCGTCGATGCATAGGCAATGGCATCTCGGTATGTCGAGACAGCACCATAGATAGTGCGTTTCGGCACTGCACAGTATTGAAAGGGACTAATCAGTTTTTTCATGACCAGCTTCAAGCGAGAGGAGACACATATGGTGAAGAGTTTGTAATCACCATTAAGAAGGGTGATCGGTCTAAGATGGCACAGTTTCCTGGTGACTGGAACCTTTGGAGCCAAGAGCACAATACCTTCCAGGAAGGACGCAGGGACATCCACGCCATTTAAAATTTCATTAAAAACATCAGTCAGGGCCGAGCCAAACAAGTGCCAAAAATGCATATAAAATTCCGGTGGCAACCCATCAGCGCCCGGTGATTTATTCTGGGAACAGAGTTTTAAAACATCACGCACTTCCTCCACGGTCAATTTTTCTGTGAGGCGACGGCGATCCGCTACGGATAAGACGTATGGGACGTCGTGGAGAAGCTCGAAAATGGCAGCAGCATTCGTGTGTTTCTCACTGAAAATTTCGACAAAATGACGGCGGGCCTCGGCAAGAATGGCCGCCTGGCTGTGAAGACGCGCACCGTCAGCTGATTCCAGCTCTGTGACGTAACGTCGCTTTGCGCGCCGGCGTTCGCGCAGCTGATGAAACACGGAAGGCGCCTCATCAGCAAGCGCCCCGGGGGCTCGGCTCCGTACGACAGATCCGCGCAACGATTCCCTTTTCAAATCCAGAAGACGGAGTTTTATACGCCGAATTGTCGCCATCCGAAGAGCGGGATTATGTGTGTGCAGGTGGATGGCATCATTTAAACAGCTCTCGTAAAATTGTAATGTAGAACGCTCCCAGTGAGCAACATCCTGACTGAATTCCAGGATGGCCTTGCGTAATGCCGGCTTAACAAATTCTACCCACCAAGACAAAGTGGAGGCATATAGACCGCGATATTTCAGCACCCTCTGCCACACACGCACGATAACCGGCGCAAAATGTGGGTGTGAGAGATGTCGCACATTAAACTTCCATAATCGACTAGCGCGGGGTTTAATCGCCAAGAGAGAATGAAACCGGCAGACATACGCGCAATGATCGGAAAAAATCACGGGGTGAACAGAGGACTCCGTGAGACAGTCCTGTTTATCACGAGAAACAAATTCTGTCAAGCCGATTCTTACCCGTGGGGTAAAAGAAAGTAAATCCCACGTCCCGCGGGTGTAAATAACACCACGAGTCAATTAAATTCATCTCAGTAACGAGCGTCTGTAATTCTAGGCACTTCTACGGCCGTGGCTCCTGATCTCTATCGTCCAGCACGCAGTTTAAATCGCCTCCCATGACTACAGGCAGGTGGGGGCCCCGTAAAAGGTGACAAATGTCACTACTATAAAACACACGGCGATGCGGCTGCCCGTGGGCTCCAGAAGGGGCGTACACGTTAATATATCGTACGTTGTTGATCGTGCAAGCCACACCACGATCATTAGGAATGGTAGCAACATTACTATAGTCAAGATCAACACGAATTAAAATAGCAGTACCACAATTACACTCGATATCAAAGATCAAGAGAACTTGATAGCCCGGAATGGAGTGAAGTAGATCTATCACAACCTCCTGCAAAAACACTACGTCAGCAGCAATGTAATTTAAAAACCCCACAAAACTTGCAAACTTCAGCGGTGACTCCAATTTATTAAGATTAATAGTAGCTACGACAGATGGTGGGCGTGCTACCATAGACTACAGTGAAAAAAAAATAAAACAAAATAGACGGCAGGAGTGGACCCACCCTCCTCCTCCATATCGTCGGCCCAATCACAACGTGCAGACGGTGCAGCCGAAGTTGGCGGTTCTTGTGTGGGAGGTGCAGACTCACAATCCTGCGAAGGGGGGCGCGTGCGCCGCTGGGGGGTGTCTTCCGCTTTCCGCTTAACCGATAGTTGGGTCGGGTTCGTTGCCTGAGACGTCGTAGTGTCCATTGCGAGATTTACATCAGAGTAGTGCAACATTTCCTTTAACTGCCGGACAACCTGTTCCCGCCTGTCCTCCGACACACTTGTCGTAGGCGCTGGCTGACTGCTCGCCACAGGACGCTGTGGACGACGCCCCGTCGCAACCGACGGCCGAGATTCGACCACGGGCCGTGGCAAGGGCTTGTGCGCCGGCTTTTGCACAGATTGTTGCTTTTGTTTCGACTTCGGACGGGGAACCGGCTTCCATTCCGGAGACGGGCTGCGTTCTCCGCGAGAAAAGGACCGTGTTTCTAAAATCCGTGAGCTACTGGCACTGCGGAAGCGGTCAGTATTGCCACGCCTCTCCGAAACACTTTCACGCCTAGGCTTCGGTTCCTGTGAGGCAGGAGCCCCGTCCGGAACACCTTGAAGTACGGAATTAGAAGGGGACGAATCCACAACAGCAACAGGGGGGTAACCACCTGAACGGGTTCATATCCGGTCCGCTCCGGAAGTTGAGGCTCAGCCGGAGGCGGAAGTAATACAGTAGCTACGGGAACTGACTGAGAATGTACGGACATGTTTAGAACAGAATCAAGTCCGGTTGCAGTGGCATCGGTATCCATCGCGACCGCGTCAACTAACGGCGTTTCCGTTTCCGCGGAACGTGCCGGTGAACGGGGAACACCTAACAACACGGCCGCGTACGACGCGTCGTCATCCTGCCCACGGGGCGGTAGCTGCACAGGGCGCCTACGCCGAGGACAATTTTGCCGAAAATGGTCTGTGGCATTGCAATAGGAACACGTTTGCGGCTGACCACTATACGAAATAAAAGCCCGGTGGCCGGCCATAACCAAAAGCGAAGGAACGTGCTTCTTAACAATCATCTTGACACTACGGATACCGTTTTCATTCTGATAGATATAAGCGGAAGACCACTTTTCTTTCGTAATCGACAAAACGGTGCCATAAGGCATAAGGCTACGAGCTATAGTCTCATTCCTGGTTTCAAACGGAAGATTGAATACTCGAACATTTCGGAGACCAAATCCAGCATTCGACAGAGTAAAATTACTAATGGTCCCATCAGAGTGTTTGAATTTTCGTACACCACCGTTCTCGCTTACGAGGGCATCGCACAATTCCGGACATTTCAATTTTACAAACAAAGAGTTCAGGAACGCGTCCAATTGCAAGCCTAACACATCACTTTCAGGAATTTGCAAGTCATTTTTCATCCACGAATGAATTTCGAAAGCAGACGGTCGGGTTACGTTTCTATCAAATTCGCATTGAATATTATTTTCCCGGTCTTCAGAATCCACCTTAACTTACAGTTCAGCTGACTACAGCAGCAAAGAAACAGTCACCGCGATGAACCGCCGCCGACCGCGAAGCACACGTAAACACCGCTCAACTCGCCGGAGCGAGCGCGCGATGTGTTCGGGCCCACGACTCCGAAGAGACTGGTGCCTGAAACCAGCGCCTTAGACCGCTCGGCCACGCTACCTACGCGGCACGGCGGTCGCAGGAGCTGCGTTCTACGCCACGAGAAAACACCGCGATGGCGCAAAAAACGAGAAAAAGTTGGCAGCGGTGGGATTCGAACCCACGCCTCCGAAGAGACTGGTGCCTTAAACCAGCGCCTTAGACCGCTCGGCCACGCTACCCGCGCTAGTGCTCTTCGCTTTTGCAGAAACAGTGCACGACACAGCTTCCTGTTCTGCTGCGACTGGCTGTTCATCCATTGCGTATCAAACAAGTGCCCTTTTCGAATAGAGATTAACTACACAGGCAGCAGCCCGCGCTCTGGTGCGGCGGCATTACGTGTTGATAATGAATTGGTAGTGCCACCTGAAGCCTGCGGAACATGAGCGAACAATCAGGAGGGCACCGTGATTTCAAACAGTGGGTCACTATCGTCATTGCAGCGACAGCAAGGCAAAAGTTTAAAAAGTGCCGTGACCAGGATTCGAACCTGGGTTATTGCGGCCACAACGCAATGTCCTAACCACTAGACGATCACGGCCACGGAGGCACCGCCGAGAGCAGTTCTCGCGACTGCAAGTGGCTGTGCACAGCAAAGCTCAGCCCACTGTGTCTCGCCACAGCTGTGTCAGACGCGGTCTCCATTATATGTGTACTAGCAAACGAACGTGTCTGCGCTGTTAGGACACTAAGCAGGGTGGCTAGCTGCATTCAATCCCCGTGGCAATGTCTTGCAGTCCTCCAACTCTGTTGACCACAGGTATGTGCCTCGATTAGAGGTGGACAGATGTCGCATCGCTCTCGCCGTCACTTGTGACCGCGGATCGTACTTAACGTAATTTTCTGCAAGCGTCAGCGGAGCGTCAGTCCGAGCTAAGTCGGGCCAAGTCGCATAAGAGGAACAACAAAATGCGCATTTCCGGTACCGGGAATCGAACCCGGGCCTCCTGGGTGAGAGCCAGGTATCCTAGCCACTAGACCACACCGGATAACGACGCAAGTGCTCCTCCAGCGAACGCAGCAAATTGCACACACGCTACTTGACGACAACGGCAAAAATTTAGCGTTTCCACTTTGTAGAACGGCATGCTCGGGACACATTTCGTGGAGACGAACGCCAGCGACCGTGACACCAGACTGCGCCTGTGAATCCTGTCGTTGCACCACGCACTGTGCTGCTACGACAATTTAAGAAAGAGACGCTCACGGCTTGCTGCGCTGTTCCCTTCGCGGGCAATCAGTGCTCCTGTTTTCGAGACAGAAAACAGTGGCAGCGGTGGGATTCGAACCCACGCCTCCGAAGAGACTGGTGCCTGAAACCAGCGCCTTAGACCGCTCGGCCACGCTACCTACGCGGCACGGCGGTCGCAGGAGCTGCGTTCTACGCCACGAGAAAACACCGCGATGGCGCAAAAAACGAGAAAAAGTTGGCAGCGGTGGGATTCGAACCCACGCCTCCGAAGAGACTGGTGCCTTAAACCAGCGCCTTAGACCGCTCGGCCACGCTACCCGCGCTAGTGCTCTTCGCTTTTGCAGAAACAGTGCACGACACAGCTTCCTGTTCTGCTGCGACTGGCTGTTCATCCATTGCGTATCAAACAAGTGCCCTTTTCGAATAGAGATTAACTACACAGGCAGCAGCCCGCGCTCTGGTGCGGCGGCATTACGTGTTGATAATGAATTGGTAGTGCCACCTGAAGCCTGCGGAACATGAGCGAACAATCAGGAGGGCACCGTGATTTCAAACAGTGGGTCACTATCGTCATTGCAGCGACAGCAAGGCAAAAGTTTAAAAAGTGCCGTGACCAGGATTCGAACCTGGGTTATTGCGGCCACAACGCAATGTCCTAACCACTAGACGATCACGGCCACGGAGGCACCGCCGAGAGCAGTTCTCGCGACTGCAAGT
This sequence comes from Schistocerca americana, assembly GCF_021461395.2. Taxonomy (NCBI): domain Eukaryota; kingdom Metazoa; phylum Arthropoda; class Insecta; order Orthoptera; family Acrididae; genus Schistocerca; species Schistocerca americana. The sequence goes on from NC_060119.1 coordinate 194,199,952, forward strand.
GGCTGTGCACAGCAAAGCTCAGCCCACTGTGTCTCGCCACAGCTGTGTCAGACGCGGTCTCCATTATATGTGTACTAGCAAACGAACGTGTCTGCGCTGTTAGGACACTAAGCAGGGTGGCTAGCTGCATTCAATCCCCGTGGCAATGTCTTGCAGTCCTCCAACTCTGTTGACCACAGGTATGTGCCTCGATTAGAGGTGGACAGATGTCGCATCGCTCTCGCCGTCACTTGTGACCGCGGATCGTACTTAACGTAATTTTCTGCAAGCGTCAGCGGAGCGTCAGTCCGAGCTAAGTCGGGCCAAGTCGCATAAGAGGAACAACAAAATGCGCATTTCCGGTACCGGGAATCGAACCCGGGCCTCCTGGGTGAGAGCCAGGTATCCTAGCCACTAGACCACACCGGATAACGACGCAAGTGCTCCTCCAGCGAACGCAGCAAACTGCACACACGCTACTTGACGACAACGGCAAAAATTTAGCGTTTCCACTTTGTAGAACGGCATGCTCGGGACACATTTCGTGGAGACGAACGCCAGCGACCGTGACACCAGACTGCGCCTGTGAATCCTGTCGTTGCACCACGCACTGTGCTGCTACGACAATTTAAGAAAGAGACGCTCACGGCTTGCTGCGCTGTTCCCTTCGCGGGCAATCAGTGCTCCTGTTTTCGAGACAGAAAACAGTGGCAGCGGTGGGATTCGAACCCACGCCTCCGAAGAGACTGGTGCCTGAAACCAGCGCCTTAGACCGCTCGGCCACGCTACCTACGCGGCACGGCGGTCGCAGGAGCTGCGTTCTACGCCACGAGAAAACACCGCGATGGCGCAAAAAACGAGAAAAAGTTGGCAGCGGTGGGATTCGAACCCACGCCTCCGAAGAGACTGGTGCCTTAAACCAGCGCCTTAGACCGCTCGGCCACGCTACCCGCGCTAGTGCTCTTCGCTTTTGCAGAAACAGTGCACGACACAGCTTCCTGTTCTGCTGCGACTGGCTGTTCATCCATTGCGTATCAAACAAGTGCCCTTTTCGAATAGAGATTAACTACACAGGCAGCAGCCCGCGCTCTGGTGCGGCGGCATTACGTGTTGATAATGAATTGGTAGTGCCACCTGAAGCCTGCGGAACATGAGCGAACAATCAGGAGGGCACCGTGATTTCAAACAGTGGGTCACTATCGTCATTGCAGCGACAGCAAGGCAAAAGTTTAAAAAGTGCCGTGACCAGGATTCGAACCTGGGTTATTGCGGCCACAACGCAATGTCCTAACCACTAGACGATCACGGCCACGGAGGCACCGCCGAGAGCAGTTCTCGCGACTGCAAGTGGCTGTGCACAGCAAAGCTCAGCCCACTGTGTCTCGCCACAGCTGTGTCAGACGCGGTCTCCATTATATGTGTACTAGCAAACGAACGTGTCTGCGCTGTTAGGACACTAAGCAGGGTGGCTAGCTGCATTCAATCCCCGTGGCAATGTCTTGCAGTCCTCCAACTCTGTTGACCACAGGTATGTGCCTCGATTAGAGGTGGACAGATGTCGCATCGCTCTCGCCGTCACTTGTGACCGCGGATCGTACTTAACGTAGTTTTCTGCAAGCGTCAGTCCGAGCTAAGTCGGGCCAAGTCGCATAAGAGGAACAACAAAATGCGCATTTCCGGTACCGGGAATCGAACCCGGGCCTCCTGGGTGAGAGCCAGGTATCCTAGCCACTAGACCACACCGGATAACGACGCAAGTGCTCCTCCAGCGAACGCAGCAAACTGCACACACGCTACTTGACGACAACGGCAAAAATTTAGCGTTTCCACTTTGTAGAACGGCATGCTCGGGACACATTTCGTGGAGACGAACGCCAGCAACCGTGACACCAGACTGCGCCTGTGAATCCTGTCGTTGCACCACGCACTGTGCTGCTACGACAATTTAAGAAAGAGACGCTCACGGCTTGCTGCGCTGTTCCCTTCGCGGGCAATCAGTGCTCCTGTTTTCGAGACAGAAAACAGTGGCAGCGGTGGGATTCGAACCCACGCCTCCGAAGAGACTGGTGCCTGAAACCAGCGCCTTAGACCGCTCGGCCACGCTACCCGCGCTAGTGCTCTTCGCTTTTGCAGAAACAGTGCACGACACAGCTTCCTGTTCTGCTGCGACTGGCTGTTCATCCATTGCGTATCAAACAAGTGCCCTTTTCGAATAGAGATTAACTACACAGGCAGCAGCCCGCGCTCTGGTGCGGCGGCATTACGTGTTGATAATGAAATGGTAGTGCCACCTGAAGCCTGCGGAACATGAGCGAACAATCAGGAGGGCACCGTGATTTCAAACAGTGGGTCACTATCGTCATTGCAGCGACAGCAAGGCAAAAGTTTAAAAAGTGCCGTGACCAGGATTCGAACCTGGGTTATTGCGGCCACAACGCAATGTCCTAGCCACTAGACGATCACGGCCACGGAGGCACCGCCGAGAGCAGTTCTCGCGACTGCAAGTGGCTGTGCACAGCAAAGCTCAGCCCACTGTGTCTCGCCACAGCTGTGTCAGACGCGGTCTCCATTATATGTGTACTAGCAAACGAACGTGTCTGCGCTGTTAGGACACTAAGCAGGGTGGCTAGCTGCATTCAATCCCCGTGGCAATGTCTTGCAGTCCTCCAACTCTGTTGACCACAGGTATGTGCCTCGATTAGAGGTGGACAGATGTCGCATCGCTCTCGCCGTCACTTGTGACCGCGGATCGTACTTAACGTAATTTTCTGCAAGCGTCAGCGGAGCGTCAGTCCGAGCTAAGTCGGGCCAAGTCGCATAAGAGGAACAACAAAATGCGCATTTCCGGTACCGGGAATCGAACCCGGGCCTCCTGGGTGAGAGCCAGGTATCCTAGCCACTAGACCACACCGGATAACGACGCAAGTGCTCCTCCAGCGAACGCAGCAAACTGCACACACGCTACTTGACGACAACGGCAAAAATTTAGCGTTTCCACTTTGTAGAACGGCATGCTCGGGACACATTTCGTGGAGACGAACGCCAGCGACCGTGACACCAGACTGCGCCTGTGAATCCTGTCGTTGCACCACGCACTGTGCTGCTACGACAATTTAAGAAAGAGACGCTCACGGCTTGCTGCGCTGTTCCCTTCGCGGGCAATCAGTGCTCCTGTTTTCGAGACAGAAAACAGTGGCAGCGGTGGGATTCGAACCCACGCCTCCGAAGAGACTGGTGCCTGAAACCAGCGCCTTAGACCGCTCGGCCACGCTACCTACGCGGCACGGCGGTCGCAGGAGCTGCGTTCTACGCCACGAGAAAACACCGCGATGGCGCAAAAAACGAGAAAAAGTTGGCAGCGGTGGGATTCGAACCCACGCCTCCGAAGAGACTGGTGCCTTAAACCAGCGCCTTAGACCGCTCGGCCACGCTACCCGCGCTAGTGCTCTTCGCTTTTGCAGAAACAGTGCACGACACAGCTTCCTGTTCTGCTGCGACTGGCTGTTCATCCATTGCGTATCAAACAAGTGCCCTTTTCGAATAGAGATTAACTACACAGGCAGCAGCCCGCGCTCTGGTGCGGCGGCATTACGTGTTGATAATGAATTGGTAGTGCCACCTGAAGCCTGCGGAACATGAGCGAACAATCAGGAGGGCACCGTGATTTCAAACAGTGGGTCACTATCGTCATTGCAGCGACAGCAAGGCAAAAGTTTAAAAAGTGCCGTGACCAGGATTCGAACCTGGGTTATTGCGGCCACAACGCAATGTCCTAACCACTAGACGATCACGGCCACGGAGGCACCGCCGAGAGCAGTTCTCGCGACTGCAAGTGGCTGTGCACAGCAAAGCTCAGCCCACTGTGTCTCGCCACAGCTGTGTCAGACGCGGTCTCCATTATATGTGTACTAGCAAACGAACGTGTCTGCGCTGTTAGGACACTAAGCAGGGTGGCTAGCTGCATTCAATCCCCGTGGCAATGTCTTGCAGTCCTCCAACTCTGTTGACCACAGGTATGTGCCTCGATTAGAGGTGGACAGATGTCGCATCGCTCTCGCCGTCACTTGTGACCGCGGATCGTACTTAACGTAGTTTTCTGCAAGCGTCAGTCCGAGCTAAGTCGGGCCAAGTCGCATAAGAGGAACAACAAAATGCGCATTTCCGGTACCGGGAATCGAACCCGGGCCTCCTGGGTGAGAGCCAGGTATCCTAGCCACTAGACCACACCGGATAACGACGCAAGTGCTCCTCCAGCGAACGCAGCAAACTGCACACACGCTACTTGACGACAACGGCAAAAATTTAGCGTTTCCACTTTGTAGAACGGCATGCTCGGGACACATTTCGTGGAGACGAACGCCAGCAACCGTGACACCAGACTGCGCCTGTGAATCCTGTCGTTGCACCACGCACTGTGCTGCTACGACAATTTAAGAAAGAGACGCTCACGGCTTGCTGCGCTGTTCCCTTCGCGGGCAATCAGTGCTCCTGTTTTCGAGACAGAAAACAGTGGCAGCGGTGGGATTCGAACCCACGCCTCCGAAGAGACTGGTGCCTGAAACCAGCGCCTTAGACCGCTCGGCCACGCTACCCGCGCTAGTGCTCTTCGCTTTTGCAGAAACAGTGCACGACACAGCTTCCTGTTCTGCTGCGACTGGCTGTTCATCCATTGCGTATCAAACAAGTGCCCTTTTCGAATAGAGATTAACTACACAGGCAGCAGCCCGCGCTCTGGTGCGGCGGCATTACGTGTTGATAATGAAATGGTAGTGCCACCTGAAGCCTGCGGAACATGAGCGAACAATCAGGAGGGCACCGTGATTTCAAACAGTGGGTCACTATCGTCATTGCAGCGACAGCAAGGCAAAAGTTTAAAAAGTGCCGTGACCAGGATTCGAACCTGGGTTATTGCGGCCACAACGCAATGTCCTAGCCACTAGACGATCACGGCCACGGAGGCACCGCCGAGAGCAGTTCTCGCGACTGCAAGTGGCTGTGCACAGCAAAGCTCAGCCCACTGTGTCTCGCCACAGCTGTGTCAGACGCGGTCTCCATTATATGTGTACTAGCAAACGAACGTGTCTGCGCTGTTAGGACACTAAGCAGGGTGGCTAGCTGCATTCAATCCCCGTGGCAATGTCTTGCAGTCCTCCAACTCTGTTGACCACAGGTATGTGCCTCGATTAGAGGTGGACAGATGTCGCATCGCTCTCGCCGTCACTTGTGACCGCGGATCGTACTTAACGTAATTTTCTGCAAGCGTCAGCGGAGCGTCAGTCCGAGCTAAGTCGGGCCAAGTCGCATAAGAGGAACAACAAAATGCGCATTTCCGGTACCGGGAATCGAACCCGGGCCTCCTGGGTGAGAGCCAGGTATCCTAGCCACTAGACCACACCGGATAACGACGCAAGTGCTCCTCCAGCGAACGCAGCAAACTGCACACACGCTACTTGACGACAACGGCAAAAATTTAGCGTTTCCACTTTGTAGAACGGCATGCTCGGGACACATTTCGTGGAGACGAACGCCAGCGACCGTGACACCAGACTGCGCCTGTGAATCCTGTCGTTGCACCACGCACTGTGCTGCTACGACAATTTAAGAAAGAGACGCTCACGGCTTGCTGCGCTGTTCCCTTCGCGGGCAATCAGTGCTCCTGTTTTCGAGACAGAAAACAGTGGCAGCGGTGGGATTCGAACCCACGCCTCCGAAGAGACTGGTGCCTGAAACCAGCGCCTTAGACCGCTCGGCCACGCTACCTACGCGGCACGGCGGTCGCAGGAGCTGCGTTCTACGCCACGAGAAAACACCGCGATGGCGCAAAAAACGAGAAAAAGTTGGCAGCGGTGGGATTCGAACCCACGCCTCCGAAGAGACTGGTGCCTTAAACCAGCGCCTTAGACCGCTCGGCCACGCTACCCGCGCTAGTGCTCTTCGCTTTTGCAGAAACAGTGCACGACACAGCTTCCTGTTCTGCTGCGACTGGCTGTTCATCCATTGCGTATCAAACAAGTGCCCTTTTCGAATAGAGATTAACTACACAGGCAGCAGCCCGCGCTCTGGTGCGGCGGCATTACGTGTTGATAATGAATTGGTAGTGCCACCTGAAGCCTGCGGAACATGAGCGAACAATCAGGAGGGCACCGTGATTTCAAACAGTGGGTCACTATCGTCATTGCAGCGACAGCAAGGCAAAAGTTTAAAAAGTGCCGTGACCAGGATTCGAACCTGGGTTATTGCGGCCACAACGCAATGTCCTAACCACTAGACGATCACGGCCACGGAGGCACCGCCGAGAGCAGTTCTCGCGACTGCAAGTGGCTGTGCACAGCAAAGCTCAGCCCACTGTGTCTCGCCACAGCTGTGTCAGACGCGGTCTCCATTATATGTGTACTAGCAAACGAACGTGTCTGCGCTGTTAGGACACTAAGCAGGGTGGCTAGCTGCATTCAATCCCCGTGGCAATGTCTTGCAGTCCTCCAACTCTGTTGACCACAGGTATGTGCCTCGATTAGAGGTGGACAGATGTCGCATCGCTCTCGCCGTCACTTGTGACCGCGGATCGTACTTAACGTAGTTTTCTGCAAGCGTCAGTCCGAGCTAAGTCGGGCCAAGTCGCATAAGAGGAACAACAAAATGCGCATTTCCGGTACCGGGAATCGAACCCGGGCCTCCTGGGTGAGAGCCAGGTATCCTAGCCACTAGACCACACCGGATAACGACGCAAGTGCTCCTCCAGCGAACGCAGCAAACTGCACACACGCTACTTGACGACAACGGCAAAAATTTAGCGTTTCCACTTTGTAGAACGGCATGCTCGGGACACATTTCGTGGAGACGAACGCCAGCAACCGTGACACCAGACTGCGCCTGTGAATCCTGTCGTTGCACCACGCACTGTGCTGCTACGACAATTTAAGAAAGAGACGCTCACGGCTTGCTGCGCTGTTCCCTTCGCGGGCAATCAGTGCTCCTGTTTTCGAGACAGAAAACAGTGGCAGCGGTGGGATTCGAACCCACGCCTCCGAAGAGACTGGTGCCTGAAACCAGCGCCTTAGACCGCTCGGCCACGCTACCCGCGCTAGTGCTCTTCGCTTTTGCAGAAACAGTGCACGACACAGCTTCCTGTTCTGCTGCGACTGGCTGTTCATCCATTGCGTATCAAACAAGTGCCCTTTTCGAATAGAGATTAACTACACAGGCAGCAGCCCGCGCTCGGGTGCGGCGGCATTACGTGTTGATAATGAAATGGTAGTGCCACCTGAAGCCTGCGGAACATGAGCGAACAATCAGGAGGGCACCGTGATTTCAAACAGTGGGTCACTATCGTCATTGCAGCGACAGCAAGGCAAAAGTTTAAAAAGTGCCGTGACCAGGATTCGAACCTGGGTTATTGCGGCCACAACGCAATGTCCTAGCCACTAGACGATCACGGCCACGGAGGCACCGCAGAGAGCAGTTCTCGCGACTGCAAGTGGCTGTGCACAGCAAAGTTCAGCCCACTGTGTCTCGCCACAGCTGTGTCAGACGCGGTCTCCATTATATGTGTACTAGCAAACGAACGTGTCTGCGCTGTTAGGACACTAAGCAGGGTGGCTAGCTGCATTCAATCCCCGTGGCAATGTCTTGCAGTCCTCCAACTCTGTTGACCACAGGTATGTGCCTCGATTAGAGGTGGACAGATGTCGCATCGCTCTCGCCGTCACTTGTGACCGCGGATCGTACTTAACGTAGTTTTCTGCAAGCGTCAGTCCGAGCTAAGTCGGGCCAAGTCGCATAAGAGGAACAACAAAATGCGCATTTCCGGTACCGGGAATCGAACCCGGGCCTCCTGGGTGAGAGCCAGGTATCCTAGCCACTAGACCACACCGGATAACGACGCAAGTGCTCCTCCAGCGAACGCAGCAAACTGCACACACGCTACTTGACGACAACGGCAAAAATTTAGCGTTTCCACTTTGTAGAACGGCATGCTCGGGACACATTTCGTGGAGACGAACGCCAGCAACCGTGACACCAGACTGCGCCTGTGAATCCTGTCGTTGCACCACGCACTGTGCTGCTACGACAATTTAAGAAAGAGACGCTCACGGCTTGCTGCGCTGTTCCCTTCGCGGGCAATCAGTGCTCCTGTTTTCGAGACAGAAAACAGTGGCAGCGGTGGGATTCGAACCCACGCCTCCGAAGAGACTGGTGCCTGAAACCAGCGCCTTAGACCGCTCGGCCACGCTACCCGCGCTAGTGCTCTTCGCTTTTGCAGAAACAGTGCACGACACAGCTTCCTGTTCTGCTGCGACTGGCTGTTCATCCATTGCGTATCAAACAAGTGCCCTTTTCGAATAGAGATTAACTACACAGGCAGCAGCCCGCGCTCTGGTGCGGCGGCATTACGTGTTGATAATGAAATGGTAGTGCCACCTGAAGCCTGCGGAACATGAGCGAACAATCAGGAGGGCACCGTGATTTCAAACAGTGGGTCACTATCGTCATTGCAGCGACAGCAAGGCAAAAGTTTAAAAAGTGCCGTGACCAGGATTCGAACCTGGGTTATTGCGGCCACAACGCAATGTCCTAGCCACTAGACGATCACGGCCACGGAGGCACCGCCGAGAGCAGTTCTCGCGACTGCAAGTGGCTGTGCACAGCAAAGCTCAGCCCACTGTGTCTCGCCACAGCTGTGTCAGACGCGGTCTCCATTATATGTGTACTAGCAAACGAACGTGTCTGCGCTGTTAGGACACTAAGCAGGGTGGCTAGCTGCATTCAATCCCCGTGGCAATGTCTTGCAGTCCTCCAACTCTGTTGACCACAGGTATGTGCCTCGATTAGAGGTGGACAGATGTCGCATCGCTCTCGCCGTCACTTGTGACCGCGGATCGTACTTAACGTAATTTTCTGCAAGCGTCAGCGGAGCGTCAGTCCGAGCTAAGTCGGGCCAAGTCGCATAAGAGGAACAACAAAATGCGCATTTCCGGTACCGGGAATCGAACCCGGGCCTCCTGGGTGAGAGCCAGGTATCCTAGCCACTAGACCACACCGGATAACGACGCAAGTGCTCCTCCAGCGAACGCAGCAAACTGCACACACGCTACTTGACGACAACGGCAAAAATTTAGCGTTTCCACTTTGTAGAACGGCATGCTCGGGACACATTTCGTGGAGACGAACGCCAGCGACCGTGACACCAGACTGCGCCTGTGAATCCTGTCGTTGCACCACGCACTGTGCTGCTACGACAATTTAAGAAAGAGACGCTCACGGCTTGCTGCGCTGTTCCCTTCGCGGGCAATCAGTGCTCCTGTTTTCGAGACAGAAAACAGTGGCAGCGGTGGGATTCGAACCCACGCCTCCGAAGAGACTGGTGCCTGAAACCAGCGCCTTAGACCGCTCGGCCACGCTACCTACGCGGCACGGCGGTCGCAGGAGCTGCGTTCTACGCCACGAGAAAACACCGCGATGGCGCAAAAAACGAGAAAAAGTTGGCAGCGGTGGGATTCGAACCCACGCCTCCGAAGAGACTGGTGCCTTAAACCAGCGCCTTAGACCGCTCGGCCACGCTACCCGCGCTAGTGCTCTTCGCTTTTGCAGAAACAGTGCACGACACAGCTTCCTGTTCTGCTGCGACTGGCTGTTCATCCATTGCGTATCAAACAAGTGCCCTTTTCGAATAGAGATTAACTACACAGGCAGCAGCCCGCGCTCTGGTGCGGCGGCATTACGTGTTGATAATGAAATGGTAGTGCCACCTGAAGCCTGCGGAACATGAGCGAACAATCAGGAGGGCACCGTGATTTCAAACAGTGGGTCACTATCGTCATTGCAGCGACAGCAAGGCAAAAGTTTAAAAAGTGCCGTGACCAGGATTCGAACCTGGGTTATTGCGGCCACAACGCAATGTCCTAACCACTAGACGATCACGGCCACGGAGGCACCGCCGAGAGCAGTTCTCGCGACTGCAAGTGGCTGTGCACAGCAAAGCTCAGCCCACTGTGTCTCGCCACAGCTGTGTCAGACGCGGTCTCCATTATATGTGTACTAGCAAACGAACGTGTCTGCGCTGTTAGGACACTAAGCAGGGTGGCTAGCTGCATTCAATCCCCGTGGCAATGTCTTGCAGTCCTCCAACTCTGTTGACCACAGGTATGTGCCTCGATTAGAGGTGGACAGATGTCGCATCGCTCTCGCCGTCACTTGTGACCGCGGATCGTACTTAACGTAGTTTTCTGCAAGCGTCAGTCCGAGCTAAGTCGGGCCAAGTCGCATAAGAGGAACAACAAAATGCGCATTTCCGGTACCGGGAATCGAACCCGGGCCTCCTGGGTGAGAGCCAGGTATCCTAGCCACTAGACCACACCGGATAACGACGCAAGTGCTCCTCCAGCGAACGCAGCAAACTGCACACACGCTACTTGACGACAACGGCAAAAATTTAGCGTTTCCACTTTGTAGAACGGCATGCTCGGGACACATTTCGTGGAGACGAACGCCAGCAACCGTGACACCAGACTGCGCCTGTGAATCCTGTCGTTGCACCACGCACTGTGCTGCTACGACAATTTAAGAAAGAGACGCTCACGGCTTGCTGCGCTGTTCCCTTCGCGGGCAATCAGTGCTCCTGTTTTCGAGACAGAAAACAGTGGCAGCGGTGGGATTCGAACCCACGCCTCCGAAGAGACTGGTGCCTGAAACCAGCGCCTTAGACCGCTCGGCCACGCTACCTACGCGGCACGGCGGTCGCAGGAGCTGCGTTCTACGCCACGAGAAAACACCGCGATGGCGCAAAAAACGAGAAAAAGTTGGCAGCGGTGGGATTCGAACCCACGCCTCCGAAGAGACTGGTGCCTTAAACCAGCGCCTTAGACCGCTCGGCCACGCTACCCGCGCTAGTGCTCTTCGCTTTTGCAGAAACAGTGCACGACACAGCTTCCTGTTCTGCTGCGACTGGCTGTTCATCCATTGCGTATCAAACAAGTGCCCTTTTCGAATAGAGATTAACTACACAGGCAGCAGCCCGCGCTCTGGTGCGGCGGCATTACGTGTTGATAATGAAATGGTAGTGCCACCTGAAGCCTGCGGAACATGAGCGAACAATCAGGAGGGCACCGTGATTTCAAACAGTGGGTCACTATCGTCATTGCAGCGACAGCAAGGCAAAAGTTTAAAAAGTGCCGTGACCAGGATTCGAACCTGGGTTATTGCGGCCACAACGCAATGTCCTAACCACTAGACGATCACGGCCACGGAGGCACCGCCGAGAGCAGTTCTCGCGACTGCAAGTGGCTGTGCACAGCAAAGTTCAGCCCACTGTGTCTCGCCACAGCTGTGTCAGACGCGGTCTCCATTATATGTGTACTAGCAAACGAACGTGTCTGCGCTGTTAGGACACTAAGCAGGGTGGCTAGCTGCATTCAATCCCCGTGGCAATGTCTTGCAGTCCTCCAACTCTGTTGACCACAGGTATGTGCCTCGATTAGAGGTGGACAGATGTCGCATCGCTCTCGCCGTCACTTGTGACCGCGGATCGTACTTAACGTAGTTTTCTGCAAGCGTCAGTCCGAGCTAAGTCGGGCCAAGTCGCATAAGAGGAACAACAAAATGCGCATTTCCGGTACCGGGAATCGAACCCGGGCCTCCTGGGTGAGAGCCAGGTATCCTAGCCACTAGACCACACCGGATAACGACGCAAGTGCTCCTCCAGCGAACGCAGCAAACTGCACACACGCTACTTGACGACAACGGCAAAAATTTAGCGTTTCCACTTTGTAGAACGGCATGCTCGGGACACATTTCGTGGAGACGAACGCCAGCAACCGTGACACCAGACTGCGCCTGTGAATCCTGTCGTTGCACCACGCACTGTGCTGCTACGACAATTTAAGAAAGAGACGCTCACGGCTTGCTGCGCTGTTCCCTTCGCGGGCAATCAGTGCTCCTGTTTTCGAGACAGAAAACAGTGGCAGCGGTGGGATTCGAACCCACGCCTCCGAAGAGACTGGTGCCTGAAACCAGCGCCTTAGACCGCTCGGCCACGCTACCCGCGCTAGTGCTCTTCGCTTTTGCAGAAACAGTGCACGACACAGCTTCCTGTTCTGCTGCGACTGGCTGTTCATCCATTGCGTATCAAACAAGTGCCCTTTTCGAATAGAGATTAACTACACAGGCAGCAGCCCGCGCTCTGGTGCGGCGGCATTACGTGTTGATAATGAAATGGTAGTGCCACCTGAAGCCTGCGGAACATGAGCGAACAATCAGGAGGGCACCGTGATTTCAAACAGTGGGTCACTATCGTCATTGCAGCGACAGCAAGGCAAAAGTTTAAAAAGTGCCGTGACCAGGATTCGAACCTGGGTTATTGCGGCCACAACGCAATGTCCTAGCCACTAGACGATCACGGCCACGGAGGCACCGGCGAGAGCAGTTCTCGCGACTGCAAGTGGCTGTGCACAGCAAAGTTCAGCCCACTGTGTCTCGCCACAGCTGTGTCAGACGCGGTCTCCATTATATGTGTACTAGCAAACGAACGTGTCTGCGCTGTTAGGACACTAAGCAGGGTGGCTAGCTGCATTCAATCCCCGTGGCAATGTCTTGCAGTCCTCCAACTCTGTTGACCACAGGTATGTGCCTCGATTAGAGGTGGACAGATGTCGCATCGCTCTCGCCGTCACTTGTGACCGCGGATCGTACTTAACGTAGTTTTCTGCAAGCGTCAGTCCGAGCTAAGTCGGGCCAAGTCGCATAAGAGGAACAACAAAATGCGCATTTCCGGTACCGGGAATCGAACCCGGGCCTCCTGGGTGAGAGCCAGGTATCCTAGCCACTAGACCACACCGGATAACGACGCAAGTGCTCCTCCAGCGAACGCAGCAAACTGCACACACGCTACTTGACGACAACGGCAAAAATTTAGCGTTTCCACTTTGTAGAACGGCATGCTCGGGACACATTTCGTGGAGACGAACGCCAGCAACCGTGACACCAGACTGCGCCTGTGAATCCTGTCGTTGCACCACGCACTGTGCTGCTACGACAATTTAAGAAAGAGACGCTCACGGCTTGCTGCGCTGTTCCCTTCGCGGGCAATCAGTGCTCCTGTTTTCGAGACAGAAAACAGTGGCAGCTTTTTTTTTTTTTTTTTTTTCTTTTTTTTTTTTTTTTTTTTTTTTTCTTTTTTTTTTTTTACGGGCCTCCCAACTCCCCTTATAGCCCGGCCTTGCGCTCTCCAATTTATGCCTTCTTCGGCGAGCTTCTTTAGCTATAAAAGAAAACGGTGCTTCTTGCAAACAGAAAGGATGAATTGTTGTACTGTCCATTCAGCTGAAAAACCGTAAACTCCTCGGTATGGTTCCGTGAGCGTCGACGTCCTCCGGTAGACGTTGGTGGTCAAGATGATGTGATGGAATCGGAGATACTGGGTGGCTTTGAGGAAAGTTTCTTGTGGCTGTTTACCGCTAGCGAAGCATCGAAGGAAAACTAAAACCCTCTTGAAGTGAAAGCGCAGGCCTATAATGACAGCAAAGCAGTCGCTCGGCGCCTACACGCCTTAAAATAAAAAATGAAAGAATAACAGCGCAACAGGCGCTTTCCACCTAAATGCAATAAAGAAAGAATAAAATTTGAAAAAAAAGAATAAAAAATCAAATACTGCCTGAGTTAGTCCTCTCAGTAACAGGGAAGGAACACCCTTCACACGTCCCTTGATATTATATTCAAAATGCTTCGTGGCGGCCATTAAAATAAGTAATGAAAAAAGTCACAAAAATTAAAAATATCGACACATGTCAAAGGAATGAGTAGACTCACAAACGTTCCGAACTGTCCGGCGGATCACGAAAAGGAAAACACAACGAAAAGTTGCGCCGCAAAAAAAAAAAAAAAAAAAAAAAAAAAAAAAAATCCACTTTTCTTAAAAACCAAACAATCTCCGTGGCAGCGCGGTGCGCAACGCCCCCGTGAATGTACGTCAATGACGGAGGAACCAGACGGTATAAAAAATGAATAAAAACAGAAAAAAATCACTAAACGACAACGAAACACAAACACACACGAACACAGGATAAAACTTTGTTAAACTTTTCGTCGTCGTTGCCACGTTGCAGTCCGGCACAAGCGGAAGCATCGTACTTGTTGAATGTTGCACTGTTCCTGGAGCATTCAATTTACATTAACTACGTATCCGGACCCGGAGACAACAGTTTGTCGTGGGCAAATGCGAGTGCAATTTGCAGAAAATTGGCAAAGATTTTGTGATAGTCTTTCCTGGTTTTAATGAGGTCATGTTGCGTGGACAAATGAACCAGATAGGCATAGTCGTCCGTAAGTCGCAATTGCAGGAGGGCGAACACAGTGTGAGCCACGATCCATACAGTGGCGGCACGCTTCGTATGCGGATATGGGTTGAAGTCTGGGATCAAAGCCGTGTCCGCAGAAAAAGCGGCAGCGCTGGTCCGGTTGATAAGTGCGAGCATCCTGGCGGCAATGTTCCAAATCGACAGTGACCTTAGGCACACGAAACGATGTTCTAAGGTGTCGTCTTGGCGACAGTCTTCACACAAGCTCGATGGAGATAAGTGAATGCGGCGCAACTTTTCGTTGGTGGGGAGAATTCGGTTAACCACTTGGTACCAAAAGCTGCTGACGTCCGCTGACAGGAAGGGAGCGTGAACGTGAGCCCACGCCGTCCTCCACGCAGATCGCGGGTAGCGCGCCTCCATCTTATTACCGACTGGCCGTCCTCTTAGTCCCTGGTAGACACGTTTCACAGTCCGTGTTCGATCGTCGAGTACATCGGCGGCAAGATAACTTTTTTGAATGTAGTATTCTCGAACATAACGCAGCTGAAACGGTATTGCAGTCGGGTCGAGAGGTGCCGCTTCAGATAGAGGCCGATGAATAGCGAACAGAACAGCTGTGGGGCTCGACGGATCCTGTTCAATGGTGACGCTCGTCCGATGAAGGAGCAACGCTGCGGCTTTCATAGCAAAATGAATGAGGCCGAGTCCACCCTGTTCGCGCGGCAAAGTACATGTTTCGTAAGACACCTTGAAAATATGTCCCCGCCACAATAGCCAATAGACTGCCTGTGTTATGGCTCTGCCCAAATTCTTGGGTACCTGAAATAACTGAGCGAGGTACCAGGCTTTGCTGAGCAAGAAAACATTTATTAAAATCACCCGCTGTGTTAATGCGAGGGTGCGAGTAGCGGACAGGCTAGCCATAGCTCGTATGCCATTTAAGACAATACGCCAGTTGTAGGACGCTGTCTGTAACAGATTGGCGTGAAAGCGAACACCCAAAATCTTGTGTTCCTGCTTCACTGTAAACCATGGGCGTTTGAAGCCCCGTGTCGCCGCATATATAGGCAGAAAAACCGTCTTACGGGTATTGATGCTCGCACCGGATGCACGTTCATACTGCGTAAGAACAGCGCGTATTGTATCAAAGTCGGTAGCCGAGGACACCAAGAGGCCAAGGTCGTCAGCATAAGCGCGACAAACGTGCTTCTCATCCCCAATACGTATTCCCCTACAAACACTGTGCAACTTACGCAACAAAGGATCTAAGGAAATGGCGTAAAGCGCCATTGACAGAGGGCACCCTTGTTTGTCTGAACAGCAGAGCGGAACAGGTTTCGATAAAAGCCCATTGATACTAATCCGTGAGGTGGAATTTTTGAAAAGGTTAAAAATCATAGTTATATACTTTACACCGAAACCAAACTTCTGGAGCACCCGTCGGAGATATAGATGGCCAACTCTGTCAAAAGCCATTGCAAAATCGATGGATAAAATGCCAAAAGGAATCCTATTCGTCGAAGCATAGGCAATGGCATCGCGGTATGTCGACACAGCACCATAGAGAGTGCGTTGAGGTACTGCACAGTATTGAAAGGGACTAATCAGTTTTTTCATAACCAGCTTCAAGCGGGAGGAGACACATTTGGTGAAGAGTTTGTAATCACCATTAAGAAGGGTGATTGGTCTAAGATTGCACAGTTTCCTGGTGACTGGAACCTTTGGAACCAAGACCACAATACCTTCCAAGAAGGACGCAGGGACATCCACACCATTTAAAATTTCATTAAAAACATCAGTCAGGGCAGAGCCAAACAAGTGCCAGAAATGCATATAAAATTCCGGTGGCAACCCATCAGCGCCCGGTGATTTATTCTGGGAACACAGTTTTAAGACATCACCCACTTCGTCCACGGTAAAGTTTTCTGTGAGGCGACGGCGATCCGCTACGGATAAGACGTACGGAACGTCGTGGAGAAGCGCGGAAATCGCGGCAGCATCAGTGTATTTCTCACTGAAAAGTTCGATGAAGTGACGGTGGGCCTCGGCAAGAATTGCCGCCTGGCTATTAAGCCGCGCACCGTCAGCTGATTCCAGCTCTGTGACGTAACGTCGCCGCGCGCGCCGGCGTTCGCGCAGCTGATGAAACACGGAAGGCGCTTCATCAGCCAGCGCCCCGGGGGCTCGGCTCCGTACGACAGATCCGCGCAACGATTCCCTTTTCAAATCCAGAAGACGGTGTTTTATACGCCGAATTGTCGCTATCCGAAGAGCGGGATTATTTGTGTGCAGGTGGATGGCATCATTTAAACAGCTCTCGTAAAATTGCAACGTAGAACGCTCCCAGTGAGCAACATCCTGACTGAACTCCAGGATGGCCTTGCGTAATGCCGGCTTAACAGATTCTACCCACCATGACAAAGTGGAGGCATAGAGACCGCGATATTTCAGCACCCTCTGCCACACACGCACGATAACCGGCGCAAAATGTGGATGTGAGAGATGTCGCACATTAAACTTCCATAATCGACTGGCGCGGGGTTTAATCGCCAACAGAGAATGAAAGCGGCAGACATACGCACAATGATCGGAAAAAATCACGGGGTGAACAGAGGATTCCGTAAGACAGTGCTGTTTATCACGAGAAACATAAATTCTATCAAGCCGACTCCGACCCGTGGGGTAAAAGAAAGTAAATCCCACGGCCCGCGGATGTAAATAACACCACGAGTCAATTAAATTCATCTCAGTAACGAGCGTCTGTAATTCTAGGCACTTATACGGCCGCGGCTCCTGATCTCTATCTTCCAGCACGCAGTTAAAATCGCCGCCCATGACTACAGGCAGGTGGGGGCCCCGTAAAAGGTGACAAATGTCACTACTATAAAACACACGGCGACGTGGCTGCCCGTCGGCACCAGAAGGGGCGTACACGTTAACATATCGTACGTTGTTGATCGTGCAAGCTACACCACGACCGTTAGGAATCGTAGCGACATTACTATAGTCATGACCAACACGAATTAAAATGGCAGTACCACAATTACACTCGATATCAAAGTTCAAAAGTACTTGATAGCCCGGAATGGAGTGAAGTAGATCTATCACAACCTCCTGCAAAAACACTATGTCAGCAGCAATGTAATTTATAAAACCCACAAAACTTGCAAACTTCACAGGCGACTCCAATTTATTAAGATTAATAGTAGCCACAACTGATGGAGGGCGTGCTACCATAGACAACAAGGAAAAACAAATAAAACAAATTAGACGGCAGGAGTGGACCCACCCTCCTGCTCCATATCGTCTGCCCAGTCACAACGTTCAGACGGTGCAGCTGAAGTAGGCGGTTCTTGTGTGGGAGGTGCAGACGCGGAATCCTGTGAAGGGGGACGCGTGCGACGCTGGGGGGCGTCTTCCGCCTTACGCTTAACCGAAAGTTGTGCCGGGTTCGTTGCCTGAGACGTCGTAGTGTCCATTGCTAGATTTACATCAGAGTGGTGCAACATTTCCTTTAACTGCCGTACAACCGCTTCCCGCCTGTCTTCCGACACACTTGTCGTAGGCGCTGGCTGACTGCTCGCCACAGGACGCGGTGGACGACGCCCCCCCGCAACCGACGGCCGAGATTCGACTACGGGGCGGGGCGAGGGCTTATGCGCCGGCTTTTGCACAGATTTTGTCTTTTGTTTCGACTTCTGACGGGGAACCTGCTTCCACTCCGGAGACGGGCTGCGTTCTCCGTGAGAAAAGGTTCGTTTTTCTAAAATCCGCGAACTACTGGCACTGCGGAAGCGGTCAGTATTGCCGCGCCTGTCTGAAACACTTTCACGCCTTGGCTTTGGTTCCTGTGAGGCAGGAGCCGCGTCCGGAACACCTTGAGGTACGGAATTAGATGGTGACGAATCCACTACCGCAACAGGGGGGGTAACCACCTGAACGGGTTCTGATCCGGGCCGTTCCGGAACTTCAGGCACAGCCGGAGGCGGAATCGGCACAGTAGCGGCGGGAACTGACTGAGAAGGTACGGACAAGGTTTGAACAGAATCAGAACCGGTTGCAGTGGCATCGACATCCATCGCGATCGCAGCAACTAACGGCGTTTCCGTTTCCGCGGAACGTGCCGGTGAACGGGGAACACCTAACAACACGGCCGCGTACGACGCGTCGTCATCTTGCCCACGGGGCGGTAGCTGCACAGGGCGCCTACGCCTAGGACAATTTTGCCGAAAATGGTCTGTGGCATTACAATAGGAGCACGTTTGCGGCTGACCACTATACGAAATAAAAGCCCGGTGGCCGGCCATAACCAAAAACGAGGGAACGTGCTTCCTCACAATCATTTTGACACTACGAATACCGTTCTCAACTTGATAGATATAAGCGGAAGACCACTTTTCTTTCGTAATTGACAAAACTGTGCCATAAGGCATAAGGCTACGAGCTATAGTCTCATTCCTGGTTTCAAACGGAAGATTGAATACTCTAACGTTACGGATACCAAATCCAGCATTCGACAGAGTAACATTACTAATTGTCCCATCAGAGTGCTTGAATTTTCGTACACCACCGTTTTCACTTACGAGAGCATCGCACAATTCCGGACATTTTAATTTAACAAACAAAGAGTTCAAGAACGCGTCTAATTGCAATCCTAACACATCACTTTCAGGAATTTTCAAGTCATTTTTCATCCACGAATGAATTTCGAAAGCAGACGGTCGGGTGACGTTTCTATCAAATTCGCACTGGATATTATTTTCTCGGTCTTCAGAATCCATGTTAACTTACAGTTCAGCTGACTACAGCAGCGAAGAAACAGGCACCGCGATGAACCGCCGCCGACTGCGAAGCACACGTAAACACCGCCCGACACGCCGGAGCGAGCGCGCGATGTGTTCGGGCCCACGACTCCGAAGAGACTGGTGCCTGAAACCAGCGCCTTAGACCGCTCGGCCACGCTACCCGCGCTAGTGCTCTTCGCTTTTGCAGAAACAGTGCACGACACAGCTTCCTGTTCTGCTGCGACTGGCTGTTCATCCATTGCGTATCAAACAAGTGCCCTTTTCGAATAGAGATTAACTACACAGGCAGCAGCCCGCGCTCTGGTGCGGCGGCATTACGTGTTGATAATGAAATGGTAGTGCCACCTGAAGCCTGCGGAACATGAGCGAACAATCAGGAGGGCACCGTGATTTCAAACAGTGGGTCACTATCGTCATTGCAGCGACAGCAAGGCAAAAGTTTAAAAAGTGCCGTGACCAGGATTCGAACCTGGGTTATTGCGGCCACAACGCAATGTCCTAGCCACTAGACGATCACGGCCACGGAGGCACCGCCGAGAGCAGTTCTCGCGACTGCAAGTGGCTGTGCACAGCAAAGTTCAGCCCACTGTGTCTCGCCACAGCTGTGTCAGACGCGGTCTCCATTATATGTGTACTAGCAAACGAACGTGTCTGCGCTGTTAGGACACTAAGCAGGGTGGCTAGCTGCATTCAATCCCCGTGGCAATGTCTTGCAGTCCTCCAACTCTGTTGACCACAGGTATGTGCCTCGATTAGAGGTGGACAGATGTCGCATCGCTCTCGCCGTCACTTGTGACCGCGGATCGTACTTAACGTAGTTTTCTGCAAGCGTCAGCGGAGCGTCAGTCCGAGCTAAGTCGGGCCAAGTCGCATAAGAGGAACAACAAAATGCGCATTTCCGGTACCGGGAATCGAACCCGGGCCTCCTGGGTGAGAGCCAGGTATCCTAGCCACTAGACCACACCGGATAACGACGCAAGTGCTCCTCCAGCGAACGCAGCAAACTGCACACACGCTACTTGACGACAACGGCAAAAATTTAGCGTTTCCACTTTGTAGAACGGCATGCTCGGGACACATTTCGTGGAGACGAACGCCAGCAACCGTGACACCAGACTGCGCCTGTGAATCCTGTCGTTGCACCACGCACTGTGCTGCTACGACAATTTAAGAAAGAGACGCTCACGGCTTGCTGCGCTGTTCCCTTCGCGGGCAATCAGTGCTCCTGTTTTCGAGACAGAAAACAGTGGCAGCGGTGGGATTCGAACCCACGCCTCCGAAGAGACTGGTGCCTGAAACCAGCGCCTTAGACCGCTCGGCCACGCTACCTACGCGGCACGGCGGTCGCAGGAGCTGCGTTCTACGCCACGAGAAAACACCGCGATGGCGCAAAAAACGAGAAAAAGTTGGCAGCGGTGGGATTCGAACCCACGCCTCCGAAGAGACTGGTGCCTTAAACCAGCGCCTTAGACCGCTCGGCCACGCTACCCGCGCTAGTGCTCTTCGCTTTTGCAGAAACAGTGCACGACACAGCTTCCTGTTCTGCTGCGACTGGCTGTTCATCCATTGCGTATCAAACAAGTGCCCTTTTCGAATAGAGATTAACTACACAGGCAGCAGCCCGCGCTCTGGTGCGGCGGCATTACGTGTTGATAATGAAATGGTAGTGCCACCTGAAGCCTGCGGAACATGAGCGAACAATCAGGAGGGCACCGTGATTTCAAACAGTGGGTCACTATCGTCATTGCAGCGACAGCAAGGCAAAAGTTTAAAAAGTGCCGTGACCAGGATTCGAACCTGGGTTATTGCGGCCACAACGCAATGTCCTAACCACTAGACGATCACGGCCACGGAGGCACCGCCGAGAGCAGTTCTCGCGACTGCAAGTGGCTGTGCACAGCAAAGTTCAGCCCACTGTGTCTCGCCACAGCTGTGTCAGACGCGGTCTCCATTATATGTGTACTAGCAAACGAACGTGTCTGCGCTGTTAGGACACTAAGCAGGGTGGCTAGCTGCATTCAATCCCCGTGGCAATGTCTTGCAGTCCTCCAACTTTGTTGACCACAGGTATGTGCCTCGATTAGAGGTGGACAGATGTCGCATCGCTCTCGCCGTCACTTGTGACCGCGGATCGTACTTAACGTAGTTTTCTGCAAGCGTCAGTCCGAGCTAAGTCGGGCCAAGTCGCATAAGAGGAACAACAAAATGCGCATTTCCGGTACCGGGAATCGAACCCGGGCCTCCTGGGTGAGAGCCAGGTATCCTAGCCACTAGACCACACCGGATAACGACGCAAATGCTCCTCCAGCGAACGCAGCAAACTGCACACACGCTACTTGACGACAACGGCAAAAATTTAGCGTTTCCACTTTGTAGAACGGCATGCTCGGGACACATTTCGTGGAGACGAACGCCAGCAACCGTGACACCAGACTGCGCCTGTGAATCCTGTCGTTGCACCACGCACTGTGCTGCTACGACAATTTAAGAAAGAGACGCTCACGGCTTGCTGCGCTGTTCCCTTCGCGGGCAATCAGTGCTCCTGTTTTCGAGACAGAAAACAGTGGCAGCGGTGGGATTCGAACCCACGCCTCCGAAGAGACTGGTGCCTGAAACCAGCGCCTTAGACCGCTCGGCCACGCTACCCGCGCTAGTGCTCTTCGCTTTTGCAGAAACAGTGCACGACACAGCTTCCTGTTCTGCTGCGACTGGCTGTTCATCCATTGCGTATCAAACAAGTGCCCTTTTCGAATAGAGATTAACTACACAGGCAGCAGCCCGCGCTCTGGTGCGGCGGCATTACGTGTTGATAATGAAATGGTAGTGCCACCTGAAGCCTGCGGAACATGAGCGAACAATCAGGAGGGCACCGTGATTTCAAACAGTGGGTCACTATCGTCATTGCAGCGACAGCAAGGCAAAAGTTTAAAAAGTGCCGTGACCAGGATTCGAACCTGGGTTATTGCGGCCACAACGCAATGTCCTAGCCACTAGACGATCACGGCCACGGAGGCACCGCCGAGAGCAGTTCTCGCGACTGCAAGTGGCTGTGCACAGCAAAGTTCAGCCCACTGTGTCTCGCCACAGCTGTGTCAGACGCGGTCTCCATTATATGTGTACTAGCAAACGAACGTGTCTGCGCTGTTAGGACACTAAGCAGGGTGGCTAGCTGCATTCAATCCCCGTGGCAATGTCTTGCAGTCCTCCAACTCTGTTGACCACAGGTATGTGCCTCGATTAGAGGTGGACAGATGTCGCATCGCTCTCGCCGTCACTTGTGACCGCGGATCGTACTTAACGTAGTTTTCTGCAAGCGTCAGCGGAGCGTCAGTCCGAGCTAAGTCGGGCCAAGTCGCATAAGAGGAACAACAAAATGCGCATTTCCGGTACCGGGAATCGAACCCGGGCCTCCTGGGTGAGAGCCAGGTATCCTAGCCACTAGACCACACCGGATAACGACGCAAGTGCTCCTCCAGCGAACGCAGCAAACTGCACACACGCTACTTGACGACAACGGCAAAAATTTAGCGTTTCCACTTTGTAGAACGGCATGCTCGGGACACATTTCGTGGAGACGAACGCCAGCAACCGTGACACCAGACTGCGCCTGTGAATCCTGTCGTTGCACCACGCACTGTGCTGCTACGACAATTTAAGAAAGAGACGCTCACGGCTTGCTGCGCTGTTCCCTTCGCGGGCAATCAGTGCTCCTGTTTTCGAGACAGAAAACAGTGGCAGCGGTGGGATTCGAACCCACGCCTCCGAAGAGACTGGTGCCTGAAACCAGCGCCTTAGACCGCTCGGCCACGCTACCTACGCGGCACGGCGGTCGCAGGAGCTGCGTTCTACGCCACGAGAAAACACCGCGATGGCGCAAAAAACGAGAAAAAGTTGGCAGCGGTGGGATTCGAACCCACGCCTCCGAAGAGACTGGTGCCTTAAACCAGCGCCTTAGACCGCTCGGCCACGCTACCCGCGCTAGTGCTCTTCGCTTTTGCAGAAACAGTGCACGACACAGCTTCCTGTTCTGCTGCGACTGGCTGTTCATCCATTGCGTATCAAACAAGTGCCCTTTTCGAATAGAGATTAACTACACAGGCAGCAGCCCGCGCTCTGGTGCGGCGGCATTACGTGTTGATAATGAAATGGTAGTGCCGCCTGAAGCCTGCGGAACATGAGCGAACAATCAGGAGGGCACCGTGATTTCAAACAGTGGGTCACTATCGTCATTGCAGCGACAGCAAGGCAAAAGTTTAAAAAGTGCCGTGACCAGGATTCGAACCTGGGTTATTGCGGCCACAACGCAATGTCCTAACCACTAGACGATCACGATCACGGCCACGGAGGCACCGCCGAGAGCAGTTCTCGCGACTGCAAGTGGCTGTGCACAGCAAAGTTCAGCCCACTGTGTCTCGCCACAGCTGTGTCAGACGCGGTCTCCATTATATGTGTACTAGCAAACGAACGTGTCTGCGCTGTTAGGACACTAAGCAGGGTGGCTAGCTGCATTCAATCCCCGTGGCAATGTCTTGCAGTCCTCCAACTCTGTTGACCACAGGTATGTGCCTCGATTAGAGGTGGACAGATGTCGCATCGCTCTCGCCGTCACTTGTGACCGCGGATCGTACTTAACGTAGTTTTCTGCAAGCGTCAGTCCGAGCTAAGTCGGGCCAAGTCGCATAAGAGGAACAACAAAATGCGCATTTCCGGTACCGGGAATCGAACCCGGGCCTCCTGGGTGAGAGCCAGGTATCCTAGCCACTAGACCACACCGGATAACGACGCAAGTGCTCCTCCAGCGAACGCAGCAAACTGCACACACGCTACTTGACGACAACGGCAAAAATTTAGCGTTTCCACTTTGTAGAACGGCATACTCGGGACACATTTCGTGGAGACGAACGCCAGCAACCGTGACACCAGACTGCGCCTGTGAATCCTGTCGTTGCACCACGCACTGTGCTGCTACGACAATTTAAGAAAGAGACGCTCATGGCTTGCTGCGCTGTTCCCTTCGCGGGCAATCAGTGCTCCTGTTTTCGAGACAGAAAACAGTGGCAGCGGTGGGATTCGAACCCACGCCTCCGAAGAGACTGGTGCCTGAAACCAGCGCCTTAGACCGCTCGGCCACGCTACCCGCGCTAGTGCTCTTCGCTTTTGCAGAAACAGTGCACGACACAGCTTCCTGTTCTGCTGCGACTGGCTGTTCATCCATTGCGTATCAAACAAGTGCCCTTTTCGAATAGAGATTAACTACACAGGCAGCAGCCCGCGCTCTGGTGCGGCGGCATTACGTGTTGATAATGAAATGGTAGTGCCACCTGAAGCCTGCGGAACATGAGCGAACAATCAGGAGGGCACCGTGATTTCAAACAGTGGGTCACTATCGTCATTGCAGCGACAGCAAGGCAAAAGTTTAAAAAGTGCCGTGACCAGGATTCGAACCTGGGTTATTGCGGCCACAACGCAATGTCCTAACCACTAGACGATCACGGCCACGGAGGCACCGCCGAGAGCAGTTCTCGCGACTGCAAGTGGCTGTGCACAGCAAAGTTCAGCCCACTGTGTCTCGCCACAGCTGTGTCAGACGCGGTCTCCATTATATGTGTACTAGCAAACGAACGTGTCTGCGCTGTTAGGACACTAAGCAGGGTGGCTAGCTGCATTCAATCCCCGTGGCAATGTCTTGCAGTCCTCCAACTCTGTTGACCACAGGTATGTGCCTCGATTAGAGGTGGACAGATGTCGCATCGTTCTCGCCGTCACTTGTGACCGCGGATCGTACTTAACGTAATTTTCTGCAAGCGTCAGCGGAGCGTCAGTCCGAGCTAAGTCGGGCCAAGTCGCATAAGAGGAACAACAAATTGCGCATATCCGGTACCGGGAATCGAACCCGGGCCTCCTGGGTGAGAGCCAGGTATCCTAGCCACTAGACCACACCGGATAGCGACGCAAGTGCTCCTCCAGCGAACACAGCAAACTGTACACACGCTACTTGACGACAACGGCAAAAATTTAGCGTTTCCACTTTGTAGAACGGCATGCTCGGGACACATTTCGTGGAGACGAACGCCAGCAATCGTGACACCAGACTGCGCCTGTGAATCCTGTCGTTGCACCACGCACTGTGCTGCTACGACAATTTAAGAAAGAGACGCTCACGGCTTGCTGCGTTGTTCCCTTCGCGGGTAATCAGTGCTCCTGTTTTCGAGACAGAAAACAGTGGCAGCGGTGGGATTCGAACCCACGCCTCCGAAGAGACTGGTGCCTGAAACCAGCGCCTTAGACCGCTCGGCCACGCTACCTACGCGGCACGGCGGTCGCAGGAGCCACGTTCTACGCCACGAGAAAACACCGCGATGGCACAAAAAACGAGAAAAAGTTGGCAGCGGTGGGATTCGAACCCACGCCTCCGAAGAGACTGGTGCCTTAAACCAGCGCCTTAGACCGCTCGGCCACGCTACCCGCGCTA
Source organism: Schistocerca americana (assembly GCF_021461395.2). Taxonomy (NCBI): domain Eukaryota; kingdom Metazoa; phylum Arthropoda; class Insecta; order Orthoptera; family Acrididae; genus Schistocerca; species Schistocerca americana. The sequence goes on from NC_060119.1 coordinate 194,225,499, forward strand.
GTGCTCTTCGCTTTTGCAGAAACAGTGCACGACACAGCTTCCTGTTCTGCTGCGACTGGCTGTTCATCCATTGCGTATCAAACAAGTGCCCTTTTCGAATAGAGATTAACTACACAGGCAGCAGCCCGCGCTCTGGTGCGGCGGCATTTCGTGTTGATAATGAAATGGTAGTGCCACCTGAAGCCTGCGGAACATGAGCGAACAATCAGGAGGGCACCGTGATTTCAAACAGTGGGTCACTATCGTCATTGCAGCGACAGCAAGGCAAAAGTTTAAAAAGTGCCGTGACCAGGATTCGAACCTGGGTTATTGCGGCCACAACGCAATGTCCTAACCACTAGACGATCACGGCCACGGAGGCACCGCCGAGAGCAGTTCTCGCGACTGCAAGTGGCTGTGCACAGCAAAGCTCAGCCCACTGTGTCTCGCCACAGCTGTGTCAGACGCGGTCTCCATTATATGTGTACTAGCAAACGAACGTGTCTGCGCTGTTAGGACACTAAGCAGGGTGGCTAGCTGCATTCAATCCCCGTGGCAATGTCTTGCAGTCCTCCAACTCTGTTGACCACAGGTATGTGCCTCGATTAGAGGTGGACAGATGTCGCATCGCTCTCGCCGTCACTTGTGACCGCGGATCGTACTTAACGTAGTTTTCTGCAAGCGTCAGTCCGAGCTAAGTCGGGCCAAGTCGCATAAGAGGAACAACAAAATGCGCATTTCCGGTACCGGGAATCGAACCCGGGCCTCCTGGGTGAGAGCCAGGTATCCTAGCCACTAGACCACACCGGATAACGACGCAAGTGCTCCTCCAGCGAACGCAGCAAACTGCACACACGCTACTTGACGACAACGGCAAAAATTTAGCGTTTCCACTTTGTAGAACGGCATGCTCGGGACACATTTCGTGGAGACGAACGCCAGCAACCGTGACACCAGACTGCGCCTGTGAATCCTGTCGTTGCACCACGCACTGTGCTGCTACGACAATTTAAGAAAGAGACGCTCACGGCTTGCTGCGCTGTTCCCTTCGCGGGCAATCAGTGCTCCTGTTTTCGAGACAGAAAACAGTGGCAGCGGTGGGATTCGAACCCACGCCTCCGAAGAGACTGGTGCCTGAAACCAGCGCCTTAGACCGCTCGGCCACGCTACCTACGCGGCACGGCGGTCGCAGGAGCTGCGTTCTACGCCACGAGAAAACACCGCGATGGCGCAAAAAACGAGAAAAAGTTGGCAGCGGTGGGATTCGAACCCACGCCTCCGAAGAGACTGGTGCCTTAAACCAGCGCCTTAGACCGCTCGGCCACGCTACCCGCGCTAGTGCTCTTCGCTTTTGCAGAAACAGTGCACGACACAGCTTCCTGTTCTGCTGCGACTGGCTATTCATCCATTGCGTATCAAACAAGTGCCCTTTTCGAATAGAGATTAACTACACAGGCAGCAGCCCGCGCTCTGGTGCGGCGGCATTACGTGTTGATAATGAAATGGTAGTGCCGCCTGAAGCCTGCGGAACATGAGCGAACAATCAGGAGGGCACCGTGATTTCAAACAGTGGGTCACTATCGTCATTGCAGCGACAGCAAGGCAAAAGTTTAAAAAGTGCCGTGACCAGGATTCGAACCTGGGTTATTGCGGCCACAACGCAATGTCCTAACCACTAGACGATCACGATCACGGCCACGGAGGCACCGCCGAGAGCAGTTCTCGCGACTGCAAGTGGCTGTGCACAGCAAAGTTCAGCCCACTGTGTCTCGCCACAGCTGTGTCAGACGCGGTCTCCATTATATGTGTACTAGCAAACGAACGTGTCTGCGCTGTTAGGACACTAAGCAGGGTGGCTAGCTGCATTCAATCCCCGTGGCAATGTCTTGCAGTCCTCCAACTCTGTTGACCACAGGTATGTGCCTCGATTAGAGGTGGACAGATGTCGCATCGCTCTCGCCGTCACTTGTGACCGCGGATCGTACTTAACGTAGTTTTCTGCAAGCGTCAGTCCGAGCTAAGTCGGGCCAAGTCGCATAAGAGGAACAACAAAATGCGCATTTCCGGTACCGGGAATCGAACCCGGGCCTCCTGGGTGAGAGCCAGGTATCCTAGCCACTAGACCACACCGGATAACGACGCAAGTGCTCCTCCAGCGAACGCAGCAAACTGCACACACGCTACTTGACGACAACGGCAAAAATTTAGCGTTTCCACTTTGTAGAACGGCATGCTCGGGACACATTTCGTGGAGACGAACGCCAGCAACCGTGACACCAGACTGCGCCTGTGAATCCTGTCGTTGCACCACGCACTGTGCTGCTACGACAATTTAAGAAAGAGACGCTCACGGCTTGCTGCGCTGTTCCCTTCGCGGGCAATCAGTGCTCCTGTTTTCGAGACAGAAAACAGTGGCAGCGGTGGGATTCGAACCCACGCCTCCGAAGAGACTGGTGCCTGAAACCAGCGCCTTAGACCGCTCGGCCACGCTACCCGCGCTAGTGCTCTTCGCTTTTGCAGAAACAGTGCACGACACAGCTTCCTGTTCTGCTGCGACTGGCTGTTCATCCATTGCGTATCAAACAAGTGCCCTTTTCGAATAGAGATTAACTACACAGGCAGCAGCCCGCGCTCTGGTGCGGCGGCATTACGTGTTGATAATGAAATGGTAGTGCCACCTGAAGCCTGCGGAACATGAGCGAACAATCAGGAGGGCACCGTGATTTCAAACAGTGGGTCACTATCGTCATTGCAGCGACAGCAAGGCAAAAGTTTAAAAAAGTGCCGTGACCAGGATTCGAACCTGGGTTATTGCGGCCACAACGCAATGTCCTAGCCACTAGACGATCACGGCCACGGAGGCACCGCCGAGAGCAGTTCTCGCGACTGCAAGTGGCTGTGCACAGCAAAGTTCAGCCCACTGTGTCTCGCCACAGCTGTGTCAGACGCGGTCTCCATTATATGTGTACTAGCAAACGAACGTGTCTGCGCTGTTAGGACACTAAGCAGGGTGGCTAGCTGCATTCAATCCCCGTGGCAATGTCTTGCAGTCCTCCAACTCTGTTGACCACAGGTATGTGCCTCGATTAGAGGTGGACAGATGTCGCATCGCTCTCGCCGTCACTTGTGACCGCGGATCGTACTTAACGTAGTTTTCTGCAAGCGTCAGTCCGAGCTAAGTCGGGCCAAGTCGCATAAGAGGAACAACAAAATGCGCATTTCCGGTACCGGGAATCGAACCCGGGCCTCCTGGGTGAGAGCCAGGTATCCTAGCCACTAGACCACACCGGATAACGACGCAAGTGCTCCTCCAGCGAACGCAGCAAACTGCACACACGCTACTTGACGACAACGGCAAAAATTTAGCGTTTCCACTTTGTAGAACGGCATGCTCGGGACACATTTCGTGGAGACGAACGCCAGCAACCGTGACACCAGACTGCGCCTGTGAATCCTGTCGTTGCACCACGCACTGTGCTGCTACGACAATTTAAGAAAGAGACGCTCACGGCTTGCTGCGCTGTTCCCTTCGCGGGCAATCAGTGCTCCTGTTTTCGAGACAGAAAACAGTGGCAGCGGTGGGATTCGAACCCACGCCTCCGAAGAGACTGGTGCCTGAAACCAGCGCCTTAGACCGCTCGGCCACGCTACCTACGCGGCACGGCGGTCGCAGGAGCTGCGTTCTACGCCACGAGAAAACACCGCGATGGCGCAAAAAACGAGAAAAAGTTGGCAGCGGTGGGATTCGAACCCACGCCTCCGAAGAGACTGGTGCCTTAAACCAGCGCCTTAGACCGCTCGGCCACGCTACCCGCGCTAGTGCTCTTCGCTTTTGCAGAAACAGTGCACGACACAGCTTCCTGTTCTGCTGCGACTGGCTGTTCATCCATTGCGTATCAAACAAGTGCCCTTTTCGAATAGAGATTAACTACACAGGCAGCAGCCCGCGCTCTGGTGCGGCGGCATTACGTGTTGATAATGAAATGGTAGTGCCACCTGAAGCCTGCGGAACATGAGCGAACAATCAGGAGGGCACCGTGATTTCAAACAGTGGGTCACTATCGTCATTGCAGCGACAGCAAGGCAAAAGTTTAAAAAGTGCCGTGACCAGGATTCGAACCTGGGTTATTGCGGCCACAACGCAATGTCCTAACCACTAGACGATCACGGCCACGGAGGCACCGCCGAGAGCAGTTCTCGCGACTGCAAGTGGCTGTGCACAGCAAAGTTCAGCCCACTGTGTCTCGCCACAGCTGTGTCAGACGCGGTCTCCATTATATGTGTACTAGCAAACGAACGTGTCTGCGCTGTTAGGACACTAAGCAGGGTGGCTAGCTGCATTCAATCCCCGTGGCAATGTCTTGCAGTCCTCCAACTCTGTTGACCACAGGTATGTGCCTCGATTAGAGGTGGACAGATGTCGCATCGCTCTCGCCGTCACTTGTGACCGCGGATCGTACTTAACGTAGTTTTCTGCAAGCGTCAGTCCGAGCTAAGTCGGGCCAAGTCGCATAAGAGGAACAACAAAATGCGCATTTCCGGTACCGGGAATCGAACCCGGGCCTCCTGGGTGAGAGCCAGGTATCCTAGCCACTAGACCACACCGGATAACGACGCAAGTGCTCCTCCAGCGAACGCAGCAAACTGCACACACGCTACTTGACGACAACGGCAAAAATTTAGCGTTTCCACTTTGTAGAACGGCATGCTCGGGACACATTTCGTGGAGACGAACGCCAGCAACCGTGACACCAGACTGCGCCTGTGAATCCTGTCGTTGCACCACGCACTGTGCTGCTACGACAAGTTAAGAAAGAGACGCTCACGGCTTGCTGCGCTGTTCCCTTCGCGGGCAATCAGTGCTCCTGTTTTCGAGACAGAAAACAGTGGCAGCGGTGGGATTCGAACCCACGCCTCCGAAGAGACTGGTGCCTGAAACCAGCGCCTTAGACCGCTCGGCCACGCTACCCGCGCTAGTGCTCTTCGCTTTTGCAGAAACAGTGCACGACACAGCTTCCTGTTCTGCTGCGACTGGCTGTTCATCCATTGCGTATCAAACAAGTGCCCTTTTCGAATAGAGATTAACTACACAGGCAGCAGCCCGCGCTCTGGTGCGGCGGCATTACGTGTTGATAATGAAATGGTAGTGCCACCTGAAGCCTGCGGAACATGAGCGAACAATCAGGAGGGCACCGTGATTTCAAACAGTGGGTCACTATCGTCATTGCAGCGACAGCAAGGCAAAAGTTTAAAAAGTGCCGTGACCAGGATTCGAACCTGGGTTATTGCGGCCACAACGCAATGTCCTAGCCACTAGACGATCACGGCCACGGAGGCACCGCCGAGAGCAGTTCTCGCGACTGCAAGTGGCTGTGCACAGCAAAGTTCAGCCCACTGTGTCTCGCCACAGCTGTGTCAGACGCGGTCTCCATTATATGTGTACTAGCAAACGAACGTGTCTGCGCTGTTAGGACACTAAGCAGGGTGGCTAGCTGCATTCAATCCCCGTGGCAATGTCTTGCAGTCCTCCAACTCTGTTGACCACAGGTATGTGCCTCGATTAGAGGTGGACAGATGTCGCATCGCTCTCGCCGTCACTTGTGACCGCGGATCGTACTTAACGTAGTTTTCTGCAAGCGTCAGTCCGAGCTAAGTCGGGCCAAGTCGCATAAGAGGAACAACAAAATGCGCATTTCCGGTACCGGGAATCGAACCCGGGCCTCCTGGGTGAGAGCCAGGTATCCTAGCCACTAGACCACACCGGATAACGACGCAAGTGCTCCTCCAGCGAACGCAGCAAACTGCACACACGCTACTTGACGACAACGGCAAAAATTTAGCGTTTCCACTTTGTAGAACGGCATGCTCGGGACACATTTCGTGGAGACGAACGCCAGCAACCGTGACACCAGACTGCGCCTGTGAATCCTGTCGTTGCACCACGCACTGTGCTGCTACGACAATTTAAGAAAGAGACGCTCACGGCTTGCTGCGCTGTTCCCTTCGCGGGCAATCAGTGCTCCTGTTTTCGAGACAGAAAACAGTGGCAGCGGTGGGATTCGAACCCACGCCTCCGAAGAGACTGGTGCCTGAAACCAGCGCCTTAGACCGCTCGGCCACGCTACCCGCGCTAGTGCTCTTCGCTTTTGCAGAAACAGTGCACGACACAGCTTCCTGTTCTGCTGCGACTGGCTGTTCATCCATTGCGTATCAAACAAGTGCCCTTTTCGAATAGAGATTAACTACACAGGCAGCAGCCCGCGCTCTGGTGCGGCGGCATTACGTGTTGATAATGAAATGGTAGTGCCACCTGAAGCCTGCGGAACATGAGCGAACAATCAGGAGGGCACCGTGATTTCAAACAGTGGGTCACTATCGTCATTGCAGCGACAGCAAGGCAAAAGTTTAAAAAGTGCCGTGACCAGGATTCGAACCTGGGTTATTGCGGCCACAACGCAATGTCCTAGCCACTAGACGATCACGGCCACGGAGGCACCGCCGAGAGCAGTTCTCGCGACTGCAAGTGGCTGTGCACAGCAAAGTTCAGCCCACTGTGTCTCGCCACAGCTGTGTCAGACGCGGTCTCCATTATATGTGTACTAGCAAACGAACGTGTCTGCGCTGTTAGGACACTAAGCAGGGTGGCTAGCTGCATTCAATCCCCGTGGCAATGTCTTGCAGTCCTCCAACTCTGTTGACCACAGGTATGTGCCTCGATTAGAGGTGGACAGATGTCGCATCGCTCTCGCCGTCACTTGTGACCGCGGATCGTACTTAACGTAGTTTTCTGCAAGCGTCAGTCCGAGCTAAGTCGGGCCAAGTCGCATAAGAGGAACAACAAAATGCGCATTTCCGGTACCGGGAATCGAACCCGGGCCTCCTGGGTGAGAGCCAGGTATCCTAGCCACTAGACCACACCGGATAACGACGCAAGTGCTCCTCCAGCGAACGCAGCAAACTGCACACACGCTACTTGACGACAACGGCAAAAATTTAGCGTTTCCACTTTGTAGAACGGCATGCTCGGGACACATTTCGTGGAGACGAACGCCAGCAACCGTGACACCAGACTGCGCCTGTGAATCCTGTCGTTGCACCACGCACTGTGCTGCTACGACAATTTAAGAAAGAGACGCTCACGGCTTGCTGCACTGTTCCCTTCGCGGGCAATCAGTGCTCCTGTTTTCGAGACAGAAAACAGTGGCAGCGGTGGGATTCGAACCCACGCCTCCGAAGAGACTGGTGCCTGAAACCAGCGCCTTAGACCGCTCGGCCACGCTACCCGCGCTAGTGCTCTTCGCTTTTGCAGAAACAGTGCACGACACAGCTTCCTGTTCTGCTGCGACTGGCTGTTCATCCATTGCGTATCAAACAAGTGCCCTTTTCGAATAGAGATTAACTACACAGGCAGCAGCCCGCGCTCTGGTGCGGCGGCATTACGTGTTGATAATGAAATGGTAGTGCCACCTGAAGCCTGCGGAACATGAGCGAACAATCAGGAGGGCACCGTGATTTCAAACAGTGGGTCACTATCGTCATTGCAGCGACAGCAAGGCAAAAGTTTAAAAAGTGCCGTGACCAGGATTCGAACCTGGGTTATTGCGGCCACAACGCAATGTCCTAGCCACTAGACGATCACGGCCACGGAGGCACCGCCGAGAGCAGTTCTCGCGACTGCAAGTGGCTGTGCACAGCAAAGTTCAGCCCACTGTGTCTCGCCACAGCTGTGTCAGACGCGGTCTCCATTATATGTGTACTAGCAAACGAACGTGTCTGCGCTGTTAGGACACTAAGCAGGGTGGCTAGCTGCATTCAATCCCCGTGGCAATGTCTTGCAGTCCTCCAACTCTGTTGACCACAGGTATGTGCCTCGATTAGAGGTGGACAGATGTCGCATCGCTCTCGCCGTCACTTGTGACCGCGGATCGTACTTAACGTAGTTTTCTGCAAGCGTCAGCGGAGCGTCAGTCCGAGCTAAGTCGGGCCAAGTCGCATAAGAGGAACAACAAAATGCGCATTTCCGGTACCGGGAATCGAACCCGGGCCTCCTGGGTGAGAGCCAGGTATCCTAGCCACTAGACCACACCGGATAACGACGCAAGTGCTCCTCCAGCGAACGCAGCAAACTGCACACACGCTACTTGACGACAACGGCAAAAATTTAGCGTTTCCACTTTGTAGAACGGCATGCTCGGGACACATTTCGTGGAGACGAACGCCAGCAACCGTGACACCAGACTGCGCCTGTGAATCCTGTCGTTGCACCACGCACTGTGCTGCTACGACAATTTAAGAAAGAGACGCTCACGGCTTGCTGCGCTGTTCCCTTCGCGGGCAATCAGTGCTCCTGTTTTCGAGACAGAAAACAGTGGCAGCGGTGGGATTCGAACCCACGCCTCCGAAGAGACTGGTGCCTGAAACCAGCGCCTTAGACCGCTCGGCCACGCTACCCGCGCTAGTGCTCTTCGCTTTTGCAGAAACAGTGCACGACACAGCTTCCTGTTCTGCTGCGACTGGCTGTTCATCCATTGCGTATCAAACAAGTGCCCTTTTCGAATAGAGATTAACTACACAGGCAGCAGCCCGCGCTCTGGTGCGGCGGCATTACGTGTTGATAATGAAATGGTAGTGCCACCTGAAGCCTGCGGAACATGAGCGAACAATCAGGAGGGCACCGTGATTTCAAACAGTGGGTCACTATCGTCATTGCAGCGACAGCAAGGCAAAAGTTTAAAAAGTGCCGTGACCAGGATTCGAACCTGGGTTATTGCGGCCACAACGCAATGTCCTAACCACTAGACGATCACGGCCACGGAGGCACCGCCGAGAGCAGTTCTCGCGACTGCAAGTGGCTGTGCACAGCAAAGCTCAGCCCACTGTGTCTCGCCACAGCTGTGTCAGACGCGGTCTCCATTATATGTGTACTAGCAAACGAACGTGTCTGCGCTGTTAGGACACTAAGCAGGGTGGCTAGCTGCATTCAATCCCCGTGGCAATGTCTTGCAGTCCTCCAACTCTGTTGACCACAGGTATGTGCCTCGATTAGAGGTGGACAGATGTCGCATCGCTCTCGCCGTCACTTGTGACCGCGGATCGTACTTAACGTAGTTTTCTGCAAGCGTCAGTCCGAGCTAAGTCGGGCCAAGTCGCATAAGAGGAACAACAAATTGCGCATTTCCGGTACCGGGAATCGAACCCGGGCCTCCTGGGTGAGAGCCAGGTATCCTAGCCACTAGACCACACCGGATAACGACGCAAGTGCTCCTCCAGCGAACGCAGCAAACTGCACACACGCTACTTGACGAAAACGGCAAAAATTTAGCGTTTCCACTTTGTAGAACGGCATGCTCGGGACACATTTCGTGGAGACGAACGCCAGCAACCGTGACACCAGACTGCGCCTGTGAATCCTGTCGTTGCACCACGCACTGTGCTGCTACGACAATTTAAGAAAGAGACGCTCACGGCTTGCTGCGCTGTTCCCTTCGCGGGCAATCAGTGCTCCTGTTTTCGAGACAGAAAACAGTGGCAGCGGTGGGATTCGAACCCACGCCTCCGAAGAGACTGGTGCCTGAAACCAGCGCCTTAGACCGCTCGGCCACGCTACCCGCGCTAGTGCTCTTCGCTTTTGCAGAAACAGTGCACGACACAGCTTCCTGTTCTGCTGCGACTGGCTGTTCATCCATTGCGTATCAAACAAGTGCCCTTTTCGAATAGAGATTAACTACACAGGCAGCAGCCCGCGCTCTGGTGCGGCGGCATTACGTGTTGATAATGAAATGGTAGTGCCACCTGAAGCCTGCGGAACATGAGCGAACAATCAGGAGGGCACCGTGATTTCAAACAGTGGGTCACTATCGTCATTGCAGCGACAGCAAGGCAAAAGTTTAAAAAGTGCCGTGACCAGGATTCGAACCTGGGTTATTGCGGCCACAACGCAATGTCCTAACCACTAGACGATCACGGCCACGGAGGCACCGCCGAGAGCAGTTCTCGCGACTGCAAGTGGCTGTGCACAGCAAAGCTCAGCCCACTGTGTCTCGCCACAGCTGTGTCAGACGCGGTCTCCATTATATGTGTACTAGCAAACGAACGTGTCTGCGCTGTTAGGACACTAAGCAGGGTGGCTAGCTGCATTCAATCCCCGTGGCAATGTCTTGCAGTCCTCCAACTCTGTTGACCACAGGTATGTGCCTCGATTAGAGGTGGACAGATGTCGCATCGCTCTCGCCGTCACTTGTGACCGCGGATCGTACTTAACGTAGTTTTCTGCAAGCGTCAGTCCGAGCTAAGTCGGGCCAAGTCGCATAAGAGGAACAACAAAATGCGCATTTCCGGTACCGGGAATCGAACCCGGGCCTCCTGGGTGAGAGCCAGGTATCCTAGCCACTAGACCACACCGGATAACGACGCAAGTGCTCCTCCAGCGAACGCAGCAAACTGCACACACGCTACTTGACGACAACGGCAAAAATTTAGCGTTTCCACTTTGTAGAACGGCATGCTCGGGACACATTTCGTGGAGACGAACGCCAGCAACCGTGACACCAGACTGCGCCTGTGAATCCTGTCGTTGCACCACGCACTGTGCTGCTACGACAATTTAAGAAAGAGACGCTCACGGCTTGCTGCGCTGTTCCCTTCGCGGGCAATCAGTGCTCCTGTTTTCGAGACAGAAAACAGTGGCAGCGGTGGGATTCGAACCCACGCCTCCGAAGAGACTGGTGCCTGAAACCAGCGCCTTAGACCGCTCGGCCACGCTACCCGCGCTAGTGCTCTTCGCTTTTGCAGAAACAGTGCACGACACAGCTTCCTGTTCTGCTGCGACTGGCTGTTCATCCATTGCGTATCAAACAAGTGCCCTTTTCGAATAGAGATTAACTACACAGGCAGCAGCCCGCGCTCTGGTGCGGCGGCATTACGTGTTGATAATGAAATGGTAGTGCCACCTGAAGCCTGCGGAACATGAGCGAACAATCAGGAGGGCACCGTGATTTCAAACAGTGGGTCACTATCGTCATTGCAGCGACAGCAAGGCAAAAGTTTAAAAAGTGCCGTGACCAGGATTCGAACCTGGGTTATTGCGGCCACAACGCAATGTCCTAACCACTAGACGATCACGGCCACGGAGGCACCGCCGAGAGCAGTTCTCGCGACTGCAAGTGGCTGTGCACAGCAAAGCTCAGCCCACTGTGTCTCGCCACAGCTGTGTCAGACGCGATCTCCATTATATGTGTACTAGCAAACGAACGTGTCTGCGCTGTTAGGACACTAAGCAGGGTGGCTAGCTGCATTCAATCCCCGTGGCAATGTCTTGCAGTCCTCCAACTCTGTTGACCACAGGTATGTGCCTCGATTAGAGGTGGACAGATGTCGCATCGTTCTCGCCGTCACTTGTGACCGCGGATCGTACTTAACGTAATTTTCTGCAAGCGTCAGCGGAGCGTCAGTCCGAGCTAAGTCGGGCCAAGTCGCATAAGAGGAACAACAAATTGCGCATTTCCGGTACCGGGAATCGAACCCGGGCCTCCTGGGTGAGAGCCAGGTATCCTAGCCACTAGACCACACCGGATAACGACGCAAGTGCTCCTCCAGCGAACGCAGCAAACTGCACACACGCTACTTGACGAAAACGGCAAAAATTTAGCGTTTCCACTTTGTAGAACGGCATGCTCGGGACACATTTCGTGGAGACGAACGCCAGCAACCGTGACACCAGACTGCGCCTGTGAATCCTGTCGTTGCACCACGCACTGTGCTGCTACGACAATTTAAGAAAGAGACGCTCACGGCTTGCTGCGCTGTTCCCTTCGCGGGCAATCAGTGCTCCTGTTTTCGAGACAGAAAACAGTGGCAGCGGTGGGATTCGAACCCACGCCTCCGAAGAGACTGGTGCCTGAAACCAGCGCCTTAGACCGCTCGGCCACGCTACCCGCGCTAGTGCTCTTCGCTTTTGCAGAAACAGTGCACGACACAGCTTCCTGTTCTGCTGCGACTGGCTGTTCATCCATTGCGTATCAAACAAGTGCCCTTTTCGAATAGAGATTAACTACACAGGCAGCAGCCCGCGCTCTGGTGCGGCGGCATTACGTGTTGATAATGAAATGGTAGTGCCACCTGAAGCCTGCGGAACATGAGCGAACAATCAGGAGGGCACCGTGATTTCAAACAGTGGGTCACTATCGTCATTGCAGCGACAGCAAGGCAAAAGTTTAAAAAGTGCCGTGACCAGGATTCGAACCTGGGTTATTGCGGCCACAACGCAATGTCCTAACCACTAGACGATCACGGCCACGGAGGCACCGCCGAGAGCAGTTCTCGCGACTGCAAGTGGCTGTGCACAGCAAAGCTCAGCCCACTGTGTCTCGCCACAGCTGTGTCAGACGCGGTCTCCATTATATGTGTACTAGCAAACGAACGTGTCTGCGCTGTTAGGACACTAAGCAGGGTGGCTAGCTGCATTCAATCCCCGTGGCAATGTCTTGCAGTCCTCCAACTCTGTTGACCACAGGTATGTGCCTCGATTAGAGGTGGACAGATGTCGCATCGTTCTCGCCGTCACTTGTGACCGCGGATCGTACTTAACGTAATTTTCTGCAAGCGTCAGCGGAGCGTCAGTCCGAGCTAAGTCGGGCCAAGTCGCATAAGAGGAACAACAAATTGCGCATTTCCGGTACCGGGAATCGAACCCGGGCCTCCTGGGTGAGAGCCAGGTATCCTAGCCACTAGACCACACCGGATAACGACGCAAGTGCTCCTCCAGCGAACGCAGCAAACTGCACACACGCTACTTGACGAAAACGGCAAAAATTTAGCGTTTCCACTTTGTAGAACGGCATGCTCGGGACACATTTCGTGGAGACGAACGCCAGCAACCGTGACACCAGACTGCGCCTGTGAATCCTGTCGTTGCACCACGCACTGTGCTGCTACGACAATTTAAGAAAGAGACGCTCACGGCTTGCTGCGCTGTTCCCTTCGCGGGCAATCAGTGCTCCTGTTTTCGAGACAGAAAACAGTGGCAGCGGTGGGATTCGAACCCACGCCTCCGAAGAGACTGGTGCCTGAAACCAGCGCCTTAGACCGCTCGGCCACGCTACCCGCGCTAGTGCTCTTCGCTTTTGCAGAAACAGTGCACGACACAGCTTCCTGTTCTGCTGCGACTGGCTGTTCATCCATTGCGTATCAAACAAGTGCCCTTTTCGAATAGAGATTAACTACACAGGCAGCAGCCCGCGCTCTGGTGCGGCGGCATTACGTGTTGATAATGAAATGGTAGTGCCACCTGAAGCCTGCGGAACATGAGCGAACAATCAGGAGGGCACCGTGATTTCAAACAGTGGGTCACTATCGTCATTGCAGCGACAGCAAGGCAAAAGTTTAAAAAGTGCCGTGACCAGGATTCGAACCTGGGTTATTGCGGCCACAACGCAATGTCCTAACCACTAGACGATCACGGCCACGGAGGCACCGCCGAGAGCAGTTCTCGCGACTGCAAGTGGCTGTGCACAGCAAAGCTCAGCCCACTGTGTCTCGCCACAGCTGTGTCAGACGCGGTCTCCATTATATGTGTACTAGCAAACGAACGTGTCTGCGCTGTTAGGACACTAAGCAGGGTGGCTAGCTGCATTCAATCCCCGTGGCAATGTCTTGCAGTCCTCCAACTCTGTTGACCACAGGTATGTGCCTCGATTAGAGGTGGACAGATGTCGCATCGCTCTCGCCGTCACTTGTGACCGCGGATCGTACTTAACGTAGTTTTCTGCAAGCGTCAGTCCGAGCTAAGTCGGGCCAAGTCGCATAAGAGGAACAACAAAATGCGCATTTCCGGTACCGGGAATCGAACCCGGGCCTCCTGGGTGAGAGCCAGGTATCCTAGCCACTAGACCACACCGGATAACGACGCAAGTGCTCCTCCAGCGAACGCAGCAAACTGCACACACGCTACTTGACGACAACGGCAAAAATTTAGCGTTTCCACTTTGTAGAACGGCATGCTCGGGACACATTTCGTGGAGACGAACGCCAGCAACCGTGACACCAGACTGCGCCTGTGAATCCTGTCGTTGCACCACGCACTGTGCTGCTACGACAATTTAAGAAAGAGACGCTCACGGCTTGCTGCGCTGTTCCCTTCGCGGGCAATCAGTGCTCCTGTTTTCGAGACAGAAAACAGTGGCAGCGGTGGGATTCGAACCCACGCCTCCGAAGAGACTGGTGCCTGAAACCAGCGCCTTAGACCGCTCGGCCACGCTACCCGCGCTAGTGCTCTTCGCTTTTGCAGAAACAGTGCACGACACAGCTTCCTGTTCTGCTGCGACTGGCTGTTCATCCATTGCGTATCAAACAAGTGCCCTTTTCGAATAGAGATTAACTACACAGGCAGCAGCCCGCGCTCTGGTGCGGCGGCATTACGTGTTGATAATGAAATGGTAGTGCCACCTGAAGCCTGCGGAACATGAGCGAACAATCAGGAGGGCACCGTGATTTCAAACAGTGGGTCACTATCGTCATTGCAGCGACAGCAAGGCAAAAGTTTAAAAAGTGCCGTGACCAGGATTCGAACCTGGGTTATTGCGGCCACAACGCAATGTCCTAACCACTAGACGATCACGGCCACGGAGGCACCGCCGAGAGCAGTTCTCGCGACTGCAAGTGGCTGTGCACAGCAAAGCTCAGCCCACTGTGTCTCGCCACAGCTGTGTCAGACGCGGTCTCCATTATATGTGTACTAGCAAACGAACGTGTCTGCGCTGTTAGGACACTAAGCAGGGTGGCTAGCTGCATTCAATCCCCGTGGCAATGTCTTGCAGTCCTCCAACTCTGTTGACCACAGGTATGTGCCTCGATTAGAGGTGGACAGATGTCGCATCGTTCTCGCCGTCACTTGTGACCGCGGATCGTACTTAACGTAATTTTCTGCAAGCGTCAGCGGAGCGTCAGTCCGAGCTAAGTCGGGCCAAGTCGCATAAGAGGAACAACAAATTGCGCATTTCCGGTACCGGGAATCGAACCCGGGCCTCCTGGGTGAGAGCCAGGTATCCTAGCCACTAGACCACACCGGATAACGACGCAAGTGCTCCTCCAGCGAACGCAGCAAACTGCACACACGCTACTTGACGAAAACGGCAAAAATTTAGCGTTTCCACTTTGTAGAACGGCATGCTCGGGACACATTTCGTGGAGACGAACGCCAGCAACCGTGACACCAGACTGCGCCTGTGAATCCTGTCGTTGCACCACGCACTGTGCTGCTACGACAATTTAAGAAAGAGACGCTCACGGCTTGCTGCGCTGTTCCCTTCGCGGGCAATCAGTGCTCCTGTTTTCGAGACAGAAAACAGTGGCAGCGGTGGGATTCGAACCCACGCCTCCGAAGAGACTGGTGCCTGAAACCAGCGCCTTAGACCGCTCGGCCACGCTACCCGCGCTAGTGCTCTTCGCTTTTGCAGAAACAGTGCACGACACAGCTTCCTGTTCTGCTGCGACTGGCTGTTCATCCATTGCGTATCAAACAAGTGCCCTTTTCGAATAGAGATTAACTACACAGGCAGCAGCCCGCGCTCTGGTGCGGCGGCATTACGTGTTGATAATGAAATGGTAGTGCCACCTGAAGCCTGCGGAACATGAGCGAACAATCAGGAGGGCACCGTGATTTCAAACAGTGGGTCACTATCGTCATTGCAGCGACAGCAAGGCAAAAGTTTAAAAAGTGCCGTGACCAGGATTCGAACCTGGGTTATTGCGGCCACAACGCAATGTCCTAACCACTAGACGATCACGGCCACGGAGGCACCGCCGAGAGCAGTTCTCGCGACTGCAAGTGGCTGTGCACAGCAAAGCTCAGCCCACTGTGTCTCGCCACAGCTGTGTCAGACGCGGTCTCCATTATATGTGTACTAGCAAACGAACGTGTCTGCGCTGTTAGGACACTAAGCAGGGTGGCTAGCTGCATTCAATCCCCGTGGCAATGTCTTGCAGTCCTCCAACTCTGTTGACCACAGGTATGTGCCTCGATTAGAGGTGGACAGATGTCGCATCGTTCTCGCCGTCACTTGTGACCGCGGATCGTACTTAACGTAATTTTCTGCAAGCGTCAGCGGAGCGTCAGTCCGAGCTAAGTCGGGCCAAGTCGCATAAGAGCAACAACAAATTGCGCATTTCCGGTACCGGGAATCGAACCCGGGCCTCCTGGGTGAGAGCCAGGTATCCTAGCCACTAGACCACACCGGATAGCGACGCAAGTGCTCCTCCAGCGAACACAGCAAACTGTACACACGCTACTTGACGACAACGGCAAAAATTTAGCGTTTCCACTTTGTAGAACGGCATGCTCGGGACACATTTCGTGGAGACGAACGCCAGCAATCGTGACACCAGACTGCGCCTGTGAATCCTGTCGTTGCACCACGCACTGTGCTGCTACGACAATTTAAGAAAGAGACGCTCACGGCTTGCTGCGTTGTTCCCTTCGCGGGTAATCAGTGCTCCTGTTTTCGAGACAGAAAACAGTGGCAGCGGTGGGATTCGAACCCACGCCTCCGAAGAGACTGGTGCCTGAAACCAGCGCCTTAGACCGCTCGGCCACGCTACCTACGCGGCACGGCGGTCGCAGGAGCCACGTTCTACGCCACGAGAAAACACCGCGATGGCACAAAAAACGAGAAAAAGTTGGCAGCGGTGGGATTCGAACCCACGCCTCCGAAGAGACTGGTGCCTGAAACCAGCGCCTTAGACCGCTCGGCCACGCTACCCGCGCTAGTGCTCTTCGCTTTTGCAGAAACAGTGCACGACACAGCTTCCTGTTCTGCTGCGACTGGCTGTTCATCCATTGCGTATCAAACAAGTGCCCTTTTCGAATAGAGATTAACTACACAGGCAGCAGCCCGCGCTCTGGTGCGGCGGCATTACGTGTTGATAATGAAATGGTAGTGCCACCTGAAGCCTGCGGAACATGAGCGAACAATCAGGAGGGCACCGTGATTTCAAACAGTGGGTCACTATCGTCATTGCAGCGACAGCAAGGCAAAAGTTTAAAAAGTGCCGTGACCAGGATTCGAACCTGGGTTATTGCGGCCACAACGCAATGTCCTAACCACTAGACGATCACGGCCACGGAGGCACCGCCGAGAGCAGTTCTCGCGACTGCAAGTGGCTGTGCACAGCAAAGCTCAGCCCACTGTGTCTCGCCACAGCTGTGTCAGACGCGGTCTCCATTATATGTGTACTAGCAAACGAACGTGTCTGCGCTGTTAGGACACTAAGCAGGGTGGCTAGCTGCATTCAATCCCCGTGGCAATGTCTTGCAGTCCTCCAACTCTGTTGACCACAGGTATGTGCCTCGATTAGAGGTGGACAGATGTCGCATCGCTCTCGCCGTCACTTGTGACCGCGGATCGTACTTAACGTAGTTTTCTGCAAGCGTCAGTCCGAGCTAAGTCGGGCCAAGTCGCATAAGAGGAACAACAAAATGCGCATTTCCGGTACCGGGAATCGAACCCGGGCCTCCTGGGTGAGAGCCAGGTATCCTAGCCACTAGACCACACCGGATAACGACGCAAGTGCTCCTCCAGCGAACGCAGCAAACTGCACACACGCTACTTGACGACAACGGCAAAAATTTAGCGTTTCCACTTTGTAGAACGGCATGCTCGGGACACATTTCGTGGAGACGAACGCCAGCAACCGTGACACCAGACTGCGCCTGTGAATCCTGTCGTTGCACCACGCACTGTGCTGCTACGACAATTTAAGAAAGAGACGCTCACGGCTTGCTGCGCTGTTCCCTTCGCGGGCAATCAGTGCTCCTGTTTTCGAGACAGAAAACAGTGGCAGCGGTGGGATTCGAACCCACGCCTCCGAAGAGACTGGTGCCTGAAACCAGCGCCTTAGACCGCTCGGCCACGCTACCCGCGCTAGTGCTCTTCGCTTTTGCAGAAACAGTGCACGACACAGCTTCCTGTTCTGCTGCGACTGGCTGTTCATCCATTGCGTATCAAACAAGTGCCCTTTTCGAATAGAGATTAACTACACAGGCAGCAGCCCGCGCTCTGGTGCGGCGGCATTACGTGTTGATAATGAAATGGTAGTGCCACCTGAAGCCTGCGGAACATGAGCGAACAATCAGGAGGGCACCGTGATTTCAAACAGTGGGTCACTATCGTCATTGCAGCGACAGCAAGGCAAAAGTTTAAAAAGTGCCGTGACCAGGATTCGAACCTGGGTTATTGCGGCCACAACGCAATGTCCTAACCACTAGACGATCACGGCCACGGAGGCACCGCCGAGAGCAGTTCTCGCGACTGCAAGTGGCTGTGCACAGCAAAGCTCAGCCCACTGTGTCTCGCCACAGCTGTGTCAGACGCGGTCTCCATTATATGTGTACTAGCAAACGAACGTGTCTGCGCTGTTAGGACACTAAGCAGGGTGGCTAGTTGCATTCAATCCCCGTGGCAATGTCTTGCAGTCCTCCAACTCTGTTGACCACAGGTATGTGCCTCGATTAGAGGTGGACAGATGTCGCATCGCTCTCGCCGTCACTTGTGACCGCGGATCGTACTTAACGTAGTTTTCTGCAAGCGTCAGTCCGAGCTAAGTCGGGCCAAGTCGCATAAGAGGAACAACAAAATGCGCATTTCCGGTACCGGGAATCGAACCCGGGCCTCCTGGGTGAGAGCCAGGTATCCTAGCCACTAGACCACACCGGATAACGACGCAAGTGCTCCTCCAGCGAACGCAGCAAACTGCACACACGCTACTTGACGACAACGGCAAAAATTTAGCGTTTCCACTTTGTAGAACGGCATGCTCGGGACACATTTCGTGGAGACGAACGCCAGCAACCGTGACACCAGACTGCGCCTGTGAATCCTGTCGTTGCACCACGCACTGTGCTGCTACGACAATTTAAGAAAGAGACGCTCACGGCTTGCTGCGCTGTTCCCTTCGCGGGCAATCAGTGCTCCTGTTTTCGAGACAGAAAACAGTGGCAGCGGTGGGATTCGAACCCACGCCTCCGAAGAGACTGGTGCCTGAAACCAGCGCCTTAGACCGCTCGGCCACGCTACCCGCGCTAGTGCTCTTCGCTTTTGCAGAAACAGTGCACGACACAGCTTCCTGTTCTGCTGCGACTGGCTGTTCATCCATTGCGTATCAAACAAGTGCCCTTTTCGAATAGAGATTAACTACACAGGCAGCAGCCCGCGCTCTGGTGCGGCGGCATTACGTGTTGATAATGAAATGGTAGTGCCACCTGAAGCCTGCGGAACATGAGCGAACAATCAGGAGGGCACCGTGATTTCAAACAGTGGGTCACTATCGTCATTGCAGCGACAGCAAGGCAAAAGTTTAAAAAGTGCCGTGACCAGGATTCGAACCTGGGTTATTGCGGCCACAACGCAATGTCCTAACCACTAGACGATCACGGCCACGGAGGCACCGCCGAGAGCAGTTCTCGCGACTGCAAGTGGCTGTGCACAGCAAAGCTCAGCCCACTGTGTCTCGCCACAGCTGTGTCAGACGCGGTCTCCATTATATGTGTACTAGCAAACGAACGTGTCTGCGCTGTTAGGACACTAAGCAGGGTGGCTAGCTGCATTCAATCCCCGTGGCAATGTCTTGCAGTCCTCCAACTCTGTTGACCACAGGTATGTGCCTCGATTAGAGGTGGACAGATGTCGCATCGCTCTCGCCGTCACTTGTGACCGCGGATCGTACTTAACGTAGTTTTCTGCAAGCGTCAGTCCGAGCTAAGTCGGGCCAAGTCGCATAAGAGGAACAACAAAATGCGCATTTCCGGTACCGGGAATCGAACCCGGGCCTCCTGGGTGAGAGCCAGGTATCCTAGCCACTAGACCACACCGGATAACGACGCAAGTGCTCCTCCAGCGAACGCAGCAAACTGCACACACGCTACTTGACGACAACGGCAAAAATTTAGCGTTTCCACTTTGTAGAACGGCATGCTCGGGACACATTTCGTGGAGACGAACGCCAGCAACCGTGACACCAGACTGCGCCTGTGAATCCTGTCGTTGCACCACGCACTGTGCTGCTACGACAATTTAAGAAAGAGACGCTCACGGCTTGCTGCGCTGTTCCCTTCGCGGGCAATCAGTGCTCCTGTTTTCGAGACAGAAAACAGTGGCAGCGGTGGGATTCGAACCCACGCCTCCGAAGAGACTGGTGCCTGAAACCAGCGCCTTAGACCGCTCGGCCACGCTACCTACGCGGCACGGCGGTCGCAGGAGCTGCGTTCTACGCCACGAGAAAACACCGCGATGGCGCAAAAAACGAGAAAAAGTTGGCAGCGGTGGGATTCGAACCCACGCCTCCGAAGAGACTGGTGCCTTAAACCAGCGCCTTAGACCGCTCGGCCACGCTACCCGCGCTAGTGCTCTTCGCTTTTGCAGAAACAGTGCACGACACAGCTTCCTGTTCTGCTGCGACTGGCTATTCATCCATTGCGTATCAAACAAGTGCCCTTTTCGAATAGAGATTAACTACACAGGCAGCAGCCCGCGCTCTGGTGCGGCGGCATTACGTGTTGATAATGAAATGGTAGTGCCGCCTGAAGCCTGCGGAACATGAGCGAACAATCAGGAGGGCACCGTGATTTCAAACAGTGGGTCACTATCGTCATTGCAGCGACAGCAAGGCAAAAGTTTAAAAAGTGCCGTGACCAGGATTCGAACCTGGGTTATTGCGGCCACAACGCAATGTCCTAACCACTAGACGATCACGGCCACGGAGGCACCGCCGAGAGCAGTTCTCGCGACTGCAAGTGGCTGTGCACAGCAAAGTTCAGCCCACTGTGTCTCGCCACAGCTGTGTCAGACGCGGTCTCCATTATATGTGTACTAGCAAACGAACGTGTCTGCGCTGTTAGGACACTAAGCAGGGTGGCTAGCTGCATTCAATCCCCGTGGCAATGTCTTGCAGTCCTCCAACTCTGTTGACCACAGGTATGTGCCTCGATTAGAGGTGGACAGATGTCGCATCGCTCTCGCCGTCACTTGTGACCGCGGATCGTACTTAACGTAGTTTTCTGCAAGCGTCAGTCCGAGCTAAGTCGGGCCAAGTCGCATAAGAGGAACAACAAAATGCGCATTTCCGGTACCGGGAATCGAACCCGGGCCTCCTGGGTGAGAGCCAGGTATCCTAGCCACTAGACCACACCGGATAACGACGCAAGTGCTCCTCCAGCGAACGCAGCAAACTGCACACACGCTACTTGACGACAACGGCAAAAATTTAGCGTTTCCACTTTGTAGAACGGCATGCTCGGGACACATTTCGTGGAGACGAACGCCAGCAACCGTGACACCAGACTGCGCCTGTGAATCCTGTCGTTGCACCACGCACTGTGCTGCTACGACAATTTAAGAAAGAGACGCTCACGGCTTGCTGCGCTGTTCCCTTCGCGGGCAATCAGTGCTCCTGTTTTCGAGACAGAAAACAGTGGCAGCGGTGGGATTCGAACCCACGCCTCCGAAGAGACTGGTGCCTGAAACCAGCGCCTTAGACCGCTCGGCCACGCTACCCGCGCTAGTGCTCTTCGCTTTTGCAGAAACAGTGCACGACACAGCTTCCTGTTCTGCTGCGACTGGCTGTTCATCCATTGCGTATCAAACAAGTGCCCTTTTCGAATAGAGATTAACTACACAGGCAGCAGCCCGCGCTCTGGTGCGGCGGCATTACGTGTTGATAATGAAATGGTAGTGCCACCTGAAGCCTGCGGAACATGAGCGAACAATCAGGAGGGCACCGTGATTTCAAACAGTGGGTCACTATCGTCATTGCAGCGACAGCAAGGCAAAAGTTTAAAAAGTGCCGTGACCAGGATTCGAACCTGGGTTATTGCGGCCACAACGCAATGTCCTAGCCACTAGACGATCACGGCCACGGAGGCACCGCCGAGAGCAGTTCTCGCGACTGCAAGTGGCTGTGCACAGCAAAGTTCAGCCCACTGTGTCTCGCCACAGCTGTGTCAGACGCGGTCTCCATTATATGTGTACTAGCAAACGAACGTGTCTGCGCTGTTAGGACACTAAGCAGGGTGGCTAGCTGCATTCAATCCCCGTGGCAATGTCTTGCAGTCCTCCAACTCTGTTGACCACAGGTATGTGCCTCGATTAGAGGTGGACAGATGTCGCATCGCTCTCGCCGTCACTTGTGACCGCGGATCGTACTTAACGTAGTTTTCTGCAAGCGTCAGCGGAGCGTCAGTCCGAGCTAAGTCGGGCCAAGTCGCATAAGAGGAACAACAAAATGCG
The DNA here is from genome assembly GCF_021461395.2 of Schistocerca americana. Taxonomy (NCBI): domain Eukaryota; kingdom Metazoa; phylum Arthropoda; class Insecta; order Orthoptera; family Acrididae; genus Schistocerca; species Schistocerca americana. The sequence goes on from NC_060119.1 coordinate 194,247,752, forward strand.
CATTTCCGGTACCGGGAATCGAACCCGGGCCTCCTGGGTGAGAGCCAGGTATCCTAGCCACTAGACCACACCGGATAACGACGCAAGTGCTCCTCCAGCGAACGCAGCAAACTGCACACACGCTACTTGACGACAACGGCAAAAATTTAGCGTTTCCACTTTGTAGAACGGCATGCTCGGGACACATTTCGTGGAGACGAACGCCAGCAACCGTGACACCAGACTGCGCCTGTGAATCCTGTCGTTGCACCACGCACTGTGCTGCTACGACAATTTAAGAAAGAGACGCTCACGGCTTGCTGCGCTGTTCCCTTCGCGGGCAATCAGTGCTCCTGTTTTCGAGACAGAAAACAGTGGCAGCGGTGGGATTCGAACCCACGCCTCCGAAGAGACTGGTGCCTGAAACCAGCGCCTTAGACCGCTCGGCCACGCTACCCGCGCTAGTGCTCTTCGCTTTTGCAGAAACAGTGCACGACACAGCTTCCTGTTCTGCTGCGACTGGCTGTTCATCCATTGCGTATCAAACAAGTGCCCTTTTCGAATAGAGATTAACTACACAGGCAGCAGCCCGCGCTCTGGTGCGGCGGCATTACGTGTTGATAATGAAATGGTAGTGCCACCTGAAGCCTGCGGAACATGAGCGAACAATCAGGAGGGCACCGTGATTTCAAACAGTGGGTCACTATCGTCATTGCAGCGACAGCAAGGCAAAAGTTTAAAAAGTGCCGTGACCAGGATTCGAACCTGGGTTATTGCGGCCACAACGCAATGTCCTAACCACTAGACGATCACGGCCACGGAGGCACCGCCGAGAGCAGTTCTCGCGACTGCAAGTGGCTGTGCACAGCAAAGCTCAGCCCACTGTGTCTCGCCACAGCTGTGTCAGACGCGGTCTCCATTATATGTGTACTAGCAAACGAACGTGTCTGCGCTGTTAGGACACTAAGCAGGGTGGCTAGCTGCATTCAATCCCCGTGGCAATGTCTTGCAGTCCTCCAACTCTGTTGACCACAGGTATGTGCCTCGATTAGAGGTGGACAGATGTCGCATCGTTCTCGCCGTCACTTGTGACCGCGGATCGTACTTAACGTAATTTTCTGCAAGCGTCAGCGGAGCGTCAGTCCGAGCTAAGTCGGGCCAAGTCGCATAAGAGGAACAACAAATTGCGCATTTCCGGTACCGGGAATCGAACCCGGGCCTCCTGGGTGAGAGCCAGGTATCCTAGCCACTAGACCACACCGGATAGCGACGCAAGTGCTCCTCCAGCGAACACAGCAAACTGTACACACGCTACTTGACGACAACGGCAAAAATTTAGCGTTTCCACTTTGTAGAACGGCATGCTCGGGACACATTTCGTGGAGACGAACGCCAGCAATCGTGACACCAGACTGCGCCTGTGAATCCTGTCGTTGCACCACGCACTGTGCTGCTACGACAATTTAAGAAAGAGACGCTCACGGCTTGCTGCGTTGTTCCCTTCGCGGGTAATCAGTGCTCCTGTTTTCGAGACAGAAAACAGTGGCAGCGGTGGGATTCGAACCCACGCCTCCGAAGAGACTGGTGCCTGAAACCAGCGCCTTAGACCGCTCGGCCACGCTACCTACGCGGCACGGCGGTCGCAGGAGCCACGTTCTACGCCACGAGAAAACACCGCGATGGCACAAAAAACGAGAAAAAGTTGGCAGCGGTGGGATTCGAACCCACGCCTCCGAAGAGACTGGTGCCTTAAACCAGCGCCTTAGACCGCTCGGCCACGCTACCCGCGCTAGTGCTCTTCGCTTTTGCAGAAACAGTGCACGACACAGCTTCCTGTTCTGCTGCGACTGGCTGTTCATCCATTGCGTATCAAACAAGTGCCCTTTTCGAATAGAGATTAACTACACAGGCAGCAGCCCGCGCTCTGGTGCGGCGGCATTACGTGTTGATAATGAAATGGTAGTGCCACCTGAAGCCTGCGGAACATGAGCGAACAATCAGGAGGGCACCGTGATTTCAAACAGTGGGTCACTATCGTCATTGCAGCGACAGCAAGGCAAAAGTTTAAAAAGTGCCGTGACCAGGATTCGAACCTGGGTTATTGCGGCCACAACGCAATGTCCTAGCCACTAGACGATCACGGCCACGGAGGCACCGCCGAGAGCAGTTCTCGCGACTGCAAGTGGCTGTGCACAGCAAAGTTCAGCCCACTGTGTCTCGCCACAGCTGTGTCAGACGCGGTCTCCATTATATGTGTACTAGCAAACGAACGTGTCTGCGCTGTTAGGACACTAAGCAGGGTGGCTAGCTGCATTCAATCCCCGTGGCAATGTCTTGCAGTCCTCCAACTCTGTTGACCACAGGTATGTGCCTCGATTAGAGGTGGACAGATGTCGCATCGCTCTCGCCGTCACTTGTGACCGCGGATCGTACTTAACGTAGTTTTCTGCAAGCGTCAGCGGAGCGTCAGTCCGAGCTAAGTCGGGCCAAGTCGCATAAGAGGAACAACAAAATGCGCATTTCCGGTACCGGGAATCGAACCCGGGCCTCCTGGGTGAGAGCCAGGTATCCTAGCCACTAGACCACACCGGATAACGACGCAAGTGCTATTCCAGCGAACGCAGCAAACTGCACACACGCTACTTGACGACAACGGCAAAAATTTAGCGTTTCCACTTTGTAGAACGGCATGCTCGGGACACATTTCGTGGAGACGAACGCCAGCAACCGTGACACCAGACTGCGCCTGTGAATCCTGTCGTTGCACCACGCACTGTGCTGCTACGACAATTTAAGAAAGAGACGCTCACGGCTTGCTGCGCTGTTCCCTTCGCGGGCAATCAGTGCTCCTGTTTTCGAGACAGAAAACAGTGGCAGCGGTGGGATTCGAACCCACGCCTCCGAAGAGACTGGTGCCTGAAACCAGCGCCTTAGACCGCTCGGCCACGCTACCCGCGCTAGTGCTCTTCGCTTTTGCAGAAACAGTGCACGACACAGCTTCCTGTTCTGCTGCGACTGGCTGTTCATCCATTGCGTATCAAACAAGTGCCCTTTTCGAATAGAGATTAACTACACAGGCAGCAGCCCGCGCTCTGGTGCGGCGGCATTACGTGTTGATAATGAAATGGTAGTGCCACCTGAAGCCTGCGGAACATGAGCGAACAATCAGGAGGGCACCGTGATTTCAAACAGTGGGTCACTATCGTCATTGCAGCGACAGCAAGGCAAAAGTTTAAAAAGTGCCGTGACCAGGATTCGAACCTGGGTTATTGCGGCCACAACGCAATGTCCTAGCCACTAGACGATCACGGCCACGGAGGCACCGCCGAGAGCAGTTCTCGCGACTGCAAGTGGCTGTGCACAGCAAAGCTCAGCCCACTGTGTCTCGCCACAGCTGTGTCAGACGCGGTCTCCATTATATGTGTACTAGCAAACGAACGTGTCTGCGCTGTTAGGACACTAAGCAGGGTGGCTAGCTGCATTCAATCCCCGTGGCAATGTCTTGCAGTCCTCCAACTCTGTTGACCACAGGTATGTGCCTCGATTAGAGGTGGACAGATGTCGCATCGTTCTCGCCGTCACTTGTGACCGCGGATCGTACTTAACGTAATTTTCTGCAAGCGTCAGCGGAGCGTCAGTCCGAGCTAAGTCGGGCCAAGTCGCATAAGAGGAACAACAAATTGCGCATTTCCGGTACCGGGAATCGAACCCGGGCCTCCTGGGTGAGAGCCAGGTATCCTAGCCACTAGACCACACCGGATAGCGACGCAAGTGCTCCTCCAGCGAACACAGCAAACTGTACACACGCTACTTGACGACAACGGCAAAAATTTAGCGTTTCCACTTTGTAGAACGGCATGCTCGGGACACATTTCGTGGAGACGAACGCCAGCAATCGTGACACCAGACTGCGCCTGTGAATCCTGTCGTTGCACCACGCACTGTGCTGCTACGACAATTTAAGAAAGAGACGCTCACGGCTTGCTGCGTTGTTCCCTTCGCGGGTAATCAGTGCTCCTGTTTTCGAGACAGAAAACAGTGGCAGCGGTGGGACTCGAACCCACGCCTCCGAAGAGACTGGTGCCTGAAACCAGCGCCTTAGACCGCTCGGCCACGCTACCTACGCGGCACGGCGGTCGCAGGAGCCACGTTCTACGCCACGAGAAAACACCGCGATGGCACAAAAAACGAGAAAAAGTTGGCAGCGGTGGGATTCGAACCCACGCCTCCGAAGAGACTGGTGCCTTAAACCAGCGCCTTAGACCGCTCGGCCACGCTACCCGCGCTAGTGCTCTTCGCTTTTGCAGAAACAGTGCACGACACAGCTTCCTGTTCTGCTGCGACTGGCTGTTCATCCATTGCGTATCAAACAAGTGCCCTTTTCGAATAGAGATTAACTACACAGGCAGCAGCCCGCGCTCTGGTGCGGCGGCATTACGTGTTGATAATGAAATGGTAGTGCCACCTGAAGCCTGCGGAACATGAGCGAACAATCAGGAGGGCACCGTGATTTCAAACAGTGGGTCACTATCGTCATTGCAGCGACAGCAAGGCAAAAGTTTAAAAAGTGCCGTGACCAGGATTCGAACCTGGGTTATTGCGGCCACAACGCAATGTCCTAGCCACTAGACGATCACGGCCACGGAGGCACCGCCGAGAGCAGTTCTCGCGACTGCAAGTGGCTGTGCACAGCAAAGTTCAGCCCACTGTGTCTCGCCACAGCTGTGTCAGACGCGGTCTCCATTATATGTGTACTAGCAAACGAACGTGTCTGCGCTGTTAGGACACTAAGCAGGGTGGCTAGCTGCATTCAATCCCCGTGGCAATGTCTTGCAGTCCTCCAACTCTGTTGACCACAGGTATGTGCCTCGATTAGAGGTGGACAGATGTCGCATCGCTCTCGCCGTCACTTGTGACCGCGGATCGTACTTAACGTAGTTTTCTGCAAGCGTCAGCGGAGCGTCAGTCCGAGCTAAGTCGGGCCAAGTCGCATAAGAGGAACAACAAAATGCGCATTTCCGGTACCGGGAATCGAACCCGGGCCTCCTGGGTGAGAGCCAGGTATCCTAGCCACTAGACCACACCGGATAACGACGCAAGTGCTCCTCCAGCGAACGCAGCAAACTGCACACACGCTACTTGACGACAACGGCAAAAATTTAGCGTTTCCACTTTGTAGAACGGCATGCTCGGGACACATTTCGTGGAGACGAACGCCAGCAACCGTGACACCAGACTGCGCCTGTGAATCCTGTCGTTGCACCACGCACTGTGCTGCTACGACAATTTAAGAAAGAGACGCTCACGGCTTGCTGCGCTGTTCCCTTCGCGGGCAATCAGTGCTCCTGTTTTCGAGACAGAAAACAGTGGCAGCGGTGGGATTCGAACCCACGCCTCCGAAGAGACTGGTGCCTGAAACCAGCGCCTTAGACCGCTCGGCCACGCTACCCGCGCTAGTGCTCTTCGCTTTTGCAGAAACAGTGCACGACACAGCTTCCTGTTCTGCTGCGACTGGCTGTTCATCCATTGCGTATCAAACAAGTGCCCTTTTCGAATAGAGATTAACTACACAGGCAGCAGCCCGCGCTCTGGTGCGGCGGCATTACGTGTTGATAATGAAATGGTAGTGCCACCTGAAGCCTGCGGAACATGAGCGAACAATCAGGAGGGCACCGTGATTTCAAACAGTGGGTCACTATCGTCATTGCAGCGACAGCAAGGCAAAAGTTTAAAAAGTGCCGTGACCAGGATTCGAACCTGGGTTATTGCGGCCACAACGCAATGTCCTAACCACTAGACGATCACGGCCACGGAGGCACCGCCGAGAGCAGTTCTCGCGACTGCAAGTGGCTGTGCACAGCAAAGCTCAGCCCACTGTGTCTCGCCACAGCTGTGTCAGACGCGGTCTCCATTATATGTGTACTAGCAAACGAACGTGTCTGCGCTGTTAGGACACTAAGCAGGGTGGCTAGCTGCATTCAATCCCCGTGGCAATGTCTTGCAGTCCTCCAACTCTGTTGACCACAGGTATGTGCCTCGATTAGAGGTGGACAGATGTCGCATCGTTCTCGCCGTCACTTGTGACCGCGGATCGTACTTAACGTAATTTTCTGCAAGCGTCAGCGGAGCGTCAGTCCGAGCTAAGTCGGGCCAAGTCGCATAAGAGGAACAACAAATTGCGCATTTCCGGTACCGGGAATCGAACCCGGGCCTCCTGGGTGAGAGCCAGGTATCCTAGCCACTAGACCACACCGGATAACGACGCAAGTGCTCCTCCAGCGAACACAGCAAACTGTACACACGCTACTTGACGACAACGGCAAAAATTTAGCGTTTCCACTTTGTAGAACGGCATGCTCGGGACACATTTCGTGGAGACGAACGCCAGCAATCGTGACACCAGACTGCGCCTGTGAATCCTGTCGTTGCACCACGCACTGTGCTGCTACGACAATTTAAGAAAGAGACGCTCACGGCTTGCTGCGTTGTTCCCTTCGCGGGTAATCAGTGCTCCTGTTTTCGAGACAGAAAACAGTGGCAGCGGTGGGATTCGAACCCACGCCTCCGAAGAGACTGGTGCCTGAAACCAGCGCCTTAGACCGCTCGGCCACGCTACCTACGCGGCACGGCGGTCGCAGGAGCCACGTTCTACGCCACGAGAAAACACCGCGATGGCACAAAAAACGAGAAAAAGTTGGCAGCGGTGGGATTCGAACCCACGCCTCCGAAGAGACTGGTGCCTTAAACCAGCGCCTTAGACCGCTCGGCCACGCTACCCGCGCTAGTGCTCTTCGCTTTTGCAGAAACAGTGCACGACACAGCTTCCTGTTCTGCTGCGACTGGCTGTTCATCCATTGCGTATCAAACAAGTGCCCTTTTCGAATAGAGATTAACTACACAGGCAGCAGCCCGCGCTCTGGTGCGGCGGCATTACGTGTTGATAATGAAATGGTAGTGCCACCTGAAGCCTGCGGAACATGAGCGAACAATCAGGAGGGCACCGTGATTTCAAACAGTGGGTCACTATCGTCATTGCAGCGACAGCAAGGCAAAAGTTTAAAAAGTGCCGTGACCAGGATTCGAACCTGGGTTATTGCGGCCACAACGCAATGTCCTAACCACTAGACGATCACGGCCACGGAGTCACCGCCGAGAGCAGTTCTCGCGACTGCAAGTGGCTGTGCACAGCAAAGCTCAGCCCACTGTGTCTCGCCACAGCTGTGTCAGACGCGGTCTCCATTATATGTGTACTAGCAAACGAACGTGTCTGCGCTGTTAGGACACTAAGCAGGGTGGCTAGCTGCATTCAATCCCCGTGGCAATGTCTTGCAGTCCTCCAACTCTGTTGACCACAGGTATGTGCCTCGATTAGAGGTGGACAGATGTCGCATCGCTCTCGCCGTCACTTGTGACCGCGGATCGTACTTAACGTAGTTTTCTGCAAGCGTCAGTCCGAGCTAAGTCGGGCCAAGTCGCATAAGAGGAACAACAAAATGCGCATTTCCGGTACCGGGAATCGAACCCGGGCCTCCTGGGTGAGAGCCAGGTATCCTAGCCACTAGACCACACCGGATAACGACGCAAGTGCTCCTCCAGCGAACGCAGCAAACTGCACACACGCTACTTGACGACAACGGCAAAAATTTAGCGTTTCCACTTTGTAGAACGGCATGCTCGGGACACATTTCGTGGAGACGAACGCCAGCAACCGTGACACCAGACTGCGCCTGTGAATCCTGTCGTTGCACCACGCACTGTGCTGCTACGACAATTTAAGAAAGAGACGCTCACGGCTTGCTGCGCTGTTCCCTTCGCGGGCAATCAGTGCTCCTGTTTTCGAGACAGAAAACAGTGGCAGCGGTGGGATTCGAACCCACGCCTCCGAAGAGACTGGTGCCTGAAACCAGCGCCTTAGACCGCTCGGCCACGCTACCCGCGCTAGTGCTCTTCGCTTTTGCAGAAACAGTGCACGACACAGCTTCCTGTTCTGCTGCGACTGGCTGTTCATCCATTGCGTATCAAACAAGTGCCCTTTTCGAATAGAGATTAACTACACAGGCAGCAGCCCGCGCTCTGGTGCGGCGGCATTACGTGTTGATAATGAAATGGTAGTGCCACCTGAAGCCTGCGGAACATGAGCGAACAATCAGGAGGGCACCGTGATTTCAAACAGTGGGTCACTATCGTCATTGCAGCGACAGCAAGGCAAAAGTTTAAAAAGTGCCGTGACCAGGATTCGAACCTGGGTTATTGCGGCCACAACGCAATGTCCTAGCCACTAGACGATCACGGCCACGGAGGCACCGCCGAGAGCAGTTCTCGCGACTGCAAGTGGCTGTGCACAGCAAAGTTCAGCCCACTGTGTCTCGCCACAGCTGTGTCAGACGCGGTCTCCATTATATGTGTACTAGCAAACGAACGTGTCTGCGCTGTTAGGACACTAAGCAGGGTGGCTAGCTGCATTCAATCCCCGTGGCAATGTCTTGCAGTCCTCCAACTCTGTTGACCACAGGTATGTGCCTCGATTAGAGGTGGACAGATGTCGCATCGCTCTCGCCGTCACTTGTGACCGCGGATCGTACTTAACGTAGTTTTCTGCAAGCGTCAGCGGAGCGTCAGTCCGAGCTAAGTCGGGCCAAGTCGCATAAGAGGAACAACAAAATGCGCATTTCCGGTACCGGGAATCGAACCCGGGCCTCCTGGGTGAGAGCCAGGTATCCTAGCCACTAGACCACACCGGATAACGACGCAAGTGCTCCTCCAGCGAACGCAGCAAACTGCACACACGCTACTTGACGACAACGGCAAAAATTTAGCGTTTCCACTTTGTAGAACGGCATGCTCGGGACACATTTCGTGGAGACGAACGCCAGCAACCGTGACACCAGACTGCGCCTGTGAATCCTGTCGTTGCACCACGCACTGTGCTGCTACGACAATTTAAGAAAGAGACGCTCACGGCTTGCTGCGCTGTTCCCTTCGCGGGCAATCAGTGCTCCTGTTTTCGAGACAGAAAACAGTGGCAGCGGTGGGATTCGAACCCACGCCTCCGAAGAGACTGGTGCCTGAAACCAGCGCCTTAGACCGCTCGGCCACGCTACCTACGCGGCACGGCGGTCGCAGGAGCTGCGTTCTACGCCACGAGAAAACACCGCGATGGCGCAAAAAACGAGAAAAAGTTGGCAGCGGTGGGACTCGAACCCACGCCTCCGAAGAGACTGGTGCCTTAAACCAGCGCCTTAGACCGCTCGGCCACGCTACCCGCGCTAGTGCTCTTCGCTTTTGCAGAAACAGTGCACGACACGGCTTCCTGTTCTGCTGCGACTGGCTGTTCATCCATTGCGTATCAAACAAGTGCCCTTTTCGAATAGAGATTAACTACACAGGCAGCAGCCCGCGCTCTGGTGCGGCGGCATTACGTGTTGATAATGAAATGGTAGTGCCACCTGAAGCCTGCGGAACATGAGCGAACAATCAGGAGGGCACCGTGATTTCAAACAGTGGGTCACTATCGTCATTGCAGCGACAGCAAGGCAAAAGTTTAAAAAGTGCCGTGACCAGGATTCGAACCTGGGTTATTGCGGCCACAACGCAATGTCCTAACCACTAGACGATCACGGCCACGGAGGCACCGCCGAGAGCAGTTCTCGCGACTGCAAGTGGCTGTGCACAGCAAAGTTCAGCCCACTGTGTCTCGCCACAGCTGTGTCAGACGCGGTCTCCATTATATGTGTACTAGCAAACGAACGTGTCTGCGCTGTTAGGACACTAAGCAGGGTGGCTAGCTGCATTCAATCCCCGTGGCAATGTCTTGCAGTCCTCCAACTCTGTTGACCACAGGTATGTGCCTCGATTAGAGGTGGACAGATGTCGCATCGTTCTCGCCGTCACTTGTGACCGCGGATCGTACTTAACGTAATTTTCTGCAAGCGTCAGCGGAGCGTCAGTCCGAGCTAAGTCGGGCCAAGTCGCATAAGAGGAACAACAAATTGATCATTTCCGGTACCGGGAATCGAACCCGGGCCTCCTGGGTGAGAGCCAGGTATCCTAGCCACTAGACCACACCGGATAGCGACGCAAGTGCTCCTCCAGCGAACACAGCAAACTGTACACACGCTACTTGACGACAACGGCAAAAATTTAGCGTTTCCACTTTGTAGAACGGCATGCTCGGGACACATTTCGTGGAGACGAACGCCAGCAATCGTGACACCAGACTGCGCCTGTGAATCCTGTCGTTGCACCACGCACTGTGCTGCTACGACAATTTAAGAAAGAGACGCTCACGGCTTGCTGCGTTGTTCCCTTCGCGGGTAATCAGTGCTCCTGTTTTCGAGACAGAAAACAGTGGCAGCGGTGGGATTCGAACCCACGCCTCCGAAGAGACTGGTGCCTGAAACCAGCGCCTTAGACCGCTCGGCCACGCTACCTACGCGGCACGGCGGTCGCAGGAGCCACGTTCTACGCCACGAGAAAACACCGCGATGGCACAAAAAACGAGAAAAAGTTGGCAGCGGTGGGATTCGAACCCACGCCTCCGAAGAGACTGGTGCCTGAAACCAGCGCCTTAGACCGCTCGGCCACGCTACCTACGCGGCACGGCGGTCGCAGGAGCCACGTTCTACGCCACGAGAAAACACCGCGATGGCACAAAAAACGAGAAAAAGTTGGCAGCGGTGGGATTCGAACCCACGCCTCCGAAGAGACTGGTGCCTTAAACCAGCGCCTTAGACCTTTTTTTTTTTTTTTTTTTTTTTTTTCGGGCCTCCCAACTCCCCTTATAGCCCGGCCTTGCGCTCTCCATAATTGCCGTCTTTGGCGAGCTTCTATGGCTGTACAATTAGTTGATGTAGCTCCCCCGATGACAATGAACGTGAGTGTTCCCCCGTTGATCCAGATATTCCTGCGTAAGAGCAAGGAGTTCCTCCGGATGGTCCAATACGTGGAAACATACATGCGAAATGAAAAATGAATAAATCCCTCCAAGATAATGCAACGGAATGTATTGGTATGCAGCGAACAGCACACATACGGGGGTAAAAAAAAAAAAGGGAAAAGAGAAAAAAGAAGAAACTTCCCTAGAAAAACTAGTAAAAACAAGAACCTTAACCTCAAATTTAAAGGAATTCGACCCGTGCGTCATTGAAAGCCGTACCTGGAAAGCACCACATCAACCAACTTGAAACTGAAAACGCCGATTGACCACCTCGGTCATTTCCACACAGCAGTAAAAATAAAAGCGGATGTAAAGACACAACGAGAGCACAAAAAAAAAGGAACAATTGGTTAGGCAAGGCACAGACCGACAGGAAACTGCAGAAGAGTACACAAAGTACAATGCTGCAAGAGAGGTCCGTGCCACTAAAGACAATAATGGAAAGCAAAAAGCGTTCACCGCTGTAAGAAAAAAAAATAAATAAGCAATAGAACATCGGCCACTCGATGAGTAAACAAAAAAGAAAGGAAGACGGAGAACGACGAAAACATCAAGGTGCGCACGACAGTAAATTTCGTCGAGCAACATATACACAACATGACGGAGACATACAATTTAATATTTTCGTTACGTTACGTTCCTGTCTAGATCTGTTCACGTCATGGACGGGACAGGGAAACTATATATAAGGAATCAATCAGAATCAAGAATAATTCAAACTCGTGTTGAATACATGAGACAGAGCAGCATTCAAAAAATTGGAAAAAGTCTCGTGATAAGTTGCACGGACGCGTTCGGTATTATGTTCAGTCCAAAGGTAAGTAAGGAAGTCCAGTTTATCAGTCAATCCGAGAGAAAACATAGAATGAATGGTGTGTCCAATAATCCAAATCGTGGCATTACGTTTGGCTACAGGGTAAGCCTTACACTGCGGCACTATGGCGTCTATCGCGGTCACATGATGCGTAGCCACTCTGTTAATCAAGCGTATCATATCACGTGCAGTGTCCCAAACAACTCTGAATTTGCGACACACAAAGCGATGTTCAAGAGTGTCCTCTTCAGCGCACATTTCACAAGCACTAGACTGGATAAGATGGATGGACTGTAATTTTGAGTTCGTCGAAATTGTACGGTTCACTAATTTGTACCACGTCGCACGTACTTCCGCCGGGACGACCTTAGATGCAATGTTTTTCCACACGGTATTCCAGTCGTACTGCGGCAGCCGTCGTTCCCATTTATTCTTCGATGGATTCCCGCGAAGTGCTCGTATGATATCACTGACCGTGCGTCCACGGACATCGCTGCTAACAACGTAACTACCATAAAGGTAGAAGTGGCGCACATAATTTACCGTATAAGTAACATCAGAAACAAAAACTGGAGCAGCCACCGAATGTGGTCGATATTTGGCAAACAGAACCGCCGTCACACTACGAGGCCCTTTTTCAACCACCGCAGTAGTCCTTCGAAAGAACAACGCCGCACATTTGGCGTGGAGATCAACCAGACCCAGCCCCCCCTCCGTCACGCTCAAAGTGCACGTGTCCATGGACACCTTAAAAATATTGCCTTTCCACAACAGCCAGTAGACTGCGTGTTTGATGGCACGTTCAAGTTTTTTCGGCAGTGGCAGAATCTGGGCCAAGTACCACGCTTTGGCAAGTACACAGGTATTTATGAGGAATACTTTTTCGCCAAGCGCCAGATTCCTGACAGCGTGGATTTTCGCCAGTGCACGAATCTGATGAAGCGTCGTGCGCCAGTTTAGCGCCGCCATCCGTTGGGTGTCGTCCGTCAGGACAATGCCCAGAACTTTGTACTGCTGTTTAGTACAGTACCAGTGACGGTGGACAGCACGCATGCGCGGTGTGAGGGGGAGTAGAGCCGTCTTATTAGTACTTACGACCGCCCCAGTCGCTGCCTCAAACTGTTTCAGAGCACTGTACAGCCTATCGATGTCACCCGGCTGTTCAATAAACACCCCCAAATCATCAGCATAGGCTTTGCAGATTAGGTGCTCGTCACCCACTCTGATGCCCCGACATTCATGGCAAATGGAACGAAGGAGAGGGTCTAAAGCTAAGGCATACAGACCCATCGATAGAGGGCAGCCTTGACGCACAGAACGCCTTATTTGTATTGTATCACTGAGATGGCCATTAATGCTAACGCGTGACGTGGCATTGCGCAAAAAATTTTGAATCAGCCGTGTAAACTTCAGCCCGAAACCCATTCTGGTCATGACTTTCCGTAAATAAAAATGACTTATTCGATCAAATGCATTTTTAAAATCTACCAATAAAATCCCAGCAGTCCGCACCCTGGCACTTTTGACATATCCTATACAGTCTCTATATGCCAAAATAGCATCGAAGATATTTCGATCTCTTACCGCGCACGTCTGATTTTCACTGAGGACTTTCGGCAGAACTTGCTTCATCCTAATTGCGACACACCGTGCCACAATTTTGTAATCCGAGTTTAACAAAGTTATAGGTCGGACATTGTCAATGCTCGGCACAGCTGTGGTTTTCGAAACGAGGGCAATACAGCCCTCTTCAAATTCTGCCGGTATAGCAATGCCGTTTTGAATGTCATTGGCAACTGCAAGTAGAGTATCGCTCAGAACATTAAAAAACTTGAGATAAAATTCTACCGGTATCCCATCTACACCGGGAGATTTCCCCCGCGGACTGCCGTGAACAGCCTCCCTTAGTTCCTCAAGAGTAAAGGGTGCGTTAAGATGAGCCCTATCGGTGCGGCTCAAAACATTTGGCGTCTGTTGCAATAGCCACCGCATCGCGCCAGGAATCACAGCGACATCGTTGAAAAGAGACGCAAAGTGCTCAGAAATTTCCCGTTCAATTCGGCCCACGTCAGAGGTTTTCGTACCGTCACGTGTGATCCAAGTATCAATGCGTAACTTCGCGCGCCTCCTTCTCTCTCTATTTAGATGGTACACAGATAAGGCCTCCCCATCCACGACACCTACCGGCTGACTTCGAATAACCGGGCCGTCACATTTCTGCCTCAGTTCGTGGAACAGTTTGGCCTTAAACTGCTTGAGAGTAGGAAGAAGTTCAGGCTGGGCTGTAACTCGCTGGGCGAGATCACGCAGACAACTCTGATAAAAACGCGCTGTCTCACGACGCCAATGTGCAGCTTCGCGGCTAAAATTAATTAAAAATGCCCTTATAGCCGGCTTAGCAACCTTCACCCACCACTCAAGAGTGCTGCGTGCTGCAGGCTTGTTCTGCAAGACGCTTTGCCACATGACGGTAAACTTTCGATTAAAATGTACATCACTTAAAAGGCTGCAGTTAAACTTCCACAACGGCTTCCGACGAGGAATACGGGGAAGAGATAAAATGAGTCGACATACATAACCACAGTGATCAGAAAAAAGAACTGGATGAACTTCTGCCTCCAAAACATTAGTCACAAGCGGGGACGACACATAAATCCTGTCAAGACGACTATGGCCCGTGGGATAAAAATAGGTAAACTCCGTTGTGTGAGGGTGGAGCACACGCCACGTATCTCGGAGCCGGAGGCCATCAACTAGAGCAGAAAGTCCCGGACACCTATTGGGTCTAGGCTCCTGGTCCCTGTCGTCTATAACAGCATTAAAATCTCCCCCAACAACTAAGTTGTCCCGATTTCGGTGAAGAAAATAACAGAAGTCCTGAGAATAAAATCGATTCCTTGCAGGCGTGCTACCAGAAGGGGCATAAACATTAACAAAAACAAAACCATGAACAGTACACGCAATAGCACGGCCATCCGGCAAACAGTCAATACCTTGCACGTCATGACCAGAACGGACTAAAATCACCGTGCCTGTACCTTCCAATGACACGACGTTATCAATAACAATAAAATCTGTAAAAGTAGCAAAAAACGACAAGGCGTCACGCGTAACTTCTTGTAGAAATGCTATATGACAATTATTGGCACGTAAAAAAGGCGTGCAGGGCGGACACCTTGTACTGACTACGCATTTTGTTTACATTGACAGTAACAACATTCCACTGACGTGGATCAGACGCCATACGGAGATAAAAAAACACAAAAGAAACGAACAGACAACAGGAAAACCTGCATCACCAGTTAAAATGTGTGCCGCAGAATAGACAGGTTATGCACGGGTTGAAGTCCCGTCATCCGTTTCCTCCACATCCGCCGACCAATCCAGCTGGTCACGGGGAGGAGGGGGCTTGGGCACGCTCGCAAACTCCATAGGTGCGTCTGCTGTAGATCCGGACACCACCGTGGGGGAGGAAGCTAAGGAAGGTGTCGACCCAGGGTCACGCACAGACGTATGAGTGCGCCGAGGGTGTGGGTCGCCAGATTTGCGTTTGACAGGCATTTGAGCAGACGGCACAGCGTCCATGGCCAAGTCAACGTCCGTTTCGGAACCCTGCGTGCGCAAAATATCTTTAAGCCGGCGAACAGCCACGTCACGCTTACTGTCGGCAGGGGTGGTTTTCTTTGCCGGCTGACTGCGAGAAATGTGTCGTTGCTGGCCACGGCCCGACGTCAACGCCGGCCGGGACGCAACTTCAACACTCTGCGGGGTCCGCTGCGAACCTTGCTGTGTCGGTTGGGACTGGGACGGCACGACGGCCCGACGGACCGGCGACGGGCTGCGAACCCGTCCGGAAAAGAAACCTGATTCCAATCGACCAGAAGTACTGGCACAGCGCAAACGTTGAGGGTTGCTAGTGCCGGCAGTATTCCGCTCGTGTCGCGATTTGGGGGCCTCTGGAAACGAAAAACTCTCGTGGCGGTGGCCAGTAACATGGTCGGAAGTAGCCACACTCGCGGACGCAGCACGCGTGGGGAACACAGGGGCGGGTTCTGATCCTGACAGCGTCACATCTCCCGCGACCGATTCCGAGACTGCCACAAAGTTTACTGAGGTAGCGGATTCTAATACTGATGGCGTCTCAACAGCCAGAGCAGACAATGAAGCCGTACGGAACGCAGCGTCATTGACGAGGCTAGATTCTGTGAATGGCACGCGTTCGGGAACGAGTGCTGACACTGTGTGTTGCGCGCTAACGGAAACGTCCTGCGACGCAGTCACATTTTCCGAAAGAGAACTAACAGTCACTTCCGACACAACGCTATGTATTGGCAAAGAGGGTGAGGTGTCCATTTCAGTAGCGTCCGCCGGTACGGCGGTTTCCTCAGCGCGTCGCGCGTCGCGGGGGGTGGAACCAATGGCGACTGCTGCCCACGTCATCTCGTCCTGACTACTGCCACGTGGCAGCTGTACCGGCCGCCTACGCGCAGGACAGTCCTGCCGGAAATGACCAGTACTATTACAAAAAGAACACGTCTGGGGCTGACCGCTGTACGTTATGAAAGCGCGTTGTCCTTTAATATAAACAAAAAAAGGAATATGTTTCTTCACTATCATTTTTACACTACGGATACCGTTATCCACTTGAAAAAGATAAGCAGCCGACCATTTTTCCTTTGACACCGACAAAACAGTCCCATAAGGCGTCAAAGCACTCGAAATCGTTTCGTTCCTCATTTCAAACGGGAGATTGAAAACACGCACTGTCCGTATACCGAAACCAGCATTAGACAACACAACATTACTAATTCTGCCATCAAAGTGCTTAAATTGTCGCACACCGTCATTGGCCGATACAAGAGTGTCACACATTTCGGGAGTTGGCAACTTCAAAAACAAAGAGTTCAAAAAGGAATCCAATTGTAAACCAAGAACGTCACTGTCCGTTAAATTCAAATCCTCGCGAAGCCATTTATGAATTTCGAAAGCGGACGGCCGAATTACCGATCGATCAAAGGCGCACTGAATGTTATTCTGACGATCCTCGGAATCACCGTGATCCATAGTACTCACTTCACTAAAAAGTACAGCACAGATGAAAAACCGCGCCGCGAAGCAACCGCCGCCGCCGCCGCCACGAAGCACCCGTAAACACCGCCCGACACGCCGGAGCGAGCGCGCGATGTATTCGGGCCCACGACTCCGAAGACTGGTGCCTTAAACCAGCGCCTTAGACCGCTCGGCCACGCTACCCGCGCTAGTGCTCTTCGCTTTTGCAGAAACAGTGCACGACACAGCTTCCTGTTCTGCTGCGACTGGCTGTTCATCCATTGCGTATCAAACAAGTGCCCTTTTCGAATAGAGATTAACTACACAGGCAGCAGCCCGCGCTCTGGTGCGGCGGCATTACGTGTTGATAATGAATTGGTAGTGCCACCTGAAGCCTGCGGAACATGAGCGAACAATCAGGAGGGCACCGTGATTTCAAACAGTGGGTCACTATCGTCATTGCAGCGACAGCAAGGCAAAAGTTTAAAAAGTGCCGTGACCAGGATTCGAACCTGGGTTATTGCGGCCACAACGCAATGTCCTAACCACTAGACGATCACGGCCACGGAGGCACCGCCGAGAGCAGTTCTCGCGACTGCAAGTGGCTGTGCACAGCAAAGCTCAGCCCACTGTGTCTCGCCACAGCTGTGTCAGACGCGGTCTCCATTATATGTGTACTAGCAAACGAACGTGTCTGCGCTGTTAGGACACTAAGCAGGGTGGCTAGCTGCATTCAATCCCCGTGGCAATGTCTTGCAGTCCTCCAACTCTGTTGACCACAGGTATGTGCCTCGATTAGAGGTGGACAGATGTCGCATCGCTCTCGCCGTCACTTGTGACCGCGGATCGTACTTAACGTAGTTTTCTGCAAGCGTCAGTCCGAGCTAAGTCGGGCCAAGTCGCATAAGAGGAACAACAAAATGCGCATTTCCGGTACCGGGAATCGAACCCGGGCCTCCTGGGTGAGAGCCAGGTATCCTAGCCACTAGACCACACCGGATAACGACGCAAGTGCTTCTCCAGGGAACGCAGCAAACTGCACGCACGCTACTTGACGACAACGGCAAAAATTTAGCGTTTCCACTTTGTAGAACGGCATGCTCGGGACACATTTCGTGGAGACGAACGCCAGCAACCGTGACACCAGACTGCGCCTGTGAATCCTGTCGTTGCACCACGCACTGTGCTGCTACGACAATTTAAGAAAGAGACGCTCACGGCTTGCTGCGCTGTTCCCTTCGCGGGCAATCAGTGCTCCCGTTTTCGAGACAGAAAACAGTGGCAGCGGTGGGATTCGAACCCACGCCTCCGAAGAGACTGGTGCCTGAAACCAGCGCCTTAGACCGCTCGGCCACGCTACCTACGCGGCACGGCGGTCGCAGGAGCTGCGTTCTACGCCACGAGAAAACACCGCGATGGCACAAAAAACGAGAAAAAGTTGGCAGCGGTGCGATTCGAACCCACGCCTCCGAAGAGACTGGTGCCTTAAACCAGCGCCTTAGACCGCTCGGCCACGCTACCCGCGCTAGTGCTCCTCGCTTTTGCAGAAACAGTGCACGACACAGCTTCCTGTTCTGCTGCGACTGGCTGTTCATCCATTGCGTATCAAACAAGTGCCCTTTTCGAATAGAGATTAACTACACAGGCAGCAGCCCGCGCTCTGGTGCGGCGGCATTACGTGTTGATAATGAATTGGTAGTGCCACCTGAAGCCTGCGGAACATGAGCGAACAATCAGGAGGGCACCGTGATTTCAAACAGTGGGTCACTATCGTCATTGCAGCGACAGCAAGGCAAAAGTTTAAAAAGTGCCGTGACCAGGATTCGAACCTGGGTTATTGCGGCCACAACGCAATGTCCTAACCACTAGACGATCACGGCCACGGAGGCACGGCCGAGAGCAGTTCTCGCGACTGCAAGTGGCTGTGCACAGCAAAGCTCAGCCCACTGTGTCTCGCCACAGCTGTGTCAGACGCGGTCTCCATTATATGTGTACTAGCAAACGAACGTGTCTGCGCTGTTAGGACACTAAGCAGGGTGGCTAGCTGCATTCAACCCCCGTGGCAATGTCTTGCAGTCCTCCAACTCTGTTGAACACAGGTATGTGCCTCGATTAGAGGTGGACAGATGTCGCATCGCTCTCGCCATCACTTGTGACCGCGGATCGTACTTAACGTAATTTTCTGCAAGCGTCAGCGGAGCGTCAGTCCGAGCTAAGTCGGGCCAAGTCGCATAAGAGGAACAACAAAATGCGCATTTCCGGTACCGGGAATCGAACCCGGGCCTCCTGGGTGAGAGCCAGGTATCCTAGCCACTAGACCACACCGGATAACGACGCAAGTGCTTCTCCAGGGAACGCAGCAAACTGCACGCACGCTACTTGACGACAACGGCAAAAATTTAGCGTTTCCACTTTGTAGAACGGCATGCTCGGGACACATTTCGTGGAGACGAACGCCAGCAACCGTGACACCAGACTGCGCCTGTGAATCCTGTCGTTGCACCACGCACTGTGCTGCTACGACAATTTAAGAAAGAGACGCTCACGGCTTGCTGCGCTGTTCCCTTCGCGGGCAATCAGTGCTTACGTTTTAGAGACAGAAAACAGTGGCAGCGGTGGGATTCGAACCCACGCCTCCGAAGAGACTGGTGCCTGAAACCAGCGCCTTAGACCGCTCGGCCACGCTACCTACGCGGCACGGCGGTCGCAGGAGCTGCGTTCTACGCCACGAGAAAACACCGCGATGGCACAAAAAACGAGAAAAAGTTGGCAGCGGTGCGATTCGAACCCACGCCTCCGAAGAGACTGGTGCCTTAAACCAGCGCCTTAGACCGCTCGGCCACGCTACCCGCGCTAGTGCTCTTCGCTTTTGCAGAAACAGTGCACGACACAGCTTCCTGTTCTGCTGCGACTGGCTGTTCATCCATTGCGTATCAAACAAGTGCCCTTTTCGAATAGAGATTAACTACACAGGCAGCAGCCCGCGCTCTGGTGCGGCGGCATTACGTGTTGATAATGAATTGGTAGTGCCACCTGAAGCCTGCGGAACATGAGCGAACAATCAGGAGGGCACCGTGATTTCAAACAGTGGGTCACTATCGTCATTGCAGCGACAGCAAGGCAAAAGTTTAAAAAGTGCCGTGACCAGGATTCGAACCTGGGTTATTGCGGCCACAACGCAATGTCCTAACCACTAGACGATCACGGCCACGGAGGCACCGCCGAGAGCAGTTCTCGCGACTGCAAGTGGCTGTGCACAGCAAAGCTCAGCCCACTGTGTCTCGCCACAGCTGTGTCAGACGCGGTCTCCATTATATGTGTACTAGCAAACGAACGTGTCTGCGCTGTTAGGACACTAAGCAGGGTGGCTAGCTGCATTCAACCCCCGTGGCAATGTCTTGCAGTCCTCCAACTCTGTTGAACACAGGTATGTGCCTCGATTAGAGGTGGACAGATGTCGCATCGCTCTCGCCGTCACTTGTGACCGCGGATCGTACTTAACGTAATTTTCTGCAAGCGTCAGCGGAGCGTCAGTCCGAGCTAAGTCGGGCCAAGTCGCATAAGAGGAACAACAAAATGCGCATTTCCGGTACCGGGAATCGAACCCGGGCCTCCTGGGTGAGAGCCAGGTATCCTAGCCACTAGACCACACCGGATAACGACGCAAGTGCTTCTCCAGGGAACGCAGCAAACTGCACGCACGCTACTTGACGACAACGGCAAAAATTTAGCGTTTCCACTTTGTAGAACGGCATGCTCGGGACACATTTCGTGGAGACGAACGCCAGCAACCGTGACACCAGACTGCGCCTGTGAATCCTGTCGTTGCACCACGCACTGTGCTGCTACGACAATTTAAGAAAGAGACGCTCACGGCTTGCTGCGCTGTTCCCTTCGCGGGCAATCAGTGCTTACGTTTTAGAGACAGAAAACAGTGGCAGCGGTGGGATTCGAACCCACGCCTCCGAAGAGACTGGTGCCTGAAACCAGCGCCTTAGACCGCTCGGCCACGCTACCTACGCGGCACGGCGGTCGCAGGAGCTGCGTTCTACGCCACGAGAAAACACCGCGATGGCACAAAAAACGAGAAAAAGTTGGCAGCGGTGGGATTCGAACCCACGCCTCCGAAGAGACTGGTGCCTTAAACCAGCGCCTTAGACCGCTCGGCCACGCTACCCGCGCTAGTGCTCTTCGCTTTTGCAGAAACAGTGCACGACACAGCTTCCTGTTCTGCTGCGACTGGCTGTTCATCCATTGCGTATCAAACAAGTGCCCTTTTCGAATAGAGATTAACTACACAGGCAGCAGCCCGCGCTCTGGTGCGGCGGCATTACGTGTTGATAATGAATTGGTAGTGCCACCTGAAGCCTGCGGAACATGAGCGAACAATCAGGAGGGCACCGTGATTTCAAACAGTGGGTCACTATCGTCATTGCAGCGACAGCAAGGCAAAAGTTTAAAAAGTGCCGTGACCAGGATTCGAACCTGGGTTATTGCGGCCACAACGCAATGTCCTAACCACTAGACGATCACGGCCACGGAGGCACGGCCGAGAGCAGTTCTCGCGACTGCAAGTGGCTGTGCACAGCAAAGCTCAGCCCACTGTGTCTCGCCACAGCTGTGTCAGACGCGGTCTCCATTATATGTGTACTAGCAAACGAACGTGTCTGCGCTGTTAGGACACTAAGCAGGGTGGCTAGCTGCATTCAACCCCCGTGGCAATGTCTTGCAGTCCTCCAACTCTGTTGAACACAGGTATGTGCCTCGATTAGAGGTGGACAGATGTCGCATCGCTCTCGCCGTCACTTGTGACCGCGGATCGTACTTAACGTAATTTTCTGCAAGCGTCAGCGGAGCGTCAGTCCGAGCTAAGTCGGGCCAAGTCGCATAAGAGGAACAACAAAATGCGCATTTCCGGTACCGGGAATCGAACCCGGGCCTCCTGGGTGAGAGCCAGGTATCCTAGCCACTAGACCACACCGGATAACGACGCAAGTGCTTCTCCAGGGAACGCAGCAAACTGCACGCACGCTACTTGACGACAACGGCAAAAATTTAGCGTTTCCACTTTGTAGAACGGCATGCTCGGGACACATTTCGTGGAGACGAACGCCAGCAACCGTGACACCAGACTGCGCCTGTGAATCCTGTCGTTGCACCACGCACTGTGCTGCTACGACAATTTAAGAAAGAGACGCTCACGGCTTGCTGCGCTGTTCCCTTCGCGGGCAATCAGTGCTCCCGTTTTCGAGACAGAAAACAGTGGCAGCGGTGGGATTCGAACCCACGCCTCCGAAGAGACTGGTGCCTGAAACCAGCGCCTTAGACCGCTCGGCCACGCTACCTACGCGGCACGGCGGTCGCAGGAGCTGCGTTCTACGCCACGAGAAAACACCGCGATGGCACAAAAAACGAGAAAAAGTTGGCAGCGGTGCGATTCGAACCCACGCCTCCGAAGAGACTGGTGCCTTAAACCAGCGCCTTAGACCGCTCGGCCACGCTACCCGCGCTAGTGCTCCTCGCTTTTGCAGAAACAGTGCACGACACAGCTTCCTGTTCTGCTGCGACTGGCTGTTCATCCATTGCGTATCAAACAAGTGCCCTTTTCGAATAGAGATTAACTACACAGGCAGCAGCCCGCGCTCTGGTGCGGCGGCATTACGTGTTGATAATGAATTGGTAGTGCCACCTGAAGCCTGCGGAACATGAGCGAACAATCAGGAGGGCACCGTGATTTCAAACAGTGGGTCACTATCGTCATTGCAGCGACAGCAAGGCAAAAGTTTAAAAAGTGCCGTGACCAGGATTCGAACCTGGGTTATTGCGGCCACAACGCAATGTCCTAACCACTAGACGATCACGGCCACGGAGGCACGGCCGAGAGCAGTTCTCGCGACTGCAAGTGGCTGTGCACAGCAAAGCTCAGCCCACTGTGTCTCGCCACAGCTGTGTCAGACGCGGTCTCCATTATATGTGTACTAGCAAACGAACGTGTCTGCGCTGTTAGGACACTAAGCAGGGTGGCTAGCTGCATTCAACCCCCGTGGCAATGTCTTGCAGTCCTCCAACTCTGTTGAACACAGGTATGTGCCTCGATTAGAGGTGGACAGATGTCGCATCGCTCTCGCCATCACTTGTGACCGCGGATCGTACTTAACGTAATTTTCTGCAAGCGTCAGCGGAGCGTCAGTCCGAGCTAAGTCGGGCCAAGTCGCATAAGAGGAACAACAAAATGCGCATTTCCGGTACCGGGAATCGAACCCGGGCCTCCTGGGTGAGAGCCAGGTATCCTAGCCACTAGACCACACCGGATAACGACGCAAGTGCTTCTCCAGGGAACGCAGCAAACTGCACGCACGCTACTTGACGACAACGGCAAAAATTTAGCGTTTCCACTTTGTAGAACGGCATGCTCGGGACACATTTCGTGGAGACGAACGCCAGCAACCGTGACACCAGACTGCGCCTGTGAATCCTGTCGTTGCACCACGCACTGTGCTGCTACGACAATTTAAGAAAGAGACGCTCACGGCTTGCTGCGCTGTTCCCTTCGCGGGCAATCAGTGCTCCCGTTTTCGAGACAGAAAACAGTGGCAGCGGTGGGATTCGAACCCACGCCTCCGAAGAGACTGGTGCCTGAAACCAGCGCCTTAGACCGCTCGGCCACGCTACCTACGCGGCACGGCGGTCGCAGGAGCTGCGTTCTACGCCACGAGAAAACACCGCGATGGCACAAAAAACGAGAAAAAGTTGGCAGCGGTGCGATTCGAACCCACGCCTCCGAAGAGACTGGTGCCTTAAACCAGCGCCTTAGACCGCTCGGCCACGCTACCCGCGCTAGTGCTCCTCGCTTTTGCAGAAACAGTGCACGACACAGCTTCCTGTTCTGCTGCGACTGGCTGTTCATCCATTGCGTATCAAACAAGTGCCCTTTTCGAATAGAGATTAACTACACAGGCAGCAGCCCGCGCTCTGGTGCGGCGGCATTACGTGTTGATAATGAATTGGTAGTGCCACCTGAAGCCTGCGGAACATGAGCGAACAATCAGGAGGGCACCGTGATTTCAAACAGTGGGTCACTATCGTCATTGCAGCGACAGCAAGGCAAAAGTTTAAAAAGTGCCGTGACCAGGATTCGAACCTGGGTTATTGCGGCCACAACGCAATGTCCTAACCACTAGACGATCACGGCCACGGAGGCACGGCCGAGAGCAGTTCTCGCGACTGCAAGTGGCTGTGCACAGCAAAGCTCAGCCCACTGTGTCTCGCCACAGCTGTGTCAGACGCGGTCTCCATTATATGTGTACTAGCAAACGAACGTGTCTGCGCTGTTAGGACACTAAGCAGGGTGGCTAGCTGCATTCAACCCCCGTGGCAATGTCTTGCAGTCCTCCAACTCTGTTGAACACAGGTATGTGCCTCGATTAGAGGTGGACAGATGTCGCATCGCTCTCGCCATCACTTGTGACCGCGGATCGTACTTAACGTAATTTTCTGCAAGCGTCAGCGGAGCGTCAGTCCGAGCTAAGTCGGGCCAAGTCGCATAAGAGGAACAACAAAATGCGCATTTCCGGTACCGGGAATCGAACCCGGGCCTCCTGGGTGAGAGCCAGGTATCCTAGCCACTAGACCACACCGGATAACGACGCAAGTGCTTCTCCAGGGAACGCAGCAAACTGCACGCACGCTACTTGACGACAACGGCAAAAATTTAGCGTTTCCACTTTGTAGAACGGCATGCTCGGGACACATTTCGTGGAGACGAACGCCAGCAACCGTGACACCAGACTGCGCCTGTGAATCCTGTCGTTGCACCACGCACTGTGCTGCTACGACAATTTAAGAAAGAGACGCTCACGGCTTGCTGCGCTGTTCCCTTCGCGGGCAATCAGTGCTTACGTTTTAGAGACAGAAAACAGTGGCAGCGGTGGGATTCGAACCCACGCCTCCGAAGAGACTGGTGCCTGAAACCAGCGCCTTAGACCGCTCGGCCACGCTACCTACGCGGCACGGCGGTCGCAGGAGCTGCGTTCTACGCCACGAGAAAACACCGCGATGGCACAAAAAACGAGAAAAAGTTGGCAGCGGTGCGATTCGAACCCACGCCTCCGAAGAGACTGGTGCCTTAAACCAGCGCCTTAGACCGCTCGGCCACGCTACCCGCGCTAGTGCTCTTCGCTTTTGCAGAAACAGTGCACGACACAGCTTCCTGTTCTGCTGCGACTGGCTGTTCATCCATTGCGTATCAAACAAGTGCCCTTTTCGAATAGAGATTAACTACACAGGCAGCAGCCCGCGCTCTGGTGCGGCGGCATTACGTGTTGATAATGAATTGGTAGTGCCACCTGAAGCCTGCGGAACATGAGCGAACAATCAGGAGGGCACCGTGATTTCAAACAGTGGGTCACTATCGTCATTGCAGCGACAGCAAGGCAAAAGTTTAAAAAGTGCCGTGACCAGGATTCGAACCTGGGTTATTGCGGCCACAACGCAATGTCCTAACCACTAGACGATCACGGCCACGGAGGCACCGCCGAGAGCAGTTCTCGCGACTGCAAGTGGCTGTGCACAGCAAAGCTCAGCCCACTGTGTCTCGCCACAGCTGTGTCAGACGCGGTCTCCATTATATGTGTACTAGCAAACGAACGTGTCTGCGCTGTTAGGACACTAAGCAGGGTGGCTAGCTGCATTCAACCCCCGTGGCAATGTCTTGCAGTCCTCCAACTCTGTTGAACACAGGTATGTGCCTCGATTAGAGGTGGACAGATGTCGCATCGCTCTCGCCGTCACTTGTGACCGCGGATCGTACTTAACGTAATTTTCTGCAAGCGTCAGCGGAGCGTCAGTCCGAGCTAAGTCGGGCCAAGTCGCATAAGAGGAACAACAAAATGCGCATTTCCGGTACCGGGAATCGAACCCGGGCCTCCTGGGTGAGAGCCAGGTATCCTAGCCACTAGACCACACCGGATAACGACGCAAGTGCTTCTCCAGGGAACGCAGCAAACTGCACGCACGCTACTTGACGACAACGGCAAAAATTTAGCGTTTCCACTTTGTAGAACGGCATGCTCGGGACACATTTCGTGGAGACGAACGCCAGCAACCGTGACACCAGACTGCGCCTGTGAATCCTGTCGTTGCACCACGCACTGTGCTGCTACGACAATTTAAGAAAGAGACGCTCACGGCTTGCTGCGCTGTTCCCTTCGCGGGCAATCAGTGCTTACGTTTTAGAGACAGAAAACAGTGGCAGCGGTGGGATTCGAACCCACGCCTCCGAAGAGACTGGTGCCTGAAACCAGCGCCTTAGACCGCTCGGCCACGCTACCTACGCGGCACGGCGGTCGCAGGAGCTGCGTTCTACGCCACGAGAAAACACCGCGATGGCACAAAAAACGAGAAAAAGTTGGCAGCGGTGGGATTCGAACCCACGCCTCCGAAGAGACTGGTGCCTTAAACCAGCGCCTTAGACCGCTCGGCCACGCTACCCGCGCTAGTGCTCTTCGCTTTTGCAGAAACAGTGCACGACACAGCTTCCTGTTCTGCTGCGACTGGCTGTTCATCCATTGCGTATCAAACAAGTGCCCTTTTCGAATAGAGATTAACTACACAGGCAGCAGCCCGCGCTCTGGTGCGGCGGCATTACGTGTTGATAATGAATTGGTAGTGCCACCTGAAGCCTGCGGAACATGAGCGAACAATCAGGAGGGCACCGTGATTTCAAACAGTGGGTCACTATCGTCATTGCAGCGACAGCAAGGCAAAAGTTTAAAAAGTGCCGTGACCAGGATTCGAACCTGGGTTATTGCGGCCACAACGCAATGTCCTAACCACTAGACGATCACGGCCACGGAGGCACGGCCGAGAGCAGTTCTCGCGACTGCAAGTGGCTGTGCACAGCAAAGCTCAGCCCACTGTGTCTCGCCACAGCTGTGTCAGACGCGGTCTCCATTATATGTGTACTAGCAAACGAACGTGTCTGCGCTGTTAGGACACTAAGCAGGGTGGCTAGCTGCATTCAACCCCCGTGGCAATGTCTTGCAGTCCTCCAACTCTGTTGAACACAGGTATGTGCCTCGATTAGAGGTGGACAGATGTCGCATCGCTCTCGCCGTCACTTGTGACCGCGGATCGTACTTAACGTAATTTTCTGCAAGCGTCAGCGGAGCGTCAGTCCGAGCTAAGTCGGGCCAAGTCGCATAAGAGGAACAACAAAATGCGCATTTCCGGTACCGGGAATCGAACCCGGGCCTCCTGGGTGAGAGCCAGGTATCCTAGCCACTAGACCACACCGGATAACGACGCAAGTGCTTCTCCAGGGAACGCAGCAAACTGCACGCACGCTACTTGACGACAACGGCAAAAATTTAGCGTTTCCACTTTGTAGAACGGCATGCTCGGGACACATTTCGTGGAGACGAACGCCAGCAACCGTGACACCAGACTGCGCCTGTGAATCCTGTCGTTGCACCACGCACTGTGCTGCTACGACAATTTAAGAAAGAGACGCTCACGGCTTGCTGCGCTGTTCCCTTCGCGGGCAATCAGTGCTCCCGTTTTCGAGACAGAAAACAGTGGCAGCGGTGGGATTCGAACCCACGCCTCCGAAGAGACTGGTGCCTGAAACCAGCGCCTTAGACCGCTCGGCCACGCTACCTACGCGGCACGGCGGTCGCAGGAGCTGCGTTCTACGCCACGAGAAAACACCGCGATGGCACAAAAAACGAGAAAAAGTTGGCAGCGGTGCGATTCGAACCCACGCCTCCGAAGAGACTGGTGCCTTAAACCAGCGCCTTAGACCGCTCGGCCACGCTACCCGCGCTAGTGCTCCTCGCTTTTGCAGAAACAGTGCACGACACAGCTTCCTGTTCTGCTGCGACTGGCTGTTCATCCATTGCGTATCAAACAAGTGCCCTTTTCGAATAGAGATTAACTACACAGGCAGCAGCCCGCGCTCTGGTGCGGCGGCATTACGTGTTGATAATGAATTGGTAGTGCCACCTGAAGCCTGCGGAACATGAGCGAACAATCAGGAGGGCACCGTGATTTCAAACAGTGGGTCACTATCGTCATTGCAGCGACAGCAAGGCAAAAGTTTAAAAAGTGCCGTGACCAGGATTCGAACCTGGGTTATTGCGGCCACAACGCAATGTCCTAACCACTAGACGATCACGGCCACGGAGGCACGGCCGAGAGCAGTTCTCGCGACTGCAAGTGGCTGTGCACAGCAAAGCTCAGCCCACTGTGTCTCGCCACAGCTGTGTCAGACGCGGTCTCCATTATATGTGTACTAGCAAACGAACGTGTCTGCGCTGTTAGGACACTAAGCAGGGTGGCTAGCTGCATTCAACCCCCGTGGCAATGTCTTGCAGTCCTCCAACTCTGTTGAACACAGGTATGTGCCTCGATTAGAGGTGGACAGATGTCGCATCGCTCTCGCCATCACTTGTGACCGCGGATCGTACTTAACGTAATTTTCTGCAAGCGTCAGCGGAGCGTCAGTCCGAGCTAAGTCGGGCCAAGTCGCATAAGAGGAACAACAAAATGCGCATTTCCGGTACCGGGAATCGAACCCGGGCCTCCTGGGTGAGAGCCAGGTATCCTAGCCACTAGACCACACCGGATAACGACGCAAGTGCTTCTCCAGGGAACGCAGCAAACTGCACGCACGCTACTTGACGACAACGGCAAAAATTTAGCGTTTCCACTTTGTAGAACGGCATGCTCGGGACACATTTCGTGGAGACGAACGCCAGCAACCGTGACACCAGACTGCGCCTGTGAATCCTGTCGTTGCACCACGCACTGTGCTGCTACGACAATTTAAGAAAGAGACGCTCACGGCTTGCTGCGCTGTTCCCTTCACGGGCAATCAGTGCTTACGTTTTAGAGACAGAAAACAGTGGCAGCGGTGGGATTCGAACCCACGCCTCCGAAGAGACTGGTGCCTGAAACCAGCGCCTTAGACCGCTCGGCCACGCTACCTACGCGGCACGGCGGTCGCAGGAGCTGCGTTCTACGCCACGAGAAAACACCGCGATGGCACAAAAAACGAGAAAAAGTTGGCAGCGGTGCGATTCGAACCCACGCCTCCGAAGAGACTGGTGCCTTAAACCAGCGCCTTAGACCGCTCGGCCACGCTACCCGCGCTAGTGCTCTTCGCTTTTGCAGAAACAGTGCACGACACAGCTTCCTGTTCTGCTGCGACTGGCTGTTCATCCATTGCGTATCAAACAAGTGCCCTTTTCGAATAGAGATTAACTACACAGGCAGCAGCCCGCGCTCTGGTGCGGCGGCATTACGTGTTGATAATGAATTGGTAGTGCCACCTGAAGCCTGCGGAACATGAGCGAACAATCAGGAGGGCACCGTGATTTCAAACAGTGGGTCACTATCGTCATTGCAGCGACAGCAAGGCAAAAGTTTAAAAAGTGCCGTGACCAGGATTCGAACCTGGGTTATTGCGGCCACAACGCAATGTCCTAACCACTAGACGATCACGGCCACGGAGGCACCGCCGAGAGCAGTTCTCGCGACTGCAAGTGGCTGTGCACAGCAAAGCTCAGCCCACTGTGTCTCGCCACAGCTGTGTCAGACGCGGTCTCCATTATATGTGTACTAGCAAACGAACGTGTCTGCGCTGTTAGGACACTAAGCAGGGTGGCTAGCTGCATTCAACCCCCGTGGCAATGTCTTGCAGTCCTCCAACTCTGTTGAACACAGGTATGTGCCTCGATTAGAGGTGGACAGATGTCGCATCGCTCTCGCCGTCACTTGTGACCGCGGATCGTACTTAACGTAATTTTCTGCAAGCGTCAGCGGAGCGTCAGTCCGAGCTAAGTCGGGCCAAGTCGCATAAGAGGAACAACAAAATGCGCATTTCCGGTACCGGGAATCGAACCCGGGCCTCCTGGGTGAGAGCCAGGTATCCTAGCCACTAGACCACACCGGATAACGACGCAAGTGCTTCTCCAGGGAACGCAGCAAACTGCACGCACGCTACTTGACGACAACGGCAAAAATTTAGCGTTTCCACTTTGTAGAACGGCATGCTCGGGACACATTTCGTGGAGACGAACGCCAGCAACCGTGACACCAGACTGCGCCTGTGAATCCTGTCGTTGCACCACGCACTGTGCTGCTACGACAATTTAAGAAAGAGACGCTCACGGCTTGCTGCGCTGTTCCCTTCGCGGGCAATCAGTGCTCCCGTTTTCGAGACAGAAAACAGTGGCAGCGGTGGGATTCGAACCCACGCCTCCGAAGAGACTGGTGCCTGAAACCAGCGCCTTAGACCGCTCGGCCACGCTACCTACGCGGCACGGCGGTCGCAGGAGCTGCGTTCTACGCCACGAGAAAACACCGCGATGGCACAAAAAACGAGAAAAAGTTGGCAGCGGTGCGATTCGAACCCACGCCTCCGAAGAGACTGGTGCCTTAAACCAGCGCCTTAGACCGCTCGGCCACGCTACCCGCGCTAGTGCTCTTCGCTTTTGCAGAAACAGTGCACGACACAGCTTCCTGTTCTGCTGCGACTGGCTGTTCATCCATTGCGTATCAAACAAGTGCCCTTTTCGAATAGAGATTAACTACACAGGCAGCAGCCCGCGCTCTGGTGCGGCGGCATTACGTGTTGATAATGAATTGGTAGTGCCACCTGAAGCCTGCGGAACATGAGCGAACAATCAGGAGGGCACCGTGATTTCAAACAGTGGGTCACTATCGTCATTGCAGCGACAGCAAGGCAAAAGTTTAAAAAGTGCCGTGACCAGGATTCGAACCTGGGTTATTGCGGCCACAACGCAATGTCCTAACCACTAGACGATCACGGCCACGGAGGCACCGCCGAGAGCAGTTCTCGCGACTGCAAGTGGCTGTGCACAGCAAAGCTCAGCCCACTGTGTCTCGCCACAGCTGTGTCAGACGCGGTCTCCATTATATGTGTACTAGCAAACGAACGTGTCTGCGCTGTTAGGACACTAAGCAGGGTGGCTAGCTGCATTCAACCCCCGTGGCAATGTCTTGCAGTCCTCCAACTCTGTTGAACACAGGTATGTGCCTCGATTAGAGGTGGACAGATGTCGCATCGCTCTCGCCGTCACTTGTGACCGCGGATCGTACTTAACGTAATTTTCTGCAAGCGTCAGCGGAGCGTCAGTCCGAGCTAAGTCGGGCCAAGTCGCATAAGAGGAACAACAAAATGCGCATTTCCGGTACCGGGAATCGAACCCGGGCCTCCTGGGTGAGAGCCAGGTATCCTAGCCACTAGACCACACCGGATAACGACGCAAGTGCTTCTCCAGGGAACGCAGCAAACTGCACACACGCTACTTGACGACAACGGCAAAAATTTAGCGTTTCCACTTTGTAGAATGGCATGCTCGGGACACATTTCGTGGAGACGAACGCCAGCAACCGTGACACCAGACTGCGCCTGCGAATCCTGTCGCTGCACCACGCACTGTGCTGCTACGACAATTTAAGAAAGAGACGCTCACGGCTTGCTGCGCTGTTCCCTTCGCGGGCAATCAGTGCTCCCGTTTTCGAGACAGAAAACAGTGGCAGCGGTGGGATTCGAACCCACGCCTCCGAAGAGACTGGTGCCTGAAACCAGCGCCTTAGACCGCTCGGCCACGCTACCTACGCGGCACGGCGGTCGCAGGAGCTGCGTTCTACGCCACGAGAAAACACCGCGATGGCACAAAAAACGAGAAAAAGTTGGCAGCGGTGCGATTCGAACCCACGCCTCCGAAGAGACTGGTGCCTTAAACCAGCGCCTTAGACCGCTCGGCCACGCTACCCGCGCTAGTGCTCCTCGCTTTTGCAGAAACAGTGCACGACACAGCTTCCTGTTCTGCTGCGACTGGCTGTTCATCCATTGCGTATCAAACAAGTGCCCTTTTCGAATAGAGATTAACTACACAGGCAGCAGCCCGCGCTCTGGTGCGGCGGCATTACGTGTTGATAATGAATTGGTAGTGCCACCTGAAGCCTGCGGAACATGAGCGAACAATCAGGAGGGCACCGTGATTTCAAACAGTGGGTCACTATCGTCATTGCAGCGACAGCAAGGCAAAAGTTTAAAAAGTGCCGTGACCAGGATTCGAACCTGGGTTATTGCGGCCACAACGCAATGTCCTAACCACTAGACGATCACGGCCACGGAGGCACCGCCGAGAGCAGTTCTCGCGACTGCAAGTGGCTGTGCACAGCAAAGCTCAGCCCACTGTGTCTCGCCACAGCTGTGTCAGACGCGGTCTCCATTATATGTGTACTAGCAAACGAACGTGTCTGCGCTGTTAGGACACTAAGCAGGGTGGCTAGCTGCATTCAACCCCCGTGGCAATGTCTTGCAGTCCTCCAACTCTGTTGAACACAGGTATGTGCCTCGATTAGAGGTGGACAGATGTCGCATCGCTCTCGCCGTCACTTGTGACCGCGGATCGTACTTAACGTAATTTTCTGCAAGCGTCAGCGGAGCGTCAGTCCGAGCTAAGTCGGGCCAAGTCGCATAAGAGGAACAACAAAATGCGCATTTCCGGTACCGGGAATCGAACCCGGGCCTCCTGGGTGAGAGCCAGGTATCCTAGCCACTAGACCACACCGGATAACGACGCAAGTGCTTCTCCAGGGAACGCAGCAAACTGCACGCACGCTACTTGACGACAACGGCAAAAATTTAGCGTTTCCACTTTGTAGAACGGCATGCTCGGGACACATTTCGTGGAGACGAACGCCAGCAACCGTGACACCAGACTGCGCCTGTGAATCCTGTCGTTGCACCACGCACTGTGCTGCTACGACAATTTAAGAAAGAGACGCTCACGGCTTGCTGCGCTGTTCCCTTCGCGGGCAATCAGTGCTTACGTTTTAGAGACAGAAAACAGTGGCAGCGGTGGGATTCGAACCCACGCCTCCGAAGAGACTGGTGCCTGAAACCAGCGCCTTAGACCGCTCGGCCACGCTACCTACGCGGCACGGCGGTCGCAGGAGCTGCGTTCTACGCCACGAGAAAACACCGCGATGGCACAAAAAACGAGAAAAAGTTGGCAGCGGTGCGATTCGAACCCACGCCTCCGAAGAGACTGGTGCCTTAAACCAGCGCCTTAGACCGCTCGGCCACGCTACCCGCGCTAGTGCTCTTCGCTTTTGCAGAAACAGTGCACGACACAGCTTCCTGTTCTGCTGCGACTGGCTGTTCATCCATTGCGTATCAAACAAGTGCCCTTTTCGAATAGAGATTAACTACACAGGCAGCAGCCCGCGCTCTGGTGCGGCGGCATTACGTGTTGATAATGAATTGGTAGTGCCACCTGAAGCCTGCGGAACATGAGCGAACAATCAGGAGGGCACCGTGATTTCAAACAGTGGGTCACTATCGTCATTGCAGCGACAGCAAGGCAAAAGTTTAAAAAGTGCCGTGACCAGGATTCGAACCTGGGTTATTGCGGCCACAACGCAATGTCCTAACCACTAGACGATCACGGCCACGGAGGCACCGCCGAGAGCAGTTCTCGCGACTGCAAGTGGCTGTGCACAGCAAAGCTCAGCCCACTGTGTCTCGCCACAGCTGTGTCAGACGCGGTCTCCATTATATGTGTACTAGCAAACGAACGTGTCTGCGCTGTTAGGACACTAAGCAGGGTGGCTAGCTGCATTCAACCCCCGTGGCAATGTCTTGCAGTCCTCCAACTCTGTTGAACACAGGTATGTGCCTCGATTAGAGGTGGACAGATGTCGCATCGCTCTCGCCGTCACTTGTGACCGCGGATCGTACTTAACGTAATTTTCTGCAAGCGTCAGCGGAGCGTCAGTCCGAGCTAAGTCGGGCCAAGTCGCATAAGAGGAACAACAAAACGCGCATTTCCGGTACCGGGAATCGAACCCGGGCCTCCTGGGTGAGAGCCAGGTATCCTAGCCACTAGACCACACCGGATAACGACGCAAGTGCTTCTCCAGGGAACGCAGCAAACTGCACGCACGCTACTTGACGACAACGGCAAAAATTTAGCGTTTCCACTTTGTAGAACGGCATGCTCGGGACACATTTCGTGGAGACGAACGCCAGCAACCGTGACACCAGACTGCGCCTGTGAATCCTGTCGTTGCACCACGCACTGTGCTGCTACGACAATTTAAGAAAGAGACGCTCACGGCTTGCTGCGCTGTTCCCTTCGCGGGCAATCAGTGCTCCCGTTTTCGAGACAGAAAACAGTGGCAGCGGTGGGATTCGAACCCACGCCTCCGAAGAGACTGGTGCCTGAAACCAGCGCCTTAGACCGCTCGGCCACGCTACCTACGCGGCACGGCGGTCGCAGGAGCTGCGTTCTACGCCACGAGAAAACACCGCGATGGCACAAAAAACGAGAAAAAGTTGGCAGCGGTGCGATTCGAACCCACGCCTCCGAAGAGACTGGTGCCTTAAACCAGCGCCTTAGACCGCTCGGCCACGCTACCCGCGCTAGTGCTCTTCGCTTTTGCAGAAACAGTGCACGACACAGCTTCCTGTTCTGCTGCGACTGGCTGTTCATCCATTGCGTATCAAACAAGTGCCCTTTTCGAATAGAGATTAACTACACAGGCAGCAGCCCGCGCTTTGGTGCGGCGGCATTACGTGTTGATAATGAATTGGTAGTGCCACCTGAAGCCTGCGGAACATGAGCGAACAATCAGGAGGGCACCGTGATTTCAAACAGTGGGTCACTATCGTCATTGCAGCGACAGCAAGGCAAAAGTTTAAAAAGTGCCGTGACCAGGATTCGAACCTGGGTTATTGCGGCCACAACGCAATGTCCTAACCACTAGACGATCACGGCCACGGAGGCACCGCCGAGAGCAGTTCTCGCGACTGCAAGTGGCTGTGCACAGCAAAGCTCAGCCCACTGTGTCTCGCCACAGCTGTGTCAGACGCGGTCTCCATTATATGTGTACTAGCAAACGAACGTGTCTGCGCTGTTAGGACACTAAGCAGGGTGGCTAGCTGCATTCAACCCCCGTGGCAATGTCTTGCAGTCCTCCAACTCTGTTGAACACAGGTATGTGCCTCGATTAGAGGTGGACAGATGTCGCATCGCTCTCGCCGTCACTTGTGACCGCGGATCGTACTTAACGTAATTTTCTGCAAGCGTCAGCGGAGCGTCAGTCCGAGCTAAGTCGGGCCAAGTCGCATAAGAGGAACAACAAAATGCGCATTTCCGGTACCGGGAATCGAACCCGGGCCTCCTGGGTGAGAGCCAGGTATCCTAGCCACTAGACCACACCGGATAACGACGCAAGTGCTTCTCCAGGGAACGCAGCAAACTGCACGCACGCTACTTGACGACAACGGCAAAAATTTAGCGTTTCCACTTTGTAGAACGGCATGCTCGGGACACATTTCGTGGAGACGAACGCCAGCAACCGTGACACCAGACTGCGCCTGTGAATCCTGTCGTTGCACCACGCACTGTGCTGCTACGACAATTTAAGAAAGAGACGCTCACGGCTTGCTGCGCTGTTCCCTTCGCGGGCAATCAGTGCTCCCGTTTTCGAGACAGAAAACAGTGGCAGCGGTGGGATTCGAACCCACGCCTCCGAAGAGACTGGTGCCTGAAACCAGCGCCTTAGACCGCTCGGCCACGCTACCTACGCGGCACGGCGGTCGCAGGAGCTGCGTTCTACGCCACGAGAAAACACCGCGATGGCACAAAAAACGAGAAAAAGTTGGCAGCGGTGCGATTCGAACCCACGCCTCCGAAGAGACTGGTGCCTTAAACCAGCGCCTTAGACCGCTCGGCCACGCTACCCGCGCTAGTGCTCTTCGCTTTTGCAGAAACAGTGCACGACACAGCTTCCTGTTCTGCTGCGACTGGCTGTTCATCCATTGCGTATCAAACAAGTGCCCTTTTCGAATAGAGATTAACTACACAGGCAGCAGCCCGCGCTTTGGTGCGGCGGCATTACGTGTTGATAATGAATTGGTAGTGCCACCTGAAGCCTGCGGAACATGAGCGAACAATCAGGAGGGCACCGTGATTTCAAACAGTGGGTCACTATCGTCATTGCAGCGACAGCAAGGCAAAAGTTTAAAAAGTGCCGTGACCAGGATTCGAACCTGGGTTATTGCGGCCACAACGCAATGTCCTAACCACTAGACGATCACGGCCACGGAGGCACCGCCGAGAGCAGTTCTCGCGACTGCAAGTGGCTGTGCACAGCAAAGCTCAGCCCACTGTGTCTCGCCACAGCTGTGTCAGACGCGGTCTCCATTATATGTGTACTAGCAAACGAACGTGTCTGCGCTGTTAGGACACTAAGCAGGGTGGCTAGCTGCATTCAACCCCCGTGGCAGTGTCTTGCAGTCCTCCAACTCTGTTGAACACAGGTATGTGCCTCGATTAGAGGTGGACAGATGTCGCATCGCTCTCGCCGTCACTTGTGACCGCGGATCGTACTTAACGTAATTTTCTGCAAGCGTCAGCGGAGCGTCAGTCCGAGCTAAGTCGGGCCAAGTCGCATAAGAGGAACAACAAAATGCGCATTTCCGGTACCGGGAATCGAACCCGGGCCTCCTGGGTGAGAGCCAGGTATCCTAGCCACTAGACCACACCGGATAACGACGCAAGTGCTTCTCCAGGGAACGCAGCAAACTGCACGCACGCTACTTGACGACAACGGCAAAAATTTAGCGTTTCCACTTTGTAGAACGGCATGCTCGGGACACATTTCGTGGAGACGAACGCCAGCAACCGTGACACCAGACTGCGCCTGTGAATCCTGTCGTTGCACCACGCACTGTGCTGCTACGACAATTTAAGAAAGAGACGCTCACGGCTTGCTGCGCTGTTCCCTTCGCGGGCAATCAGTGCTCCCGTTTTCGAGACAGAAAACAGTGGCAGCGGTGGGATTCGAACCCACGCCTCCGAAGAGACTGGTGCCTGAAACCAGCGCCTTAGACCGCTCGGCCACGCTACCTACGCGGCACGGCGGTCGCAGGAGCTGCGTTCTACGCCACGAGAAAACACCGCGATGGCACAAAAAACGAGAAAAAGTTGGCAGCGGTGCGATTCGAACCCACGCCTCCGAAGAGACTGGTGCCTTAAACCAGCGCCTTAGACCGCTCGGCCACGCTACCCGCGCTAGTGCTCTTCGCTTTTGCAGAAACAGTGCACGACACAGCTTCCTGTTCTGCTGCGACTGGCTGTTCATCCATTGCGTATCAAACAAGTGCCCTTTTCGAATAGAGATTAACTACACAGGCAGCAGCCCGCGCTCTGGTGCGGCGGCATTACGTGTTGATAATGAATTGGTAGTGCCACCTGAAGCCTGCGGAACATGAGCGAACAATCAGGAGGGCACCGTGATTTCAAACAGTGGGTCACTATCGTCATTGCAGCGACAGCAAGGCAAAAGTTTAAAAAGTGCCGTGACCAGGATTCGAACCTGGGTTATTGCGGCCACAACGCAATGTCCTAACCACCAGACGATCACGGCCACGGAGGCACCGCCGAGAGCAGTTCTCGCGACTGCAAGTGGCTGTGCACAGCAAAGCTCAGCCCACTGTGTCTCGCCACAGCTGTGTCAGACGCGGTCTCCATTATATGTGTACTAGCAAACGAACGTGTCTGCGCTGTTAGGACACTAAGCAGGGTGGCTAGCTGCATTCAACCCCCGTGGCAATGTCTTGCAGTCCTCCAACTCTGTTGAACACAGGTATGTGCCTCGATTAGAGGTGGACAGATGTCGCATCGCTCTCGCCGTCACTTGTGACCGCGGATCGTACTTAACGTAATTTTCTGCAAGCGTCAGCGGAGCGTCAGTCCGAGCTAAGTCGGGCCAAGTCGCATAAGAGGAACAACAAAACGCGCATTTCCGGTACCGGGAATCGAACCTGGGCCTCCTGGGTGAGAGCCAGGTATCCTAGCCACTAGACCACACCGGATAACGACGCAAGTGCTTCTCCAGGGAACGCAGCAAACTGCACGCACGCTACTTGACGACAACGGCAAAAATTTAGCGTTTCCACTTTGTAGAACGGCATGCTCGGGACACATTTCGTGGAGACGAACGCCAGCAACCGTGACACCAGACTGCGCCTGTGAATCCTGTCGTTGCACCACGCACTGTGCTGCTACGACAATTTAAGAAAGAGACGCTCACGGCTTGCTGCGCTGTTCCCTTCGCGGGCAATCAGTGCTTACGTTTTAGAGACAGAAAACAGTGGCAGCGGTGGGATTCGAACCCACGCCTCCGAAGAGACTGGTGCCTGAAACCAGCGCCTTAGACCGCTCGGCCACGCTACCTACGCGGCACGGCGGTCGCAGGAGCTGCGTTCTACGCCACGAGAAAACACCGCGATGGCACAAAAAACGAGAAAAAGTTGGCAGCGGTGCGATTCGAACCCACGCCTCCGAAGAGACTGGTGCCTTAAACCAGCGCCTTAGACCGCTCGGCCACGCTACCCGCGCTAGTGCTCTTCGCTTTTGCAGAAACAGTGCACGACACAGCTTCCTGTTCTGCTGCGACTGGCTGTTCATCCATTGCGTATCAAACAAGTGCCCTTTTCGAATAGAGATTAACTACACAGGCAGCAGCCCGCGCTCTGGTGCGGCGGCATTACGTGTTGATAATGAATTGGTAGTGCCACCTGAAGCCTGCGGAACATGAGCGAACAATCAGGAGGGCACCGTGATTTCAAACAGTGGGTCACTATCGTCATTGCAGCGACAGCAAGGCAAAAGTTTAAAAAGTGCCGTGACCAGGATTCGAACCTGGGTTATTGCGGCCACAACGCAATGTCCTAACCACCAGACGATCACGGCCACGGAGGCACCGCCGAGAGCAGTTCTCGCGACTGCAAGTGGCTGTGCACAGCAAAGCTCAGCCCACTGTGTCTCGCCACAGCTGTGTCAGACGCGGTCTCCATTATATGTGTACTAGCAAACGAACGTGTCTGCGCTGTTAGGACACTAAGCAGGGTGGCTAGCTGCATTCAACCCCCGTGGCAATGTCTTGCAGTCCTCCAACTCTGTTGAACACAGGTATGTGCCTCGATTAGAGGTGGACAGATGTCGCATCGCTCTCGCCGTCACTTGTGACCGCGGATCGTACTTAACGTAATTTTCTGCAAGCGTCAGCGGAGCGTCAGTCCGAGCTAAGTCGGGCCAAGTCGCATAAGAGGAACAACAAAACGCGCATTTCCGGTACCGGGAATCGAACCTGGGCCTCCTGGGTGAGAGCCAGGTATCCTAGCCACTAGACCACACCGGATAACGACGCAAGTGCTTCTCCAGGGAACGCAGCAAACTGCACGCACGCTACTTGACGACAACGGCAAAAATTTAGCGTTTCCACTTTGTAGAACGGCATGCTCGGGACACATTTCGTGGAGACGAACGCCAGCAACCGTGACACCAGACTGCGCCTGTGAATCCTGTCGTTGCACCACGCACTGTGCTGCTACGACAATTTAAGAAAGAGACGCTCACGGCTTGCTGCGCTGTTCCCTTCGCGGGCAATCAGTGCTTACGTTTTAGAGACAGAAAACAGTGGCAGCGGTGGGATTCGAACCCACGCCTCCGAAGAGACTGGTGCCTGAAACCAGCGCCTTAGACCGCTCGGCCACGCTACCTACGCGGCACGGCGGTCGCAGGAGCTGCGTTCTACGCCACGAGAAAACACCGCAATGGCACAAAAAACGAGAAAAAGTTGGCAGCGGTGCGATTCGAACCCACGCCTCCGAAGAGACTGGTGCCTTAAACCAGCGCCTTAGACCGCTCGGCCACGCTACCCGCGCTAGTGCTCTTCGCTTTTGCAGAAACAGTGCACGACACAGCTTCCTGTTCTGCTGCGACTGGCTGTTCATCCATTGCGTATCAAACAAGTGCCCTTTTCGAATAGAGATTAACTACACAGGCAGCAGCCCGCGCTCTGGTGCGGCGGCATTACGTGTTGATAATGAATTGGTAGTGCCACCTGAAGCCTGCGGAACATGAGCGAACAATCAGGAGGGCACCGTGATTTCAAACAGTGGGTCACTATCGTCATTGCAGCGACAGCAAGGCAAAAGTTTAAAAAGTGCCGTGACCAGGATTCGAACCTGGGTTATTGCGGCCACAACGCAATGTCCTAACCACCAGACGATCACGGCCACGGAGGCACCGCCGAGAGCAGTTCTCGCGACTGCAAGTGGCTGTGCACAGCAAAGCTCAGCCCACTGTGTCTCGCCACAGCTGTGTCAGACGCGGTCTCCATTATATGTGTACTAGCAAACGAACGTGTCTGCGCTGTTAGGACACTAAGCAGGGTGGCTAGCTGCATTCAACCCCCGTGGCAATGTCTTGCAGTCCTCCAACTCTGTTGAACACAGGTATGTGCCTCGATTAGAGGTGGACAGATGTCGCATCGCTCTCGCCGTCACTTGTGACCGCGGATCGTACTTAACGTAATTTTCTGCAAGCGTCAGCGGAGCGTCAGTCCGAGCTAAGTCGGGCCAAGTCGCATAAGAGGAACAACAAAATGCGCATTTCCGGTACCGGGAATCGAACCCGGGCCTCCTGGGTGAGAGCCAGGTATCCTAGCCACTAGACCACACCGGATAACGACGCAAGTGCTTCTCCAGGGAACGCAGCAAACTGCACGCACGCTACTTGACGACAACGGCAAAAATTTAGCGTTTCCACTTTGTAGAACGGCATGCTCGGGACACATTTCGTGGAGACGAACGCCAGCAACCGTGACACCAGACTGCGCCTGTGAATCCTGTCGTTGCACCACGCACTGTGCTGCTACGACAATTTAAGAAAGAGACGCTCACGGCTTGCTGCGCTGTTCCCTTCGCGGGCAATCAGTGCTTACGTTTTAGAGACAGAAAACAGTGGCAGCGGTGGGATTCGAACCCACGCCTCCGAAGAGACTGGTGCCTGAAACCAGCGCCTTAGACCGCTCGGCCACGCAACCTACGCGGCACGGCGGTCGCAGGAGCTGCGTTCTACGCCACGAGAAAACACCGCGATGGCACAAAAAACGAGAAAAAGTTGGCAGCGGTGGGATTCGAACCCACGCCTCCGAAGAGACTGGTGCCTTAAACCAGCGCCTTAGACCGCTCGGCCACGCTACCCGCGCTAGTGCTCTTCGCTTTTGCAGAAACAGTGCACGACACAGCTTCCTGTTCTGCTGCGACTGGCTGTTCATCCATTGCGTATCAAACAAGTGCCCTTTTCGAATAGAGATTAACTACACAGGCAGCAGCCCGCGCTCTGGTGCGGCGGCATTACGTGTTGATAATGAATTGATAGTGCCACCTGAAGCCTGCGGAACATGAGCGAACAATCAGGAGGGCACCGTGATTTCAAACAGTGGGTCACTATCGTCATTGCAGCGACAGCAAGGCAAAAGTTTAAAAAGTGCCGTGACCAGGATTCGAACCTGGGTTATTGCGGCCACAACGCAATGTCCTAACCACCAGACGATCACGGCCACGGAGGCACCGCCGAGAGCAGTTCTCGCGACTGCAAGTGGCTGTGCACAGCAAAGCTCAGCCCACTGTGTCTCGCCACAGCTGTGTCAGACGCGGTCTCCATTATATGTGTACTAGCAAACGAACGTGTCTGCGCTGTTAGGACACTAAGCAGGGTGGCTAGCTGCATTCAACCCCCGTGGCAATGTCTTGCAGTCCTCCAACTCTGTTGAACACAGGTATGTGCCTCGATTAGAGGTGGACAGATGTCGCATCGCTCTCGCCGTCACTTGTGACCGCGGATCGTACTTAACGTAATTTTCTGCAAGCGTCAGCGGAGCGTCAGTCCGAGCTAAGTCGGGCCAAGTCGCATAAGAGGAACAACAAAATGCGCATTTCCGGTACCGGGAATCGAACCCGGGCTTCCTGGGTGAGAGCCAGGTATCCTAGCCACTAGACCACACCGGATAACGACGCAAGTGCTTCTCCAGGGAACGCAGCAAACTGCACGCACGCTACTTGACGACAACGGCAAAAATTTAGCGTTTCCACTTTGTAGAACGGCATGCTCGGGACACATTTCGTGGAGACGAACGCCAGCAACCGTGACACCAGACTGCGCCTGTGAATCCTGTCGTTGCACCACGCACTGTGCTGCTACGACAATTTAAGAAAGAGACGCTCACGGCTTGCT
Source organism: Schistocerca americana (assembly GCF_021461395.2). Lineage (NCBI taxonomy): Eukaryota > Metazoa > Arthropoda > Insecta > Orthoptera > Acrididae > Schistocerca > Schistocerca americana. The sequence goes on from NC_060119.1 coordinate 194,289,660, forward strand.
GCGCTGTTCCCTTCGCGGGCAATCAGTGCTCCCGTTTTCGAGACAGAAAACAGTGGCAGCGGTGGGATTCGAACCCACGCCTCCGAAGAGACTGGTGCCTGAAACCAGCGCCTTAGACCGCTCGGCCACGCTACCTACGCGGCACGGCGGTCGCAGGAGCTGCGTTCTACGCCACGAGAAAACACCGCGATGGCACAAAAAACGAGAAAAAGTTGGCAGCGGTGCGATTCGAACCCACGCCTCCGAAGAGACTGGTGCCTTAAACCAGCGCCTTAGACCGCTCGGCCACGCTACCCGCGCTAGTGCTCTTCGCTTTTGCAGAAACAGTGCACGACACAGCTTCCTGTTCTGCTGCGACTGGCTGTTCATCCATTGCGTATCAAACAAGTGCCCTTTTCGAATAGAGATTAACTACACAGGCAGCAGCCCGCGCTTTGGTGCGGCGGCATTACGTGTTGATAATGAATTGGTAGTGCCACCTGAAGCCTGCGGAACATGAGCGAACAATCAGGAGGGCACCGTGATTTCAAACAGTGGGTCACTATCGTCATTGCAGCGACAGCAAGGCAAAAGTTTAAAAAGTGCCGTGACCAGGATTCGAACCTGGGTTATTGCGGCCACAACGCAATGTCCTAACCACTAGACGATCACGGCCACGGAGGCACCGCCGAGAGCAGTTCTCGCGACTGCAAGTGGCTGTGCACAGCAAAGCTCAGCCCACTGTGTCTCGCCACAGCTGTGTCAGACGCGGTCTCCATTATATGTGTACTAGCAAACGAACGTGTCTGCGCTGTTAGGACACTAAGCAGGGTGGCTAGCTGCATTCAACCCCCGTGGCAATGTCTTGCAGTCCTCCAACTCTGTTGAACACAGGTATGTGCCTCGATTAGAGGTGGACAGATGTCGCATCGCTCTCGCCGTCACTTGTGACCGCGGATCGTACTTAACGTAATTTTCTGCAAGCGTCAGCGGAGCGTCAGTCCGAGCTAAGTCGGGCCAAGTCGCATAAGAGGAACAACAAAATGCGCATTTCCGGTACCGGGAATCGAACCCGGGCCTCCTGGGTGAGAGCCAGGTATCCTAGCCACTAGACCACACCGGATAACGACGCAAGTGCTTCTCCAGGGAACGCAGCAAACTGCACGCACGCTACTTGACGACAACGGCAAAAATTTAGCGTTTCCACTTTGTAGAACGGCATGCTCGGGACACATTTCGTGGAGACGAACGCCAGCAACCGTGACACCAGACTGCGCCTGTGAATCCTGTCGTTGCACCACGCACTGTGCTGCTACGACAATTTAAGAAAGAGACGCTCACGGCTTGCTGCGCTGTTCCCTTCGCGGGCAATCAGTGCTTACGTTTTAGAGACAGAAAACAGTGGCAGCTGTGGGATTCGAACCCACGCCTCCGAAGAGACTGGTGCCTGAAACCAGCGCCTTAGACCGCTCGGCCACGCTACCTACGCGGCACGGCGGTCGCAGGAGCTGCGTTCTACGCCACGAGAAAACACCGCGATGGCACAAAAAACGAGAAAAAGTTGGCAGCGGTGCGATTCGAACCCACGCCTCCGAAGAGACTGGTGCCTTAAACCAGCGCCTTAGACCGCTCGGCCACGCTACCCGCGCTAGTGCTCTTCGCTTTTGCAGAAACAGTGCACGACACAGCTTCCTGTTCTGCTGCGACTGGCTGTTCATCCATTGCGTATCAAACAAGTGCCCTTTTCGAATAGAGATTAACTACACAGGCAGCAGCCCGCGCTCTGGTGCGGCGGCATTACGTGTTGATAATGAATTGGTAGTGCCACCTGAAGCCTGCGGAACATGAGCGAACAATCAGGAGGGCACCGTGATTTCAAACAGTGGGTCACTATCGTCATTGCAGCGACAGCAAGGCAAAAGTTTAAAAAGTGCCGTGACCAGGATTCGAACCTGGGTTATTGCGGCCACAACGCAATGTCCTAGCCACCAGACGATCACGGCCACGGAGGCACCGCCGAGAGCAGTTCTCGCGACTGCAAGTGGCTGTGCACAGCAAAGCTCAGCCCACTGTGTCTCGCCACAGCTGTGTCAGACGCGGTCTCCATTATATGTGTACTAGCAAACGAACGTGTCTGCGCTGTTAGGACACTAAGCAGGGTGGCTAGCTGCATTCAACCCCCGTGGCAATGTCTTGCAGTCCTCCAACTCTGTTGAACACAGGTATGTGCCTCGATTAGAGGTGGACAGATGTCGCATCGCTCTCGCCGTCACTTGTGACCGCGGATCGTACTTAACGTAATTTTCTGCAAGCGTCAGCGGAGCGTCAGTCCGAGCTAAGTCGGGCCAAGTCGCATAAGAGGAACAACAAAATGCGCATTTCCGGTACCAGGAATCGAACCCGGGCCTCCTGGGTGAGAGCCAGGTATCCTAGCCACTAGACCACACCGGATAACGACGCAAGTGCTTCTCCAGGGAACGCAGCAAACTGCACGCACGCTACTTGACGACAACGGCAAAAATTTAGCGTTTCCACTTTGTAGAACGGCATGCTCGGGACACATTTCGTGGAGACGAACGCCAGCAACCGTGACACCAGACTGCGCCTGTGAATCCTGTCGTTGCACCACGCACTGTGCTGCTACGACAATTTAAGAAAGAGACGCTCACGGCTTGCTGCGCTGTTCCCTTCGCGGGCAATCAGTGCTTACGTTTTAGAGACAGAAAACAGTGGCAGCTGTGGGATTCGAACCCACGCCTCCGAAGAGACTGGTGCCTGAAACCAGCGCCTTAGACCGCTCGGCCACGCTACCTACGCGGCACGGCGGTCGCAGGAGCTGCGTTCTACGCCACGAGAAAACACCGCGATGGCACAAAAAACGAGAAAAAGTTGGCAGCGGTGCGATTCGAACCCACGCCTCCGAAGAGACTGGTGCCTTAAACCAGCGCCTTAGACCGCTCGGCCACGCTACCCGCGCTAGTGCTCTTCGCTTTTGCAGAAACAGTGCACGACACAGCTTCCTGTTCTGCTGCGACTGGCTGTTCATCCATTGCGTATCAAACAAGTGCCCTTTTCGAATAGAGATTAACTACACAGGCAGCAGCCCGCGCTCTGGTGCGGCGGCATTACGTGTTGGTAATGAATTGGTAGTGCCACCTGAAGCCTGCGGAACATGAGCGAACAATCAGGAGGGCACCGTGATTTCAAACAGTGGGTCACTATCGTCATTGCAGCGACAGCAAGGCAAAAGTTTAAAAAGTGCCGTGACCAGGATTCGAACCTGGGTTATTGCGGCCACAACGCAATGTCCTAGCCACCAGACGATCACGGCCACGGAGGCACCGCCGAGAGCAGTTCTCGCGACTGCAAGTGGCTGTGCACAGCAAAGCTCAGCCCACTGTGTCTCGCCACAGCTGTGTCAGACGCGGTCTCCATTATATGTGTACTAGCAAACGAACGTGTCTGCGCTGTTAGGACACTAAGCAGGGTGGCTAGCTGCATTCAACCCCCGTGGCAATGTCTTGCAGTCCTCCAACTCTGTTGAACACAGGTATGTGCCTCGATTAGAGGTGGACAGATGTCGCATCGCTCTCGCCGTCACTTGTGACCGCGGATCGTACTTAACGTAATTTTCTGCAAGCGTCAGCGGAGCGTCAGTCCGAGCTAAGTCGGGCCAAGTCGCATAAGAGGAACAACAAAATGCGCATTTCCGGTACCGGGAATCGAACCCGGGCCTCCTGGGTGAGAGCCAGGTATCCTAGCCACTAGACCACACCGGATAACGACGCAAGTGCTTCTCCAGGGAACGCAGCAAACTGCACGCACGCTACTTGACGACAACGGCAAAAATTTAGCGTTTCCACTTTGTAGAACGGCATGCTCGGGACACATTTCGTGGAGACGAACGCCAGCAACCGTGACACCAGACTGCGCCTGTGAATCCTGTCGTTGCACCACGCACTGTGCTGCTACGACAATTTAAGAAAGAGACGCTCACGGCTTGCTGCGCTGTTCCCTTCGCGGGCAATCAGTGCTTACGTTTTAGAGACAGAAAACAGTGGCAGCGGTGGGATTCGAACCCACGCCTCCGAAGAGACTGGTGCCTGAAACCAGCGCCTTAGACCGCTCGGCCACGCTACCTACGCGGCACGGCGGTCGCAGGAGCTGCGTTCTACGCCACGAGAAAACACCGCGATGGCACAAAAAACGAGAAAAAGTTGGCAGCGGTGGGATTCGAACCCACGCCTCCGAAGAGACTGGTGCCTTAAACCAGCGCCTTAGACCGCTCGGCCACGCTACCCGCGCTAGTGCTCTTCGCTTTTGCAGAAACAGTGCACGACACAGCTTCCTGTTCTGCTGCGACTGGCTGTTCATCCATTGCGTATCAAACAAGTGCCCTTTTCGAATAGAGATTAACTACACAGGCAGCAGCCCGCGCTCTGGTGCGGCGGCATTACGTGTTGATAATGAATTGATAGTGCCACCTGAAGCCTGCGGAACATGAGCGAACAATCAGGAGGGCACCGTGATTTCAAACAGTGGGTCACTATCGTCATTGCAGCGACAGCAAGGCAAAAGTTTAAAAAGTGCCGTGACCAGGATTCGAACCTGGGTTATTGCGGCCACAACGCAATGTCCTAACCACCAGACGATCACGGCCACGGAGGCACCGCCGAGAGCAGTTCTCGCGACTGCAAGTGGCTGTGCACAGCAAAGCTCAGCCCACTGTGTCTCGCCACAGCTGTGTCAGACGCGGTCTCCATTATATGTGTACTAGCAAACGAACGTGTCTGCGCTGTTAGGACACTAAGCAGGGTGGCTAGCTGCATTCAACCCCCGTGGCAATGTCTTGCAGTCCTCCAACTCTGTTGAACACAGGTATGTGCCTCGATTAGAGGTGGACAGATGTCGCATCGCTCTCGCCGTCACTTGTGACCGCGGATCGTACTTAACGTAATTTTCTGCAAGCGTCAGCGGAGCGTCAGTCCGAGCTAAGTCGGGCCAAGTCGCATAAGAGGAACAACAAAATGCGCATTTCCGGTACCGGGAATCGAACCCGGGCTTCCTGGGTGAGAGCCAGGTATCCTAGCCACTAGACCACACCGGATAACGACGCAAGTGCTTCTCCAGGGAACGCAGCAAACTGCACGCACGCTACTTGACGACAACGGCAAAAATTTAGCGTTTCCACTTTGTAGAACGGCATGCTCGGGACACATTTCGTGGAGACGAACGCCAGCAACCGTGACACCAGACTGCGCCTGTGAATCCTGTCGTTGCACCACGCACTGTGCTGCTACGACAATTTAAGAAAGAGACGCTCACGGCTTGCTGCGCTGTTCCCTTCGCGGGCAATCAGTGCTCCCGTTTTCGAGACAGAAAACAGTGGCAGCGGTGGGATTCGAACCCACGCCTCCGAAGAGACTGGTGCCTGAAACCAGCGCCTTAGACCGCTCGGCCACGCTACCTACGCGGCACGGCGGTCGCAGGAGCTGCGTTCTACGCCACGAGAAAACACCGCGATGGCACAAAAAACGAGAAAAAGTTGGCAGCGGTGCGATTCGAACCCACGCCTCCGAAGAGACTGGTGCCTTAAACCAGCGCCTTAGACCGCTCGGCCACGCTACCCGCGCTAGTGCTCTTCGCTTTTGCAGAAACAGTGCACGACACAGCTTCCTGTTCTGCTGCGACTGGCTGTTCATCCATTGCGTATCAAACAAGTGCCCTTTTCGAATAGAGATTAACTACACAGGCAGCAGCCCGCGCTTTGGTGCGGCGGCATTACGTGTTGATAATGAATTGGTAGTGCCACCTGAAGCCTGCGGAACATGAGCGAACAATCAGGAGGGCACCGTGATTTCAAACAGTGGGTCACTATCGTCATTGCAGCGACAGCAAGGCAAAAGTTTAAAAAGTGCCGTGACCAGGATTCGAACCTGGGTTATTGCGGCCACAACGCAATGTCCTAACCACTAGACGATCACGGCCACGGAGGCACCGCCGAGAGCAGTTCTCGCGACTGCAAGTGGCTGTGCACAGCAAAGCTCAGCCCACTGTGTCTCGCCACAGCTGTGTCAGACGCGGTCTCCATTATATGTGTACTAGCAAACGAACGTGTCTGCGCTGTTAGGACACTAAGCAGGGTGGCTAGCTGCATTCAACCCCCGTGGCAATGTCTTGCAGTCCTCCAACTCTGTTGAACACAGGTATGTGCCTCGATTAGAGGTGGACAGATGTCGCATCGCTCTCGCCGTCACTTGTGACCGCGGATCGTACTTAACGTAATTTTCTGCAAGCGTCAGCGGAGCGTCAGTCCGAGCTAAGTCGGGCCAAGTCGCATAAGAGGAACAACAAAATGCGCATTTCCGGTACCGGGAATCGAACCCGGGCCTCCTGGGTGAGAGCCAGGTATCCTAGCCACTAGACCACACCGGATAACGACGCAAGTGCTTCTCCAGGGAACGCAGCAAACTGCACGCACGCTACTTGACGACAACGGCAAAAATTTAGCGTTTCCACTTTGTAGAACGGCATGCTCGGGACACATTTCGTGGAGACGAACGCCAGCAACCGTGACACCAGACTGCGCCTGTGAATCCTGTCGTTGCACCACGCACTGTGCTGCTACGACAATTTAAGAAAGAGACGCTCACGGCTTGCTGCGCTGTTCCCTTCGCGGGCAATCAGTGCTTACGTTTTAGAGACAGAAAACAGTGGCAGCGGTGGGATTCGAACCCACGCCTCCGAAGAGACTGGTGCCTGAAACCAGCGCCTTAGACCGCTCGGCCACGCTACCTACGCGGCACGGCGGTCGCAGGAGCTGCGTTCTACGCCACGAGAAAACACCGCGATGGCACAAAAAACGAGAAAAAGTTGGCAGCGGTGCGATTCGAACCCACGCCTCCGAAGAGACTGGTGCCTTAAACCAGCGCCTTAGACCGCTCGGCCACGCTACCCGCGCTAGTGCTCTTCGCTTTTGCAGAAACAGTGCACGACACAGCTTCCTGTTCTGCTGCGACTGGCTGTTCATCCATTGCGTATCAAACAAGTGCCCTTTTCGAATAGAGATTAACTACACAGGCAGCAGCCCGCGCTCTGGTGCGGCGGCATTACGTGTTGATAATGAATTGGTAGTGCCACCTGAAGCCTGCGGAACATGAGCGAACAATCAGGAGGGCACCGTGATTTCAAACAGTGGGTCACTATCGTCATTGCAGCGACAGCAAGGCAAAAGTTTAAAAAGTGCCGTGACCAGGATTCGAACCTGGGTTATTGCGGCCACAACGCAATGTCCTAACCACTAGACGATCACGGCCACGGAGGCACCGCCGAGAGCAGTTCTCGCGACTGCAAGTGGCTGTGCACAGCAAAGCTCAGCCCACTGTGTCTCGCCACAGCTGTGTCAGACGCGGTCTCCATTATATGTGTACTAGCAAACGAACGTGTCTGCGCTGTTAGGACACTAAGCAGGGTGGCTAGCTGCATTCAACCCCCGTGGCAATGTCTTGCAGTCCTCCAACTCTGTTGAACACAGGTATGTGCCTCGATTAGAGGTGGACAGATGTCGCATCGCTCTCGCCGTCACTTGTGACCGCGGATCGTACTTAACGTAATTTTCTGCAAGCGTCAGCGGAGCGTCAGTCCGAGCTAAGTCGGGCCAAGTCGCATAAGAGGAACAACAAAATGCGCATTTCCGGTACCGGGAATCGAACCCGGGCCTCCTGGGTGAGAGCCAGGTATCCTAGCCACTAGACCACACCGGATAACGACGCAAGTGCTTCTCCAGGGAACGCAGCAAACTGCACGCACGCTACTTGACGACAACGGCAAAAATTTAGCGTTTCCACTTTGTAGAACGGCATGCTCGGGACACATTTCGTGGAGACGAACGCCAGCAACCGTGACACCAGACTGCGCCTGTGAATCCTGTCGTTGCACCACGCACTGTGCTGCTACGACAATTTAAGAAAGAGACGCTCACGGCTTGCTGCGCTGTTCCCTTCGCGGGCAATCAGTGCTTACGTTTTAGAGACAGAAAACAGTGGCAGCGGTGGGATTCGAACCCACGCCTCCGAAGAGACTGGTGCCTGAAACCAGCGCCTTAGACCGCTCGGCCACGCTACCTACGCGGCACGGCGGTCGCAGGAGCTGCGTTCTACGCCACGAGAAAACACCGCGATGGCACAAAAAACGAGAAAAAGTTGGCAGCGGTGGGATTCGAACCCACGCCTCCGAAGAGACTGGTGCCTTAAACCAGCGCCTTAGACCGCTCGGCCACGCTACCCGCGCTAGTGCTCTTCGCTTTTGCAGAAACAGTGCACGACACAGCTTCCTGTTCTGCTGCGACTGGCTGTTCATCCATTGCGTATCAAACAAGTGCCCTTTTCGAATAGAGATTAACTACACAGGCAGCAGCCCGCGCTCTGGTGCGGCGGCATTACGTGTTGATAATGAATTGATAGTGCCACCTGAAGCCTGCGGAACATGAGCGAACAATCAGGAGGGCACCGTGATTTCAAACAGTGGGTCACTATCGTCATTGCAGCGACAGCAAGGCAAAAGTTTAAAAAGTGCCGTGACCAGGATTCGAACCTGGGTTATTGCGGCCACAACGCAATGTCCTAACCACCAGACGATCACGGCCACGGAGGCACCGCCGAGAGCAGTTCTCGCGACTGCAAGTGGCTGTGCACAGCAAAGCTCAGCCCACTGTGTCTCGCCACAGCTGTGTCAGACGCGGTCTCCATTATATGTGTACTAGCAAACGAACGTGTCTGCGCTGTTAGGACACTAAGCAGGGTGGCTAGCTGCATTCAACCCCCGTGGCAATGTCTTGCAGTCCTCCAACTCTGTTGAACACAGGTATGTGCCTCGATTAGAGGTGGACAGATGTCGCATCGCTCTCGCCGTCACTTGTGACCGCGGATCGTACTTAACGTAATTTTCTGCAAGCGTCAGCGGAGCGTCAGTCCGAGCTAAGTCGGGCCAAGTCGCATAAGAGGAACAACAAAATGCGCATTTCCGGTACCGGGAATCGAACCCGGGCTTCCTGGGTGAGAGCCAGGTATCCTAGCCACTAGACCACACCGGATAACGACGCAAGCGCTTCTCCAGGGAACGCAGCAAACTGCACGCACGCTACTTGACGACAACGGCAAAAATTTAGCGTTTCCACTTTGTAGAACGGCATGCTCGGGACACATTTCGTGGAGACGAACGCCAGCAACCGTGACACCAGACTGCGCCTGTGAATCCTGTCGTTGCACCACGCACTGTGCTGCTACGACAATTTAAGAAAGAGACGCTCACGGCTTGCTGCGCTGTTCCCTTCGCGGGCAATCAGTGCTCCCGTTTTCGAGACAGAAAACAGTGGCAGCGGTGGGATTCGAACCCACGCCTCCGAAGAGACTGGTGCCTGAAACCAGCGCCTTAGACCGCTCGGCCACGCTACCTACGCGGCACGGCGGTCGCAGGAGCTGCGTTCTACGCCACGAGAAAACACCGCGATGGCACAAAAAACGAGAAAAAGTTGGCAGCGGTGCGATTCGAACCCACGCCTCCGAAGAGACTGGTGCCTTAAACCAGCGCCTTAGACCGCTCGGCCACGCTACCCGCGCTAGTGCTCTTCGCTTTTGCAGAAACAGTGCACGACACAGCTTCCTGTTCTGCTGCGACTGGCTGTTCATCCATTGCGTATCAAACAAGTGCCCTTTTCGAATAGAGATTAACTACACAGGCAGCAGCCCGCGCTTTGGTGCGGCGGCATTACGTGTTGATAATGAATTGGTAGTGCCACCTGAAGCCTGCGGAACATGAGCGAACAATCAGGAGGGCACCGTGATTTCAAACAGTGGGTCACTATCGTCATTGCAGCGACAGCAAGGCAAAAGTTTAAAAAGTGCCGTGACCAGGATTCGAACCTGGGTTATTGCGGCCACAACGCAATGTCCTAACCACTAGACGATCACGGCCACGGAGGCACCGCCGAGAGCAGTTCTCGCGACTGCAAGTGGCTGTGCACAGCAAAGCTCAGCCCACTGTGTCTCGCCACAGCTGTGTCAGACGCGGTCTCCATTATATGTGTACTAGCAAACGAACGTGTCTGCGCTGTTAGGACACTAAGCAGGGTGGCTAGCTGCATTCAACCCCCGTGGCAATGTCTTGCAGTCCTCCAACTCTGTTGAACACAGGTATGTGCCTCGATTAGAGGTGGACAGATGTCGCATCGCTCTCGCCGTCACTTGTGACCGCGGATCGTACTTAACGTAATTTTCTGCAAGCGTCAGCGGAGCGTCAGTCCGAGCTAAGTCGGGCCAAGTCGCATAAGAGGAACAACAAAATGCGCATTTCCGGTACCGGGAATCGAACCCGGGCTTCCTGGGTGAGAGCCAGGTATCCTAGCCACTAGACCACACCGGATAACGACGCAAGCGCTTCTCCAGGGAACGCAGCAAACTGCACGCACGCTACTTGACGACAACGGCAAAAATTTAGCGTTTCCACTTTGTAGAACGGCATGCTCGGGACACATTTCGTGGAGACGAACGCCAGCAACCGTGACACCAGACTGCGCCTGTGAATCCTGTCGTTGCACCACGCACTGTGCTGCTACGACAATTTAAGAAAGAGACGCTCACGGCTTGCTGCGCTGTTCCCTTCGCGGGCAATCAGTGCTCCCGTTTTCGAGACAGAAAACAGTGGCAGCGGTGGGATTCGAACCCACGCCTCCGAAGAGACTGGTGCCTGAAACCAGCGCCTTAGACCGCTCGGCCACGCTACCTACGCGGCACGGCGGTCGCAGGAGCTGCGTTCTACGCCACGAGAAAACACCGCGATGGCACAAAAAACGAGAAAAAGTTGGCAGCGGTGCGATTCGAACCCACGCCTCCGAAGAGACTGGTGCCTTAAACCAGCGCCTTAGACCGCTCGGCCACGCTACCCGCGCTAGTGCTCTTCGCTTTTGCAGAAACAGTGCACGACACAGCTTCCTGTTCTGCTGCGACTGGCTGTTCATCCATTGCGTATCAAACAAGTGCCCTTTTCGAATAGAGATTAACTACACAGGCAGCAGCCCGCGCTTTGGTGCGGCGGCATTACGTGTTGATAATGAATTGGTAGTGCCACCTGAAGCCTGCGGAACATGAGCGAACAATCAGGAGGGCACCGTGATTTCAAACAGTGGGTCACTATCGTCATTGCAGCGACAGCAAGGCAAAAGTTTAAAAAGTGCCGTGACCAGGATTCGAACCTGGGTTATTGCGGCCACAACGCAATGTCCTAACCACTAGACGATCACGGCCACGGAGGCACCGCCGAGAGCAGTTCTCGCGACTGCAAGTGGCTGTGCACAGCAAAGCTCAGCCCACTGTGTCTCGCCACAGCTGTGTCAGACGCGGTCTCCATTATATGTGTACTAGCAAACGAACGTGTCTGCGCTGTTAGGACACTAAGCAGGGTGGCTAGCTGCATTCAACCCCCGTGGCAATGTCTTGCAGTCCTCCAACTCTGTTGAACACAGGTATGTGCCTCGATTAGAGGTGGACAGATGTCGCATCGCTCTCGCCGTCACTTGTGACCGCGGATCGTACTTAACGTAATTTTCTGCAAGCGTCAGCGGAGCGTCAGTCCGAGCTAAGTCGGGCCAAGTCGCATAAGAGGAACAACAAAATGCGCATTTCCGGTACCGGGAATCGAACCCGGGCCTCCTGGGTGAGAGCCAGGTATCCTAGCCACTAGACCACACCGGATAACGACGCAAGTGCTTCTCCAGGGAACGCAGCAAACTGCACGCACGCTACTTGACGACAACGGCAAAAATTTAGCGTTTCCACTTTGTAGAACGGCATGCTCGGGACACATTTCGTGGAGACGAACGCCAGCAACCGTGACACCAGACTGCGCCTGTGAATCCTGTCGTTGCACCACGCACTGTGCTGCTACGACAATTTAAGAAAGAGACGCTCACGGCTTGCTGCGCTGTTCCCTTCGCGGGCAATCAGTGCTTACGTTTTAGAGACAGAAAACAGTGGCAGCGGTGGGATTCGAACCCACGCCTCCGAAGAGACTGGTGCCTGAAACCAGCGCCTTAGACCGCTCGGCCACGCTACCTACGCGGCACGGCGGTCGCAGGAGCTGCGTTCTACGCCACGAGAAAACACCGCGATGGCACAAAAAACGAGAAAAAGTTGGCAGCGGTGGGATTCGAACCCACGCCTCCGAAGAGACTGGTGCCTTAAACCAGCGCCTTAGACCGCTCGGCCACGCTACCCGCGCTAGTGCTCTTCGCTTTTGCAGAAACAGTGCACGACACAGCTTCCTGTTCTGCTGCGACTGGCTGTTCATCCATTGCGTATCAAACAAGTGCCCTTTTCGAATAGAGATTAACTACACAGGCAGCAGCCCGCGCTCTGGTGCGGCGGCATTACGTGTTGATAATGAATTGATAGTGCCACCTGAAGCCTGCGGAACATGAGCGAACAATCAGGAGGGCACCGTGATTTCAAACAGTGGGTCACTATCGTCATTGCAGCGACAGCAAGGCAAAAGTTTAAAAAGTGCCGTGACCAGGATTCGAACCTGGGTTATTGCGGCCACAACGCAATGTCCTAACCACCAGACGATCACGGCCACGGAGGCACCGCCGAGAGCAGTTCTCGCGACTGCAAGTGGCTGTGCACAGCAAAGCTCAGCCCACTGTGTCTCGCCACAGCTGTGTCAGACGCGGTCTCCATTATATGTGTACTAGCAAACGAACGTGTCTGCGCTGTTAGGACACTAAGCAGGGTGGCTAGCTGCATTCAACCCCCGTGGCAATGTCTTGCAGTCCTCCAACTCTGTTGAACACAGGTATGTGCCTCGATTAGAGGTGGACAGATGTCGCATCGCTCTCGCCGTCACTTGTGACCGCGGATCGTACTTAACGTAATTTTCTGCAAGCGTCAGCGGAGCGTCAGTCCGAGCTAAGTCGGGCCAAGTCGCATAAGAGGAACAACAAAATGCGCATTTCCGGTACCGGGAATCGAACCCGGGCTTCCTGGGTGAGAGCCAGGTATCCTAGCCACTAGACCACACCGGATAACGACGCAAGCGCTTCTCCAGGGAACGCAGCAAACTGCACGCACGCTACTTGACGACAACGGCAAAAATTTAGCGTTTCCACTTTGTAGAACGGCATGCTCGGGACACATTTCGTGGAGACGAACGCCAGCAACCGTGACACCAGACTGCGCCTGTGAATCCTGTCGTTGCACCACGCACTGTGCTGCTACGACAATTTAAGAAAGAGACGCTCACGGCTTGCTGCGCTGTTCCCTTCGCGGGCAATCAGTGCTCCCGTTTTCGAGACAGAAAACAGTGGCAGCGGTGGGATTCGAACCCACGCCTCCGAAGAGACTGGTGCCTGAAACCAGCGCCTTAGACCGCTCGGCCACGCTTCCTACGCGGCACGGCGGTCGCAGGAGCTGCGTTCTACGCCACGAGAAAACACCGCGATGGCACAAAAAACGAGAAAAAGTTGGCAGCGGTGCGATTCGAACCCACGCCTCCGAAGAGACTGGTGCCTTAAACCAGCGCCTTAGACCGCTCGGCCACGCTACCCGCGCTAGTGCTCTTCGCTTTTGCAGAAACAGTGCACGACACAGCTTCCTGTTCTGCTGCGACTGGCTGTTCATCCATTGCGTATCAAACAAGTGCCCTTTTCGAATAGAGATTAACTACACAGGCAGCAGCCCGCGCTTTGGTGCGGCGGCATTACGTGTTGATAATGAATTGGTAGTGCCACCTGAAGCCTGCGGAACATGAGCGAACAATCAGGAGGGCACCGTGATTTCAAACAGTGGGTCACTATCGTCATTGCAGCGACAGCAAGGCAAAAGTTTAAAAAGTGCCGTGACCAGGATTCGAACCTGGGTTATTGCGGCCACAACGCAATGTCCTAACCACTAGACGATCACGGCCACGGAGGCACCGCCGAGAGCAGTTCTCGCGACTGCAAGTGGCTGTGCACAGCAAAGCTCAGCCCACTGTGTCTCGCCACAGCTGTGTCAGACGCGGTCTCCATTATATGTGTACTAGCAAACGAACGTGTCTGCGCTGTTAGGACACTAAGCAGGGTGGCTAGCTGCATTCAACCCCCGTGGCAATGTCTTGCAGTCCTCCAACTCTGTTGAACACAGGTATGTGCCTCGATTAGAGGTGGACAGATGTCGCATCGCTCTCGCCGTCACTTGTGACCGCGGATCGTACTTAACGTAATTTTCTGCAAGCGTCAGCGGAGCGTCAGTCCGAGCTAAGTCGGGCCAAGTCGCATAAGAGGAACAACAAAATGCGCATTTCCGGTACCGGGAATCGAACCCGGGCCTCCTGGGTGAGAGCCAGGTATCCTAGCCACTAGACCACACCGGATAACGACGCAAGTGCTTCTCCAGGGAACGCAGCAAACTGCACGCACGCTACTTGACGACAACGGCAAAAATTTAGCGTTTCCACTTTGTAGAACGGCATGCTCGGGACACATTTCGTGGAGACGAACGCCAGCAACCGTGACACCAGACTGCGCCTGTGAATCCTGTCGTTGCACCACGCACTGTGCTGCTACGACAATTTAAGAAAGAGACGCTCACGGCTTGCTGCGCTGTTCCCTTCGCGGGCAATCAGTGCTTACGTTTTAGAGACAGAAAACAGTGGCAGCGGTGGGATTCGAACCCACGCCTCCGAAGAGACTGGTGCCTGAAACCAGCGCCTTAGACCGCTCGGCCACGCTACCTACGCGGCACGGCGGTCGCAGGAGCTGCGTTCTACGCCACGAGAAAACACCGCGATGGCACAAAAAACGAGAAAAAGTTGGCAGCGGTGCGATTCGAACCCACGCCTCCGAAGAGACTGGTGCCTTAAACCAGCGCCTTAGACCGCTCGGCCACGCTACCCGCGCTAGTGCTCTTCGCTTTTGCAGAAACAGTGCACGACACAGCTTCCTGTTCTGCTGCGACTGGCTGTTCATCCATTGCGTATCAAACAAGTGCCCTTTTCGAATAGAGATTAACTACACAGGCAGCAGCCCGCGCTCTGGTGCGGCGGCATTACGTGTTGATAATGAATTGGTAGTGCCACCTGAAGCCTGCGGAACATGAGCGAACAATCAGGAGGGCACCGTGATTTCAAACAGTGGGTCACTATCGTCATTGCAGCGACAGCAAGGCAAAAGTTTAAAAAGTGCCGTGACCAGGATTCGAACCTGGGTTATTGCGGCCACAACGCAATGTCCTAACCACTAGACGATCACGGCCACGGAGGCACCGCCGAGAGCAGTTCTCGCGACTGCAAGTGGCTGTGCACAGCAAAGCTCAGCCCACTGTGTCTCGCCACAGCTGTGTCAGACGCGGTCTCCATTATATGTGTACTAGCAAACGAACGTGTCTGCGCTGTTAGGACACTAAGCAGGGTGGCTAGCTGCATTCAACCCCCGTGGCAATGTCTTGCAGTCCTCCAACTCTGTTGAACACAGGTATGTGCCTCGATTAGAGGTGGACAGATGTCGCATCGCTCTCGCCGTCACTTGTGACCGCGGATCGTACTTAACGTAATTTTCTGCAAGCGTCAGCGGAGCGTCAGTCCGAGCTAAGTCGGGCCAAGTCGCATAAGAGGAACAACAAAATGCGCATTTCCGGTACCGGGAATCGAACCCGGGCCTCCTGGGTGAGAGCCAGGTATCCTAGCCACTAGACCACACCGGATAACGACGCAAGTGCTTCTCCAGGGAACGCAGCAAACTGCACGCACGCTACTTGACGACAACGGCAAAAATTTAGCGTTTCCACTTTGTAGAACGGCATGCTCGGGACACATTTCGTGGAGACGAACGCCAGCAACCGTGACACCAGACTGCGCCTGTGAATCCTGTCGTTGCACCACGCACTGTGCTGCTACGACAATTTAAGAAAGAGACGCTCACGGCTTGCTGCGCTGTTCCCTTCGCGGGCAATCAGTGCTTACGTTTTAGAGACAGAAAACAGTGGCAGCGGTGGGATTCGAACCCACGCCTCCGAAGAGACTGGTGCCTGAAACCAGCGCCTTAGACCGCTCGGCCACGCTACCTACGCGGCACGGCGGTCGCAGGAGCTGCGTTCTACGCCACGAGAAAACACCGCGATGGCACAAAAAACGAGAAAAAGTTGGCAGCGGTGGGATTCGAACCCACGCCTCCGAAGAGACTGGTGCCTTAAACCAGCGCCTTAGACCGCTCGGCCACGCTACCCGCGCTAGTGCTCTTCGCTTTTGCAGAAACAGTGCACGACACAGCTTCCTGTTCTGCTGCGACTGGCTGTTCATCCATTGCGTATCAAACAAGTGCCCTTTTCGAATAGAGATTAACTACACAGGCAGCAGCCCGCGCTCTGGTGCGGCGGCATTACGTGTTGATAATGAATTGGTAGTGCCACCTGAAGCCTGCGGAACATGAGCGAACAATCAGGAGGGCACCGTGATTTCAAACAGTGGGTCACTATCGTCATTGCAGCGACAGCAAGGCAAAAGTTTAAAAAGTGCCGTGACCAGGATTCGAACCTGGGTTATTGCGGCCACAACGCAATGTCCTAACCACTAGACGATCACGGCCACGGAGGCACCGCCGAGAGCAGTTCTCGCGACTGCAAGTGGCTGTGCACAGCAAAGCTCAGCCCACTGTGTCTCGCCACAGCTGTGTCAGACGCGGTCTCCATTATATGTGTACTAGCAAACGAACGTGTCTGCGCTGTTAGGACACTAAGCAGGGTGGCTAGCTGCATTCAACCCCCGTGGCAATGTCTTGCAGTCCTCCAACTCTGTTGAACACAGGTATGTGCCTCGATTAGAGGTGGACAGATGTCGCATCGCTCTCGCCGTCACTTGTGACCGCGGATCGTACTTAACGTAATTTTCTGCAAGCGTCAGCGGAGCGTCAGTCCGAGCTAAGTCGGGCCAAGTCGCATAAGAGGAACAACAAAATGCGCATTTCCGGTACCGGGAATCGAACCCGGGCCTCCTGGGTGAGAGCCAGGTATCCTAGCCACTAGACCACACCGGATAACGACGCAAGTGCTTCTCCAGGGAACGCAGCAAACTGCACGCACGCTACTTGACGACAACGGCAAAAATTTAGCGTTTCCACTTTGTAGAACGGCATGCTCGGGACACATTTCGTGGAGACGAACGCCAGCAACCGTGACACCAGACTGCGCCTGTGAATCCTGTCGTTGCACCACGCACTGTGCTGCTACGACAATTTAAGAAAGAGACGCTCACGGCTTGCTGCGCTGTTCCCTTCGCGGGCAATCAGTGCTTACGTTTTAGAGACAGAAAACAGTGGCAGCGGTGGGATTCGAACCCACGCCTCCGAAGAGACTGGTGCCTGAAACCAGCGCCTTAGACCGCTCGGCCACGCTACCTACGCGGCACGGCGGTCGCAGGAGCTGCGTTCTACGCCACGAGAAAACACCGCGATGGCACAAAAAACGAGAAAAAGTTGGCAGCGGTGGGATTCGAACCCACGCCTCCGAAGAGACTGGTGCCTTAAACCAGCGCCTTAGACCGCTCGGCCACGCTACCCGCGCTAGTGCTCTTCGCTTTTGCAGAAACAGTGCACGACACAGCTTCCTGTTCTGCTGCGACTGGCTGTTCATCCATTGCGTATCAAACAAGTGCCCTTTTCGAATAGAGATTAACTACACAGGCAGCAGCCCGCGCTCTGGTGCGGCGGCATTACGTGTTGATAATGAATTGATAGTGCCACCTGAAGCCTGCGGAACATGAGCGAACAATCAGGAGGGCACCGTGATTTCAAACAGTGGGTCACTATCGTCATTGCAGCGACAGCAAGGCAAAAGTTTAAAAAGTGCCGTGACCAGGATTCGAACCTGGGTTATTGCGGCCACAACGCAATGTCCTAACCACCAGACGATCACGGCCACGGAGGCACCGCCGAGAGCAGTTCTCGCGACTGCAAGTGGCTGTGCACAGCAAAGCTCAGCCCACTGTGTCTCGCCACAGCTGTGTCAGACGCGGTCTCCATTATATGTGTACTAGCAAACGAACGTGTCTGCGCTGTTAGGACACTAAGCAGGGTGGCTAGCTGCATTCAACCCCCGTGGCAATGTCTTGCAGTCCTCCAACTCTGTTGAACACAGGTATGTGCCTCGATTAGAGGTGGACAGATGTCGCATCGCTCTCGCCGTCACTTGTGACCGCGGATCGTACTTAACGTAATTTTCTGCAAGCGTCAGCGGAGCGTCAGTCCGAGCTAAGTCGGGCCAAGTCGCATAAGAGGAACAACAAAATGCGCATTTCCGGTACCGGGAATCGAACCCGGGCTTCCTGGGTGAGAGCCAGGTATCCTAGCCACTAGACCACACCGGATAACGACGCAAGTGCTTCTCCAGGGAACGCAGCAAACTGCACGCACGCTACTTGACGACAACGGCAAAAATTTAGCGTTTCCACTTTGTAGAACGGCATGCTCGGGACACATTTCGTGGAGACGAACGCCAGCAACCGTGACACCAGACTGCGCCTGTGAATCCTGTCGTTGCACCACGCACTGTGCTGCTACGACAATTTAAGAAAGAGACGCTCACGGCTTGCTGCGCTGTTCCCTTCGCGGGCAATCAGTGCTCCCGTTTTCGAGACAGAAAACAGTGGCAGCGGTGGGATTCGAACCCACGCCTCCGAAGAGACTGGTGCCTGAAACCAGCGCCTTAGACCGCTCGGCCACGCTACCTACGCGGCACGGCGGTCGCAGGAGCTGCGTTCTACGCCACGAGAAAACACCGCGATGGCACAAAAAACGAGAAAAAGTTGGCAGCGGTGCGATTCGAACCCACGCCTCCGAAGAGACTGGTGCCTTAAACCAGCGCCTTAGACCGCTCGGCCACGCTACCCGCGCTAGTGCTCTTCGCTTTTGCAGAAACAGTGCACGACACAGCTTCCTGTTCTGCTGCGACTGGCTGTTCATCCATTGCGTATCAAACAAGTGCCCTTTTCGAATAGAGATTAACTACACAGGCAGCAGCCCGCGCTTTGGTGCGGCGGCATTACGTGTTGATAATGAATTGGTAGTGCCACCTGAAGCCTGCGGAACATGAGCGAACAATCAGGAGGGCACCGTGATTTCAAACAGTGGGTCACTATCGTCATTGCAGCGACAGCAAGGCAAAAGTTTAAAAAGTGCCGTGACCAGGATTCGAACCTGGGTTATTGCGGCCACAACGCAATGTCCTAACCACTAGACGATCACGGCCACGGAGGCACCGCCGAGAGCAGTTCTCGCGACTGCAAGTGGCTGTGCACAGCAAAGCTCAGCCCACTGTGTCTCGCCACAGCTGTGTCAGACGCGGTCTCCATTATATGTGTACTAGCAAACGAACGTGTCTGCGCTGTTAGGACACTAAGCAGGGTGGCTAGCTGCATTCAACCCCCGTGGCAATGTCTTGCAGTCCTCCAACTCTGTTGAACACAGGTATGTGCCTCGATTAGAGGTGGACAGATGTCGCATCGCTCTCGCCGTCACTTGTGACCGCGGATCGTACTTAACGTAATTTTCTGCAAGCGTCAGCGGAGCGTCAGTCCGAGCTAAGTCGGGCCAAGTCGCATAAGAGGAACAACAAAATGCGCATTTCCGGTACCGGGAATCGAACCCGGGCTTCCTGGGTGAGAGCCAGGTATCCTAGCCACTAGACCACACCGGATAACGACGCAAGTGCTTCTCCAGGGAACGCAGCAAACTGCACGCACGCTACTTGACGACAACGGCAAAAATTTAGCGTTTCCACTTTGTAGAACGGCATGCTCGGGACACATTTCGTGGAGACGAACGCCAGCAACCGTGACACCAGACTGCGCCTGTGAATCCTGTCGTTGCACCACGCACTGTGCTGCTACGACAATTTAAGAAAGAGACGCTCACGGCTTGCTGCGCTGTTCCCTTCGCGGGCAATCAGTGCTCCCGTTTTCGAGACAGAAAACAGTGGCAGCGGTGGGATTCGAACCCACGCCTCCGAAGAGACTGGTGCCTGAAACCAGCGCCTTAGACCGCTCGGCCACGCTACCTACGCGGCACGGCGGTCGCAGGAGCTGCGTTCTACGCCACGAGAAAACACCGCGATGGCACAAAAAACGAGAAAAAGTTGGCAGCGGTGCGATTCGAACCCACGCCTCCGAAGAGACTGGTGCCTTAAACCAGCGCCTTAGACCGCTCGGCCACGCTACCCGCGCTAGTGCTCTTCGCTTTTGCAGAAACAGTGCACGACACAGCTTCCTGTTCTGCTGCGACTGGCTGTTCATCCATTGCGTATCAAACAAGTGCCCTTTTCGAATAGAGATTAACTACACAGGCAGCAGCCCGCGCTTTGGTGCGGCGGCATTACGTGTTGATAATGAATTGGTAGTGCCACCTGAAGCCTGCGGAACATGAGCGAACAATCAGGAGGGCACCGTGATTTCAAACAGTGGGTCACTATCGTCATTGCAGCGACAGCAAGGCAAAAGTTTAAAAAGTGCCGTGACCAGGATTCGAACCTGGGTTATTGCGGCCACAACGCAATGTCCTAACCACTAGACGATCACGGCCACGGAGGCACCGCCGAGAGCAGTTCTCGCGACTGCAAGTGGCTGTGCACAGCAAAGCTCAGCCCACTGTGTCTCGCCACAGCTGTGTCAGACGCGGTCTCCATTATATGTGTACTAGCAAACGAACGTGTCTGCGCTGTTAGGACACTAAGCAGGGTGGCTAGCTGCATTCAACCCCCGTGGCAATGTCTTGCAGTCCTCCAACTCTGTTGAACACAGGTATGTGCCTCGATTAGAGGTGGACAGATGTCGCATCGCTCTCGCCGTCACTTGTGACCGCGGATCGTACTTAACGTAATTTTCTGCAAGCGTCAGCGGAGCGTCAGTCCGAGCTAAGTCGGGCCAAGTCGCATAAGAGGAACAACAAAATGCGCATTTCCGGTACCGGGAATCGAACCCGGGCCTCCTGGGTGAGAGCCAGGTATCCTAGCCACTAGACCACACCGGATAACGACGCAAGTGCTTCTCCAGGGAACGCAGCAAACTGCACGCACGCTACTTGACGACAACGGCAAAAATTTAGCGTTTCCACTTTGTAGAACGGCATGCTCGGGACACATTTCGTGGAGACGAACGCCAGCAACCGTGACACCAGACTGCGCCTGTGAATCCTGTCGTTGCACCACGCACTGTGCTGCTACGACAATTTAAGAAAGAGACGCTCACGGCTTGCTGCGCTGTTCCCTTCGCGGGCAATCAGTGCTCCCGTTTTCGAGACAGAAAACAGTGGCAGCGGTGGGATTCGAACCCACGCCTCCGAAGAGACTGGTGCCTGAAACCAGCGCCTTAGACCGCTCGGCCACGCTACCTACGCGGCACGGCGGTCGCAGGAGCTGCGTTCTACGCCACGAGAAAACACCGCGATGGCACAAAAAACGAGAAAAAGTTGGCAGCGGTGCGATTCGAACCCACGCCTCCGAAGAGACTGGTGCCTTAAACCAGCGCCTTAGACCGCTCGGCCACGCTACCCGCGCTAGTGCTCTTCGCTTTTGCAGAAACAGTGCACGACACAGCTTCCTGTTCTGCTGCGACTGGCTGTTCATCCATTGCGTATCAAACAAGTGCCCTTTTCGAATAGAGATTAACTACACAGGCAGCAGCCCGCGCTTTGGTGCGGCGGCATTACGTGTTGATAATGAATTGGTAGTGCCACCTGAAGCCTGCGGAACATGAGCGAACAATCAGGAGGGCACCGTGATTTCAAACAGTGGGTCACTATCGTCATTGCAGCGACAGCAAGGCAAAAGTTTAAAAAGTGCCGTGACCAGGATTCGAACCTGGGTTATTGCGGCCACAACGCAATGTCCTAACCACTAGACGATCACGGCCACGGAGGCACCGCCGAGAGCAGTTCTCGCGACTGCAAGTGGCTGTGCACAGCAAAGCTCAGCCCACTGTGTCTCGCCACAGCTGTGTCAGACGCGGTCTCCATTATATGTGTACTAGCAAACGAACGTGTCTGCGCTGTTAGGACACTAAGCAGGGTGGCTAGCTGCATTCAACCCCCGTGGCAATGTCTTGCAGTCCTCCAACTCTGTTGAACACAGGTATGTGCCTCGATTAGAGGTGGACAGATGTCGCATCGCTCTCGCCGTCACTTGTGACCGCGGATCGTACTTAACGTAATTTTCTGCAAGCGTCAGCGGAGCGTCAGTCCGAGCTAAGTCGGGCCAAGTCGCATAAGAGGAACAACAAAATGCGCATTTCCGGTACCGGGAATCGAACCCGGGCCTCCTGGGTGAGAGCCAGGTATCCTAGCCACTAGACCACACCGGATAACGACGCAAGTGCTTCTCCAGGGAACGCAGCAAACTGCACGCACGCTACTTGACGACAACGGCAAAAATTTAGCGTTTCCACTTTGTAGAACGGCATGCTCGGGACACATTTCGTGGAGACGAACGCCAGCAACCGTGACACCAGACTGCGCCTGTGAATCCTGTCGTTGCACCACGCACTGTGCTGCTACGACAATTTAAGAAAGAGACGCTCACGGCTTGCTGCGCTGTTCCCTTCGCGGGCAATCAGTGCTTACGTTTTAGAGACAGAAAACAGTGGCAGCGGTGGGATTCGAACCCACGCCTCCGAAGAGACTGGTGCCTGAAACCAGCGCCTTAGACCGCTCGGCCACGCTACCTACGCGGCACGGCGGTCGCAGGAGCTGCGTTCTACGCCACGAGAAAACACCGCGATGGCACAAAAAACGAGAAAAAGTTGGCAGCGGTGCGATTCGAACCCACGCCTCCGAAGAGACTGGTGCCTTAAACCAGCGCCTTAGACCGCTCGGCCACGCTACCCGCGCTAGTGCTCTTCGCTTTTGCAGAAACAGTGCACGACACAGCTTCCTGTTCTGCTGCGACTGGCTGTTCATCCATTGCGTATCAAACAAGTGCCCTTTTCGAATAGAGATTAACTACACAGGCAGCAGCCCGCGCTCTGGTGCGGCGGCATTACGTGTTGATAATGAATTGGTAGTGCCACCTGAAGCCTGCGGAACATGAGCGAACAATCAGGAGGGCACCGTGATTTCAAACAGTGGGTCACTATCGTCATTGCAGCGACAGCAAGGCAAAAGTTTAAAAAGTGCCGTGACCAGGATTCGAACCTGGGTTATTGCGGCCACAACGCAATGTCCTAACCACCAGACGATCACGGCCACGGAGGCACCGCCGAGAGCAGTTCTCGCGACTGCAAGTGGCTGTGCACAGCAAAGCTCAGCCCACTGTGTCTCGCCACAGCTGTGTCAGACGCGGTCTCCATTATATGTGTACTAGCAAACGAACGTGTCTGCGCTGTTAGGACACTAAGCAGGGTGGCTAGCTGCATTCAACCCCCGTGGCAATGTCTTGCAGTCCTCCAACTCTGTTGAACACAGGTATGTGCCTCGATTAGAGGTGGACAGATGTCGCATCGCTCTCGCCGTCACTTGTGACCGCGGATCGTACTTAACGTAATTTTCTGCAAGCGTCAGCGGAGCGTCAGTCCGAGCTAAGTCGGGCCAAGTCGCATAAGAGGAACAACAAAATGCGCATTTCCGGTACCGGGAATCGAACCCGGGCCTCCTGGGTGAGAGCCAGGTATCCTAGCCACTAGACCACACCGGATAACGACGCAAGTGCTTCTCCAGGGAACGCAGCAAACTGCACGCACGCTACTTGACGACAACGGCAAAAATTTAGCGTTTCCACTTTGTAGAACGGCATGCTCGGGACACATTTCGTGGAGACGAACGCCAGCAACCGTGACACCAGACTGCGCCTGTGAATCCTGTCGTTGCACCACGCACTGTGCTGCTACGACAATTTAAGAAAGAGACGCTCACGGCTTGCTGCGCTGTTCCCTTCGCGGGCAATCAGTGCTTACGTTTTAGAGACAGAAAACAGTGGCAGCGGTGGGATTCGAACCCACGCCTCCGAAGAGACTGGTGCCTGAAACCAGCGCCTTAGACCGCTCGGCCACGCTACCTACGCGGCACGGCGGTCGCAGGAGCTGCGTTCTACGCCACGAGAAAACACCGCGATGGCACAAAAAACGAGAAAAAGTTGGCAGCGGTGCGATTCGAACCCACGCCTCCGAAGAGACTGGTGCCTTAAACCAGCGCCTTAGACCGCTCGGCCACGCTACCCGCGCTAGTGCTCTTCGCTTTTGCAGAAACAGTGCACGACACAGCTTCCTGTTCTGCTGCGACTGGCTGTTCATCCATTGCGTATCAAACAAGTGCCCTTTTCGAATAGAGATTAACTACACAGGCAGCAGCCCGCGCTCTGGTGCGGCGGCATTACGTGTTGATAATGAATTGGTAGTGCCACCTGAAGCCTGCGGAACATGAGCGAACAATCAGGAGGGCACCGTGATTTCAAACAGTGGGTCACTATCGTCATTGCAGCGACAGCAAGGCAAAAGTTTAAAAAGTGCCGTGACCAGGATTCGAACCTGGGTTATTGCGGCCACAACGCAATGTCCTAACCACCAGACGATCACGGCCACGGAGGCACCGCCGAGAGCAGTTCTCGCGACTGCAAGTGGCTGTGCACAGCAAAGCTCAGCCCACTGTGTCTCGCCACAGCTGTGTCAGACGCGGTCTCCATTATATGTGTACTAGCAAACGAACGTGTCTGCGCTGTTAGGACACTAAGCAGGGTGGCTAGCTGCATTCAACCCCCGTGGCAATGTCTTGCAGTCCTCCAACTCTGTTGAACACAGGTATGTGCCTCGATTAGAGGTGGACAGATGTCGCATCGCTCTCGCCGTCACTTGTGACCGCGGATCGTACTTAACGTAATTTTCTGCAAGCGTCAGCGGAGCGTCAGTCCGAGCTAAGTCGGGCCAAGTCGCATAAGAGGAACAACAAAATGCGCATTTCCGGTACCGGGAATCGAACCCGGGCTTCCTGGGTGAGAGCCAGGTATCCTAGCCACTAGACCACACCGGATAACGACGCAAGTGCTTCTCCAGGGAACGCAGCAAACTGCACGCACGCTACTTGACGACAACGGCAAAAATTTAGCGTTTCCACTTTGTAGAACGGCATGCTCGGGACACATTTCGTGGAGACGAACGCCAGCAACCGTGACACCAGACTGCGCCTGTGAATCCTGTCGTTGCACCACGCACTGTGCTGCTACGACAATTTAAGAAAGAGACGCTCACGGCTTGCTGCGCTGTTCCCTTCGCGGGCAATCAGTGCTCCCGTTTTCGAGACAGAAAACAGTGGCAGCGGTGGGATTCGAACCCACGCCTCCGAAGAGACTGGTGCCTGAAACCAGCGCCTTAGACCGCTCGGCCACGCTACCTACGCGGCACGGCGGTCGCAGGAGCTGCGTTCTACGCCACGAGAAAACACCGCGATGGCACAAAAAACGAGAAAAAGTTGGCAGCGGTGCGATTCGAACCCACGCCTCCGAAGAGACTGGTGCCTTAAACCAGCGCCTTAGACCGCTCGGCCACGCTACCCGCGCTAGTGCTCTTCGCTTTTGCAGAAACAGTGCACGACACAGCTTCCTGTTCTGCTGCGACTGGCTGTTCATCCATTGCGTATCAAACAAGTGCCCTTTTCGAATAGAGATTAACTACACAGGCAGCAGCCCGCGCTCTGGTGCGGCGGCATTACGTGTTGATAATGAATTGGTAGTGCCACCTGAAGCCTGCGGAACATGAGCGAACAATCAGGAGGGCACCGTGATTTCAAACAGTGGGTCACTATCGTCATTGCAGCGACAGCAAGGCAAAAGTTTAAAAAGTGCCGTGACCAGGATTCGAACCTGGGTTATTGCGGCCACAACGCAATGTCCTAACCACCAGACGATCACGGCCACGGAGGCACCGCCGAGAGCAGTTCTCGCGACTGCAAGTGGCTGTGCACAGCAAAGCTCAGCCCACTGTGTCTCGCCACAGCTGTGTCAGACGCGGTCTCCATTATATGTGTACTAGCAAACGAACGTGTCTGCGCTGTTAGGACACTAAGCAGGGTGGCTAGCTGCATTCAACCCCCGTGGCAATGTCTTGCAGTCCTCCAACTCTGTTGAACACAGGTATGTGCCTCGATTAGAGGTGGACAGATGTCGCATCGCTCTCGCCGTCACTTGTGACCGCGGATCGTACTTAACGTAATTTTCTGCAAGCGTCAGCGGAGCGTCAGTCCGAGCTAAGTCGGGCCAAGTCGCATAAGAGGAACAACAAAATGCGCATTTCCGGTACCGGGAATCGAACCCGGGCTTCCTGGGTGAGAGCCAGGTATCCTAGCCACTAGACCACACCGGATAACGACGCAAGTGCTTCTCCAGGGAACGCAGCAAACTGCACGCACGCTACTTGACGACAACGGCAAAAATTTAGCGTTTCCACTTTGTAGAACGGCATGCTCGGGACACATTTCGTGGAGACGAACGCCAGCAACCGTGACACCAGACTGCGCCTGTGAATCCTGTCGTTGCACCACGCACTGTGCTGCTACGACAATTTAAGAAAGAGACGCTCACGGCTTGCTGCGCTGTTCCCTTCGCGGGCAATCAGTGCTCCCGTTTTCGAGACAGAAAACAGTGGCAGCGGTGGGATTCGAACCCACGCCTCCGAAGAGACTGGTGCCTGAAACCAGCGCCTTAGACCGCTCGGCCACGCTACCTACGCGCCACGGTGGTCACAGTAGCTGCGTTCTTACCCACGAGACCACACCGCAATGGCACAAAAACGAGAAAAAGTTGGCAGCGGTGGGATTCGAACCCACGCCTCCGAAGAGACTGGTGCCTTAAACCAGCGCCTTAGACCGCTCGGCCACGCTACCTGCGTCAGTGCTTTTCGCTTTTGTAGAAATAGTGCACGACACAGCTTCCTGTTCTGCTGCGACTGGCTGCTCATCCGTTGCACCTCAAACAACTGCCCTTTTCGAATAGAGATTAACTACACAGGCGGCTGCCCGCGCTCTGGTGCGACGGCGTTGCGTGTTGATAATGAGCTGGTAGTGCCACCTGCAGCCTGCGTAACATGAGTGAAAAATCAAGAGGGCACCGTGATTTCAAACACTGAGTCACTATCGTCATTGCAGCGACAGCAAGGCAAAAGTTTAAAAAGTGCCGTGACCAGGATTCGAACCTGGGTTATTGCGGCCACAACGCAATGTCCTAACCACTAGACGATCACGGCCACGCAAGCACCGCCGACAGCAGCTCTCGCGACTGCAAGTGGCGATGGACAGCAAAGCTCAGCCCACACACCACTGTGTCTCCCCACAGCTGCGTCAGACGCGGTCTCCATTACATGTATACTGGCAAACGAACGTGTCTGCGCTGTTAGGACACTAAGCAGTGTGGTTAGCTGCATTCAACCCCCGTGGCAATGTCTTGCAGTCCTCCAGCTCTGTTGACCACAGTTAGGTGCCTCGATAAGAGGTGGACAGGTGTCGCATCGCTCTCGCCGTCACTTGTGACCGCGGATCGTACTTAACGTAATTTTCTGCAAGCGTCAGCGGAGCGTCAGTCCGAGCTAAGTCGGGCCAAGTCGCATAAGAGGAACAACAAAATGCGCATTTCCGGTACCGGGAATCGAACCCGGGCCTCCTGGGTGAGAGCCAGGTATCCTAGCCACTAGACCACACCGGATAACGACGCAAGTGCTTCTCCAGGGAACGCAGCAAACTGCACGCACGCTACTTGACGACAACGGCAAAAATTTAGCGTTTCCACTTTGTAGAACGGCATGCTCGGGACACATTTCGTGGAGACGAACGCCAGCAACCGTGACACCAGACTGCGCCTGTGAATCCTGTCGTTGCACCACGCACTGTGCTGCTACGACAATTTAAGAAAGAGACGCTCACGGCTTGCTGCGCTGTTCCCTTCGCGGGCAATCAGTGCTTACGTTTTAGAGACAGAAAACAGTGGCAGCGGTGGGATTCGAACCCACGCCTCCGAAGAGACTGGTGCCTGAAACCAGCGCCTTAGACCGCTCGGCCACGCTACCTACGCGGCACGGCGGT
Source organism: Schistocerca americana (assembly GCF_021461395.2). NCBI lineage: Eukaryota > Metazoa > Arthropoda > Insecta > Orthoptera > Acrididae > Schistocerca > Schistocerca americana. The sequence goes on from NC_060119.1 coordinate 194,317,705, forward strand.
CGCAGGAGCTGCGTTCTACGCCACGAGAAAACACCGCGATGGCACAAAAAACGAGAAAAAGTTGGCAGCGGTGGGATTCGAACCCACGCCTCCGAAGAGACTGGTGCCTTAAACCAGCGCCTTAGACCGCTCGGCCACGCTACCCGCGCTAGTGCTCTTCGCTTTTGCAGAAACAGTGCACGACACAGCTTCCTGTTCTGCTGCGACTGGCTGTTCATCCATTGCGTATCAAACAAGTGCCCTTTTCGAATAGAGATTAACTACACAGGCAGCAGCCCGCGCTCTGGTGCGGCGGCATTACGTGTTGATAATGAATTGGTAGTGCCACCTGAAGCCTGCGGAACATGAGCGAACAATCAGGAGGGCACCGTGATTTCAAACAGTGGGTCACTATCGTCATTGCAGCGACAGCAAGGCAAAAGTTTAAAAAGTGCCGTGACCAGGATTCGAACCTGGGTTATTGCGGCCACAACGCAATGTCCTAACCACCAGACGATCACGGCCACGGAGGCACCGCCGAGAGCAGTTCTCGCGACTGCAAGTGGCTGTGCACAGCAAAGCTCAGCCCACTGTGTCTCGCCACAGCTGTGTCAGACGCGGTCTCCATTATATGTGTACTAGCAAACGAACGTGTCTGCGCTGTTAGGACACTAAGCAGGGTGGCTAGCTGCATTCAACCCCCGTGGCAATGTCTTGCAGTCCTCCAACTCTGTTGAACACAGGTATGTGCCTCGATTAGAGGTGGACAGATGTCGCATCGCTCTCGCCGTCACTTGTGACCGCGGATCGTACTTAACGTAATTTTCTGCAAGCGTCAGCGGAGCGTCAGTCCGAGCTAAGTCGGGCCAAGTCGCATAAGAGGAACAACAAAATGCGCATTTCCGGTACCGGGAATCGAACCCGGGCTTCCTGGGTGAGAGCCAGGTATCCTAGCCACTAGACCACACCGGATAACGACGCAAGTGCTTCTCCAGGGAACGCAGCAAACTGCACGCACGCTACTTGACGACAACGGCAAAAATTTAGCGTTTCCACTTTGTAGAACGGCATGCTCGGGACACATTTCGTGGAGACGAACGCCAGCAACCGTGACACCAGACTGCGCCTGTGAATCCTGTCGTTGCACCACGCACTGTGCTGCTACGACAATTTAAGAAAGAGACGCTCACGGCTTGCTGCGCTGTTCCCTTCGCGGGCAATCAGTGCTCCCGTTTTCGAGACAGAAAACAGTGGCAGCGGTGGGATTCGAACCCACGCCTCCGAAGAGACTGGTGCCTGAAACCAGCGCCTTAGACCGCTCGGCCACGCTACCTACGCGGCACGGCGGTCGCAGGAGCTGCGTTCTACGCCACGAGAAAACACCGCGATGGCACAAAAAACGAGAAAAAGTTGGCAGCGGTGCGATTCGAACCCACGCCTCCGAAGAGACTGGTGCCTTAAACCAGCGCCTTAGACCGCTCGGCCACGCTACCCGCGCTAGTGCTCTTCGCTTTTGCAGAAACAGTGCACGACACAGCTTCCTGTTCTGCTGCGACTGGCTGTTCATCCATTGCGTATCAAACAAGTGCCCTTTTCGAATAGAGATTAACTACACAGGCAGCAGCCCGCGCTCTGGTGCGGCGGCATTACGTGTTGATAATGAATTGGTAGTGCCACCTGAAGCCTGCGGAACATGAGCGAACAATCAGGAGGGCACCGTGATTTCAAACAGTGGGTCACTATCGTCATTGCAGCGACAGCAAGGCAAAAGTTTAAAAAGTGCCGTGACCAGGATTCGAACCTGGGTTATTGCGGCCACAACGCAATGTCCTAACCACCAGACGATCACGGCCACGGAGGCACCGCCGAGAGCAGTTCTCGCGACTGCAAGTGGCTGTGCACAGCAAAGCTCAGCCCACTGTGTCTCGCCACAGCTGTGTCAGACGCGGTCTCCATTATATGTGTACTAGCAAACGAACGTGTCTGCGCTGTTAGGACACTAAGCAGGGTGGCTAGCTGCATTCAACCCCCGTGGCAATGTCTTGCAGTCCTCCAACTCTGTTGAACACAGGTATGTGCCTCGATTAGAGGTGGACAGATGTCGCATCGCTCTCGCCGTCACTTGTGACCGCGGATCGTACTTAACGTAATTTTCTGCAAGCGTCAGCGGAGCGTCAGTCCGAGCTAAGTCGGGCCAAGTCGCATAAGAGGAACAACAAAATGCGCATTTCCGGTACCGGGAATCGAACCCGGGCTTCCTGGGTGAGAGCCAGGTATCCTAGCCACTAGACCACACCGGATAACGACGCAAGTGCTTCTCCAGGGAACGCAGCAAACTGCACGCACGCTACTTGACGACAACGGCAAAAATTTAGCGTTTCCACTTTGTAGAACGGCATGCTCGGGACACATTTCGTGGAGACGAACGCCAGCAACCGTGACACCAGACTGCGCCTGTGAATCCTGTCGTTGCACCACGCACTGTGCTGCTACGACAATTTAAGAAAGAGACGCTCACGGCTTGCTGCGCTGTTCCCTTCGCGGGCAATCAGTGCTCCCGTTTTCGAGACAGAAAACAGTGGCAGCGGTGGGATTCGAACCCACGCCTCCGAAGAGACTGGTGCCTGAAACCAGCGCCTTAGACCGCTCGGCCACGCTACCTACGCGCCACGGTGGTCACAGTAGCTGCGTTCTTACCCACGAGACCACACCGCAATGGCACAAAAACGAGAAGTAAAAACTGGCAGCGGTGGGATTCGAACCCACGCCTCCGAAGAGACTGGTGCCTTAAACCAGCGCCTTAGACCGCTCGGCCACGCTACCTGCGTCAGTGCTTTTCGCTTTTGTAGAAATAGTGCACGACACAGCTTCCTGTTCTGCTGCGACTGGCTGCTCATCCGTTGCACCTCAAACAACTGCCCTTTTCGAATAGAGATTAACTACACAGGCGGCTGCCCGCGCTCTGGTGCGACGGCGTTGCGTGTTGATAATGAGCTGGTAGTGCCACCTGCAGCCTGCGTAACATGAGTGAAAAATCAAGAGGGCACCGTGATTTCAAACACTGAGTCACTATCGTCATTGCAGCGACAGCAAGGCAAAAGTTTAAAAAGTGCCGTGACCAGGATTCGAACCTGGGTTATTGCGGCCACAACGCAATGTCCTAACCACTAGACGATCACGGCCACGCAAGCACCGCCGACAGCAGCTCTCGCGACTGCAAGTGGCGATGGACAGCAAAGCTCAGCCCACACACCACTGTGTCTCCCCACAGCTGCGTCAGACGCGGTCTCCATTACATGTATACTGGCAAACGAACGTGTCTGCGCTGTTAGGACACTAAGCAGTGTGGTTAGCTGCATTCAACCCCCGTGGCAATGTCTTGCAGTCCTCCAGCTCTGTTGACCACAGTTAGGTGCCTCGATAAGAGGTGGACAGGTGTCGCATCGCTCTCGCCGTCACTTGTTACCACGAATCGTACTTAACGTAGTTTTCTGCAAGCGTCAGCGTAGCGTCAGTCGAGCTAAGTCGGGCCAAGTCGCATAAGAGGAGCAACAAAATGCGAATTTCCGGTACCGGGAATCGAACCCGGGCCTCCTGGGTGAGAGCCAGGTATCCTAGCCACTAGACCACACCGGATAGCGACGCAAGTGCTCCTACAGCGAACACAGCAAACTGTACACACGCTACTTGACGACAACGGCAAAAATGTAGCGTTTCCACTTTGTAGAACGGCATGCTCGGGACACATTTCGTGGAGACGAACGCCAGCAACCGTGACACCAGACTGCGCCTGTGAATCCTGTCGTTGCACCACGCACTGTGCTGCTACGACAATTTAAGAAAGAGACGCTCACGGCTTGCTGCGCTGTTCCCTTCGCGGGCAATCAGTGCTCCTGTTTTCGAGACAGAAAACAGTGGCAGCGGTGGGATTCGAACCCACGCCTCCGAAGAGACTGGTGCCTGAAACCAGCGCCTTAGACCGCTCGGCCACGCTACCTACGCGGCACGGCGGTCGCAGGAGCTGCGTTCTACGCCACGAGAAAACACCGCGATGGCACAAAAAACGAGAAAAAGTTGGCAGCGGTGCGATTCGAACCCACGCCTCCGAAGAGACTGGTGCCTTAAACCAGCGCCTTAGACCGCTCGGCCACGCTACCCGCGCTAGTGCTCTTCGCTTTTGCAGAAACAGTGCACGACACAGCTTCCTGTTCTGCTGCGACTGGCTGTTCATCCATTGCGTATCAAACAAGTGCCCTTTTCGAATAGAGATTAACTACACAGGCAGCAGCCCGCGCTCTGGTGCGGCGGCATTACGTGTTGATAATGAATTGGTAGTGCCACCTGAAGCCTGCGGAACATGAGCGAACAATCAGGAGGGCACCGTGATTTCAAACAGTGGGTCACTATCGTCATTGCAGCGACAGCAAGGCAAAAGTTTAAAAAGTGCCGTGACCAGGATTCGAACCTGGGTTATTGCGGCCACAACGCAATGTCCTAACCACCAGACGATCACGGCCACGGAGGCACCGCCGAGAGCAGTTCTCGCGACTGCAAGTGGCTGTGCACAGCAAAGCTCAGCCCACTGTGTCTCGCCACAGCTGTGTCAGACGCGGTCTCCATTATATGTGTACTAGCAAACGAACGTGTCTGCGCTGTTAGGACACTAAGCAGGGTGGCTAGCTGCATTCAACCCCCGTGGCAATGTCTTGCAGTCCTCCAACTCTGTTGAACACAGGTATGTGCCTCGATTAGAGGTGGACAGATGTCGCATCGCTCTCGCCGTCACTTGTGACCGCGGATCGTACTTAACGTAATTTTCTGCAAGCGTCAGCGGAGCGTCAGTCCGAGCTAAGTCGGGCCAAGTCGCATAAGAGGAACAACAAAATGCGCATTTCCGGTACCGGGAATCGAACCCGGGCCTCCTGGGTGAGAGCCAGGTATCCTAGCCACTAGACCACACCGGATAACGACGCAAGTGCTTCTCCAGGGAACGCAGCAAACTGCACGCACGCTACTTGACGACAACGGCAAAAATTTAGCGTTTCCACTTTGTAGAACGGCATGCTCGGGACACATTTCGTGGAGACGAACGCCAGCAACCGTGACACCAGACTGCGCCTGTGAATCCTGTCGTTGCACCACGCACTGTGCTGCTACGACAATTTAAGAAAGAGACGCTCACGGCTTGCTGCGCTGTTCCCTTCGCGGGCAATCAGTGCTTACGTTTTAGAGACAGAAAACAGTGGCAGCGGTGGGATTCGAACCCACGCCTCCGAAGAGACTGGTGCCTGAAACCAGCGCCTTAGACCGCTCGGCCACGCTACCTACGCGGCACGGCGGTCGCAGGAGCTGCGTTCTACGCCACGAGAAAACACCGCGATGGCACAAAAAACGAGAAAAAGTTGGCAGCGGTGGGATTCGAACCCACGCCTCCGAAGAGACTGGTGCCTTAAACCAGCGCCTTAGACCGCTCGGCCACGCTACCCGCGCTAGTGCTCTTCGCTTTTGCAGAAACAGTGCACGACACAGCTTCCTGTTCTGCTGCGACTGGCTGTTCATCCATTGCGTATCAAACAAGTGCCCTTTTCGAATAGAGATTAACTACACAGGCAGCAGCCCGCGCTCTGGTGCGGCGGCATTACGTGTTGATAATGAATTGGTAGTGCCACCTGAAGCCTGCGGAACATGAGCGAACAATCAGGAGGGCACCGTGATTTCAAACAGTGGGTCACTATCGTCATTGCAGCGACAGCAAGGCAAAAGTTTAAAAAGTGCCGTGACCAGGATTCGAACCTGGGTTATTGCGGCCACAACGCAATGTCCTAACCACCAGACGATCACGGCCACGGAGGCACCGCCGAGAGCAGTTCTCGCGACTGCAAGTGGCTGTGCACAGCAAAGCTCAGCCCACTGTGTCTCGCCACAGCTGTGTCAGACGCGGTCTCCATTATATGTGTACTAGCAAACGAACGTGTCTGCGCTGTTAGGACACTAAGCAGGGTGGCTAGCTGCATTCAACCCCCGTGGCAATGTCTTGCAGTCCTCCAACTCTGTTGAACACAGGTATGTGCCTCGATTAGAGGTGGACAGATGTCGCATCGCTCTCGCCGTCACTTGTGACCGCGGATCGTACTTAACGTAATTTTCTGCAAGCGTCAGCGGAGCGTCAGTCCGAGCTAAGTCGGGCCAAGTCGCATAAGAGGAACAACAAAATGCGCATTTCCGGTACCGGGAATCGAACCCGGGCTTCCTGGGTGAGAGCCAGGTATCCTAGCCACTAGACCACACCGGATAACGACGCAAGTGCTTCTCCAGGGAACGCAGCAAACTGCACGCACGCTACTTGACGACAACGGCAAAAATTTAGCGTTTCCACTTTGTAGAACGGCATGCTCGGGACACATTTCGTGGAGACGAACGCCAGCAACCGTGACACCAGACTGCGCCTGTGAATCCTGTCGTTGCACCACGCACTGTGCTGCTACGACAATTTAAGAAAGAGACGCTCACGGCTTGCTGCGCTGTTCCCTTCGCGGGCAATCAGTGCTCCCGTTTTCGAGACAGAAAACAGTGGCAGCGGTGGGATTCGAACCCACGCCTCCGAAGAGACTGGTGCCTGAAACCAGCGCCTTAGACCGCTCGGCCACGCTACCTACGCGCCACGGTGGTCACAGTAGCTGCGTTCTTACCCACGAGACCACACCGCAATGGCACAAAAACGAGAAGTAAAAACTGGCAGCGGTGGGATTCGAACCCACGCCTCCGAAGAGACTGGTGCCTTAAACCAGCGCCTTAGACCGCTCGGCCACGCTACCTGCGTCAGTGCTTTTCGCTTTTGTAGAAATAGTGCACGACACAGCTTCCTGTTCTGCTGCGACTGGCTGCTCATCCGTTGCACCTCAAACAACTGCCCTTTTCGAATAGAGATTAACTACACAGGCGGCTGCCCGCGCTCTGGTGCGACGGCGTTGCGTGTTGATAATGAGCTGGTAGTGCCACCTGCAGCCTGCGTAACATGAGTGAAAAATCAAGAGGGCACCGTGATTTCAAACACTGAGTCACTATCGTCATTGCAGCGACAGCAAGGCAAAAGTTTAAAAAGTGCCGTGACCAGGATTCGAACCTGGGTTATTGCGGCCACAACGCAATGTCCTAACCACTAGACGATCACGGCCACGCAAGCACCGCCGACAGCAGCTCTCGCGACTGCAAGTGGCGATGGACAGCAAAGCTCAGCCCACACACCACTGTGTCTCCCCACAGCTGCGTCAGACGCGGTCTCCATTACATGTATACTGGCAAACGAACGTGTCTGCGCTGTTAGGACACTAAGCAGTGTGGTTAGCTGCATTCAACCCCCGTGGCAATGTCTTGCAGTCCTCCAGCTCTGTTGACCACAGTTAGGTGCCTCGATAAGAGGTGGACAGGTGTCGCATCGCTCTCGCCGTCACTTGTTACCACGAATCGTACTTAACGTAGTTTTCTGCAAGCGTCAGCGTAGCGTCAGTCGAGCTAAGTCGGGCCAAGTCGCATAAGAGGAGCAACAAAATGCGAATTTCCGGTACCGGGAATCGAACCCGGGCCTCCTGGGTGAGAGCCAGGTATCCTAGCCACTAGACCACACCGGATAGCGACGCAAGTGCTCCTACAGCGAACACAGCAAACTGTACACACGCTACTTGACGACAACGGCAAAAATGTAGCGTTTCCACTTTGTAGAACGGCATGCTCGGGACACATTTCGTGGAGACGAACGCCAGCAACCGTGACACCAGACTGCGCCTGTGAATCCTGTCGTTGCACCACGCACTGTGCTGCTACGACAATTTAAGAAAGAGACGCTCACGGCTTGCTGCGCTGTTCCCTTCGCGGGCAATCAGTGCTCCTGTTTTCGAGACAGAAAACAGTGGCAGCGGTGGGATTCGAACCCACGCCTCCGAAGAGACTGGTGCCTGAAACCAGCGCCTTAGACCGCTCGGCCACGCTACCTACGCGGCACGGCGGTCGCAGGAGCTGCGTTCTACGCCACGAGAAAACACCGCGATGGCACAAAAAACGAGAAAAAGTTGGCAGCGGTGCGATTCGAACCCACGCCTCCGAAGAGACTGGTGCCTTAAACCAGCGCCTTAGACCGCTCGGCCACGCTACCCGCGCTAGTGCTCTTCGCTTTTGCAGAAACAGTGCACGACACAGCTTCCTGTTCTGCTGCGACTGGCTGTTCATCCATTGCGTATCAAACAAGTGCCCTTTTCGAATAGAGATTAACTACACAGGCAGCAGCCCGCGCTCTGGTGCGGCGGCATTACGTGTTGATAATGAATTGGTAGTGCCACCTGAAGCCTGCGGAACATGAGCGAACAATCAGGAGGGCACCGTGATTTCAAACAGTGGGTCACTATCGTCATTGCAGCGACAGCAAGGCAAAAGTTTAAAAAGTGCCGTGACCAGGATTCGAACCTGGGTTATTGCGGCCACAACGCAATGTCCTAACCACCAGACGATCACGGCCACGGAGGCACCGCCGAGAGCAGTTCTCGCGACTGCAAGTGGCTGTGCACAGCAAAGCTCAGCCCACTGTGTCTCGCCACAGCTGTGTCAGACGCGGTCTCCATTATATGTGTACTAGCAAACGAACGTGTCTGCGCTGTTAGGACACTAAGCAGGGTGGCTAGCTGCATTCAACCCCCGTGGCAATGTCTTGCAGTCCTCCAACTCTGTTGAACACAGGTATGTGCCTCGATTAGAGGTGGACAGATGTCGCATCGCTCTCGCCGTCACTTGTGACCGCGGATCGTACTTAACGTAATTTTCTGCAAGCGTCAGCGGAGCGTCAGTCCGAGCTAAGTCGGGCCAAGTCGCATAAGAGGAACAACAAAATGCGCATTTCCGGTACCGGGAATCGAACCCGGGCCTCCTGGGTGAGAGCCAGGTATCCTAGCCACTAGACCACACCGGATAACGACGCAAGTGCTTCTCCAGGGAACGCAGCAAACTGCACGCACGCTACTTGACGACAACGGCAAAAATTTAGCGTTTCCACTTTGTAGAACGGCATGCTCGGGACACATTTCGTGGAGACGAACGCCAGCAACCGTGACACCAGACTGCGCCTGTGAATCCTGTCGTTGCACCACGCACTGTGCTGCTACGACAATTTAAGAAAGAGACGCTCACGGCTTGCTGCGCTGTTCCCTTCGCGGGCAATCAGTGCTTACGTTTTAGAGACAGAAAACAGTGGCAGCGGTGGGATTCGAACCCACGCCTCCGAAGAGACTGGTGCCTGAAACCAGCGCCTTAGACCGCTCGGCCACGCTACCTACGCGGCACGGCGGTCGCAGGAGCTGCGTTCTACGCCACGAGAAAACACCGCGATGGCACAAAAAACGAGAAAAAGTTGGCAGCGGTGGGATTCGAACCCACGCCTCCGAAGAGACTGGTGCCTTAAACCAGCGCCTTAGACCGCTCGGCCACGCTACCCGCGCTAGTGCTCTTCGCTTTTGCAGAAACAGTGCACGACACAGCTTCCTGTTCTGCTGCGACTGGCTGTTCATCCATTGCGTATCAAACAAGTGCCCTTTTCGAATAGAGATTAACTACACAGGCAGCAGCCCACGCTCTGGTGCGGCGGCATTACGTGTTGATAATGAATTGGTAGTGCCACCTGAAGCCTGCGGAACATGAGCGAACAATCAGGAGGGCACCGTGATTTCAAACAGTGGGTCACTATCGTCATTGCAGCGACAGCAAGGCAAAAGTTTAAAAAGTGCCGTGACCAGGATTCGAACCTGGGTTATTGCGGCCACAACGCAATGTCCTAACCACCAGACGATCACGGCCACGGAGGCACCGCCGAGAGCAGTTCTCGCGACTGCAAGTGGCTGTGCACAGCAAAGCTCAGCCCACTGTGTCTCGCCACAGCTGTGTCAGACGCGGTCTCCATTATATGTGTACTAGCAAACGAACGTGTCTGCGCTGTTAGGACACTAAGCAGGGTGGCTAGCTGCATTCAACCCCCGTGGCAATGTCTTGCAGTCCTCCAACTCTGTTGAACACAGGTATGTGCCTCGATTAGAGGTGGACAGATGTCGCATCGCTCTCGCCGTCACTTGTGACCGCGGATCGTACTTAACGTAATTTTCTGCAAGCGTCAGCGGAGCGTCAGTCCGAGCTAAGTCGGGCCAAGTCGCATAAGAGGAACAACAAAATGCGCATTTCCGGTACCGGGAATCGAACCCGGGCTTCCTGGGTGAGAGCCAGTTATCCTAGCCACTAGACCACACCGGATAACGACGCAAGTGCTTCTCCAGGGAACGCAGCAAACTGCACGCACGCTACTTGACGACAACGGCAAAAATTTAGCGTTTCCACTTTGTAGAACGGCATGCTCGGGACACATTTCGTGGAGACGAACGCCAGCAACCGTGACACCAGACTGCGCCTGTGAATCCTGTCGTTGCACCACGCACTGTGCTGCTACGACAATTTAAGAAAGAGACGCTCACGGCTTGCTGCGCTGTTCCCTTCGCGGGCAATCAGTGCTCCCGTTTTCGAGACAGAAAACAGTGGCAGCGGTGGGATTCGAACCCACGCCTCCGAAGAGACTGGTGCCTGAAACCAGCGCCTTAGACCGCTCGGCCACGCTACCTACGCGGCACGGCGGTCGCAGGAGCTGCGTTCTACGCCACGAGAAAACACCGCGATGGCACAAAAAACGAGAAAAAGTTGGCAGCGGTGCGATTCGAACCCACGCCTCCGAAGAGACTGGTGCCTTAAACCAGCGCCTTAGACCGCTCGGCCACGCTACCCGCGCTAGTGCTCTTCGCTTTTGCAGAAACAGTGCACGACACAGCTTCCTGTTCTGCTGCGACTGGCTGTTCATCCATTGCGTATCAAACAAGTGCCCTTTTCGAATAGAGATTAACTACACAGGCAGCAGCCCGCGCTCTGGTGCGGCGGCATTACGTGTTGATAATGAATTGGTAGTGCCACCTGAAGCCTGCGGAACATGAGCGAACAATCAGGAGGGCACCGTGATTTCAAACAGTGGGTCACTATCGTCATTGCAGCGACAGCAAGGCAAAAGTTTAAAAAGTGCCGTGACCAGGATTCGAACCTGGGTTATTGCGGCCACAACGCAATGTCCTAACCACCAGACGATCACGGCCACGGAGGCACCGCCGAGAGCAGTTCTCGCGACTGCAAGTGGCTGTGCACAGCAAAGCTCAGCCCACTGTGTCTCGCCACAGCTGTGTCAGACGCGGTCTCCATTATATGTGTACTAGCAAACGAACGTGTCTGCGCTGTTAGGACACTAAGCAGGGTGGCTAGCTGCATTCAACCCCCGTGGCAATGTCTTGCAGTCCTCCAACTCTGTTGAACACAGGTATGTGCCTCGATTAGAGGTGGACAGATGTCGCATCGCTCTCGCCGTCACTTGTGACCGCGGATCGTACTTAACGTAATTTTCTGCAAGCGTCAGCGGAGCGTCAGTCCGAGCTAAGTCGGGCCAAGTCGCATAAGAGGAACAACAAAATGCGCATTTCCGGTACCGGGAATCGAACCCGGGCCTCCTGGGTGAGAGCCAGGTATCCTAGCCACTAGACCACACCGGATAACGACGCAAGTGCTTCTCCAGGGAACGCAGCAAACTGCACGCACGCTACTTGACGACAACGGCAAAAATTTAGCGTTTCCACTTTGTAGAACGGCATGCTCGGGACACATTTCGTGGAGACGAACGCCAGCAACCGTGACACCAGACTGCGCCTGTGAATCCTGTCGTTGCACCACGCACTGTGCTGCTACGACAATTTAAGAAAGAGACGCTCACGGCTTGCTGCGCTGTTCCCTTCGCGGGCAATCAGTGCTTACGTTTTAGAGACAGAAAACAGTGGCAGCGGTGGGATTCGAACCCACGCCTCCGAAGAGACTGGTGCCTGAAACCAGCGCCTTAGACCGCTCGGCCACGCTACCTACGCGGCACGGCGGTCGCAGGAGCTGCGTTCTACGCCACGAGAAAACACCGCGATGGCACAAAAAACGAGAAAAAGTTGGCAGCGGTGGGATTCGAACCCACGCCTCCGAAGAGACTGGTGCCTTAAACCAGCGCCTTAGACCGCTCGGCCACGCTACCCGCGCTAGTGCTCTTCGCTTTTGCAGAAACAGTGCACGACACAGCTTCCTGTTCTGCTGCGACTGGCTGTTCATCCATTGCGTATCAAACAAGTGCCCTTTTCGAATAGAGATTAACTACACAGGCAGCAGCCCACGCTCTGGTGCGGCGGCATTACGTGTTGATAATGAATTGGTAGTGCCACCTGAAGCCTGCGGAACATGAGCGAACAATCAGGAGGGCACCGTGATTTCAAACAGTGGGTCACTATCGTCATTGCAGCGACAGCAAGGCAAAAGTTTAAAAAGTGCCGTGACCAGGATTCGAACCTGGGTTATTGCGGCCACAACGCAATGTCCTAACCACCAGACGATCACGGCCACGGAGGCACCGCCGAGAGCAGTTCTCGCGACTGCAAGTGGCTGTGCACAGCAAAGCTCAGCCCACTGTGTCTCGCCACAGCTGTGTCAGACGCGGTCTCCATTATATGTGTACTAGCAAACGAACGTGTCTGCGCTGTTAGGACACTAAGCAGGGTGGCTAGCTGCATTCAACCCCCGTGGCAATGTCTTGCAGTCCTCCAACTCTGTTGAACACAGGTATGTGCCTCGATTAGAGGTGGACAGATGTCGCATCGCTCTCGCCGTCACTTGTGACCGCGGATCGTACTTAACGTAATTTTCTGCAAGCGTCAGCGGAGCGTCAGTCCGAGCTAAGTCGGGCCAAGTCGCATAAGAGGAACAACAAAATGCGCATTTCCGGTACCGGGAATCGAACCCGGGCTTCCTGGGTGAGAGCCAGTTATCCTAGCCACTAGACCACACCGGATAACGACGCAAGTGCTTCTCCAGGGAACGCAGCAAACTGCACGCACGCTACTTGACGACAACGGCAAAAATTTAGCGTTTCCACTTTGTAGAACGGCATGCTCGGGACACATTTCGTGGAGACGAACGCCAGCAACCGTGACACCAGACTGCGCCTGTGAATCCTGTCGTTGCACCACGCACTGTGCTGCTACGACAATTTAAGAAAGAGACGCTCACGGCTTGCTGCGCTGTTCCCTTCGCGGGCAATCAGTGCTCCCGTTTTCGAGACAGAAAACAGTGGCAGCGGTGGGATTCGAACCCACGCCTCCGAAGAGACTGGTGCCTGAAACCAGCGCCTTAGACCGCTCGGCCACGCTACCTACGCGCCACGGTGGTCACAGTAGCTGCGTTCTTACCCACGAGACCACACCGCAATGGCACAAAAACGAGAAGTAAAAACTGGCAGCGGTGGGATTCGAACCCACGCCTCCGAAGAGACTGGTGCCTTAAACCAGCGCCTTAGACCGCTCGGCCACGCTACCTGCGTCAGTGCTTTTCGCTTTTGTAGAAATAGTGCACGACACAGCTTCCTGTTCTGCTGCGACTGGCTGCTCATCCGTTGCACCTCAAACAACTGCCCTTTTCGAATAGAGATTAACTACACAGGCGGCTGCCCGCGCTCTGGTGCGACGGCGTTGCGTGTTGATAATGAGCTGGTAGTGCCACCTGCAGCCTGCGTAACATGAGTGAAAAATCAAGAGGGCACCGTGATTTCAAACACTGAGTCACTATCGTCATTGCAGCGACAGCAAGGCAAAAGTTTAAAAAGTGCCGTGACCAGGATTCGAACCTGGGTTATTGCGGCCACAACGCAATGTCCTAACCACTAGACGATCACGGCCACGCAAGCACCGCCGACAGCAGCTCTCGCGACTGCAAGTGGCGATGGACAGCAAAGCTCAGCCCACACACCACTGTGTCTCCCCACAGCTGCGTCAGACGCGGTCTCCATTACATGTATACTGGCAAACGAACGTGTCTGCGCTGTTAGGACACTAAGCAGTGTGGTTAGCTGCATTCAACCCCCGTGGCAATGTCTTGCAGTCCTCCAGCTCTGTTGACCACAGTTAGGTGCCTCGATAAGAGGTGGACAGGTGTCGCATCGCTCTCGCCGTCACTTGTTACCACGAATCGTACTTAACGTAGTTTTCTGCAAGCGTCAGCGTAGCGTCAGTCGAGCTAAGTCGGGCCAAGTCGCATAAGAGGAGCAACAAAATGCGAATTTCCGGTACCGGGAATCGAACCCGGGCCTCCTGGGTGAGAGCCAGGTATCCTAGCCACTAGACCACACCGGATAGCGACGCAAGTGCTCCTACAGCGAACACAGCAAACTGTACACACGCTACTTGACGACAACGGCAAAAATGTAGCGTTTCCACTTTGTAGAACGGCATGCTCGGGACACATTTCGTGGAGACGAACGCCAGCAACCGTGACACCAGACTGCGCCTGTGAATCCTGTCGTTGCACCACGCACTGTGCTGCTACGACAATTTAAGAAAGAGACGCTCACGGCTTGCTGCGCTGTTCCCTTCGCGGGCAATCAGTGCTCCTGTTTTCGAGACAGAAAACAGTGGCAGCGGTGGGATTCGAACCCACGCCTCCGAAGAGACTGGTGCCTGAAACCAGCGCCTTAGACCGCTCGGCCACGCTACCTACGCGGCACGGCGGTCGCAGGAGCTGCGTTCTACGCCACGAGAAAACACCGCGATGGCACAAAAAACGAGAAAAAGTTGGCAGCGGTGCGATTCGAACCCACGCCTCCGAAGAGACTGGTGCCTTAAACCAGCGCCTTAGACCGCTCGGCCACGCTACCCGCGCTAGTGCTCTTCGCTTTTGCAGAAACAGTGCACGACACAGCTTCCTGTTCTGCTGCGACTGGCTGTTCATCCATTGCGTATCAAACAAGTGCCCTTTTCGAATAGAGATTAACTACACAGGCAGCAGCCCGCGCTCTGGTGCGGCGGCATTACGTGTTGATAATGAATTGGTAGTGCCACCTGAAGCCTGCGGAACATGAGCGAACAATCAGGAGGGCACCGTGATTTCAAACAGTGGGTCACTATCGTCATTGCAGCGACAGCAAGGCAAAAGTTTAAAAAGTGCCGTGACCAGGATTCGAACCTGGGTTATTGCGGCCACAACGCAATGTCCTAACCACCAGACGATCACGGCCACGGAGGCACCGCCGAGAGCAGTTCTCGCGACTGCAAGTGGCTGTGCACAGCAAAGCTCAGCCCACTGTGTCTCGCCACAGCTGTGTCAGACGCGGTCTCCATTATATGTGTACTAGCAAACGAACGTGTCTGCGCTGTTAGGACACTAAGCAGGGTGGCTAGCTGCATTCAACCCCCGTGGCAATGTCTTGCAGTCCTCCAACTCTGTTGAACACAGGTATGTGCCTCGATTAGAGGTGGACAGATGTCGCATCGCTCTCGCCGTCACTTGTGACCGCGGATCGTACTTAACGTAATTTTCTGCAAGCGTCAGCGGAGCGTCAGTCCGAGCTAAGTCGGGCCAAGTCGCATAAGAGGAACAACAAAATGCGCATTTCCGGTACCGGGAATCGAACCCGGGCCTCCTGGGTGAGAGCCAGGTATCCTAGCCACTAGACCACACCGGATAACGACGCAAGTGCTTCTCCAGGGAACGCAGCAAACTGCACGCACGCTACTTGACGACAACGGCAAAAATTTAGCGTTTCCACTTTGTAGAACGGCATGCTCGGGACACATTTCGTGGAGACGAACGCCAGCAACCGTGACACCAGACTGCGCCTGTGAATCCTGTCGTTGCACCACGCACTGTGCTGCTACGACAATTTAAGAAAGAGACGCTCACGGCTTGCTGCGCTGTTCCCTTCGCGGGCAATCAGTGCTTACGTTTTAGAGACAGAAAACAGTGGCAGCGGTGGGATTCGAACCCACGCCTCCGAAGAGACTGGTGCCTGAAACCAGCGCCTTAGACCGCTCGGCCACGCTACCTACGCGGCACGGCGGTCGCAGGAGCTGCGTTCTACGCCACGAGAAAACACCGCGATGGCACAAAAAACGAGAAAAAGTTGGCAGCGGTGGGATTCGAACCCACGCCTCCGAAGAGACTGGTGCCTTAAACCAGCGCCTTAGACCGCTTTTTTTTTTTTTTTTTTTTTTTTTTTATAGAATTTTTTTTTTTTTTTTTTTTTTTTTTTTATTTTTTTTTTTTCTTATCCATTTTTTTTATTTGCCTTAACCACTTTTTTTGTTTTTTTTTGTTTTTTTTTGTTTTTTTTTGTTTTTTTTGTTTTTTATTTTTTGGGTTTTTGCAATTCCGGTACCGGGAATCGAACCCGGGCCTCCTGGGTGAGAGCCAGGTATCCTAGCCACTTTTTTTTTTTTTTTTTTTTTTAATATATATTTTTTAATTTTTTTTACTTTGTTTGAAGAGATTGTAAATTTTTTTTGTGTGTTTTTTTTTTGTTCCTTATCGTTTTTCGTTTGTTTTGACAAATTTTCCAAATGATATATTTTTTTTTTGTTCCTTAATCTCTAATCTCTTTGTTCGTTTTCTTTCTTCGGGTTTGCATTTTTGTTGATGAAAATACACCAAAATATTTATATCGTCGAAAGAACTGCTACTGGGAAGGAAATATTCGTGAAATTCAGACGTTGTCATATGCATCATACCCAGGAGACAAATGAGTGTCTTCGCAGAGAGTATATCCTTCGACTGTAGTACAGGGATGACGAATTGTTGTAACCGATGTCCCACTTGTCCATGTTCTATGGCATCCCAAGGACGACGTGAAGAAAATGTTGAAATGTTGACTGATACCGGTGACCATATTGGCTGGTTGTGCGCCAGTGTTGTGTTGAGAGATAGACTTGAAAATCTAAGACATTAGGGGCACTGCCGGACAGAATATAGTTAATAAAATGTCCCACGAGCCATAGGTAACTGTTATGTTTGGCAGCTGGGAAAAGTCGGAAATCTGGGCGCAGAATGTCTTGGATCTGAATCGCATGAGGCGCAGTCCGGTTAAGCACAGCGAGTTTTTTGCGCGTCCAGTTCCAGATGTGCACTTGGTCCTTGCAGACAAACAGATGAGCAATAGTCGCCACCACGTGGCACAAGCCGCAGTAGGGACTCGGTTCAAGATTAATCCTGTGTCGCTTTTCTTGCGTCGGTACAGTTTCAGTGACCACGTCATACCATTTGGAGCGAACATCTGTCGGAAGTGTCGGATTATGAATGTTAGTCCAAACGAGGGACCAATTGCAAGCCGGATACTTCTTTTCCAAGGGGCCAGGCAGTGACGGCCGAAGTAAGTGGCGGTACAGTTGAACTGTCGGCTTCTTGAAAAGCTCGTCGTCGAGATAGCTACTTTCAAGATAATACAGTGCTATATGCTGAAAGTGCGGGCTGACGCGGCCAATGTCCACAGGCGGAGATAAGTTGGGAGGGCGGAACAGCTGATAGAGCCGCTTCGTGACGGTGTCTTCGCTGGCGGTGAGTATACGCCATGAGCGTTTCAGATACAGAGCCAAGGCGTGAATGCCGGGGTTTTTCAAGCCGAGGCCTCCCATATCGCATGGCAAAGCTGTCGTGGTGAAGGAAACCTTAAAAATATTGAGCTTCCAGACGTACCAGGCGGCCGCCGCTAGAAGTGATCTTGCTACTGTGGTTGGCATGGGTAGGACGGCGGCAACAAACTGTAATTTGGAGAGGGCATAAGAATTGACGAAAAAGGCTCGCTGCAAACGATCGAGGTGTCGCATATTTTGGTCACGCAGGAGTGCTTTTATCGCCTGAATTTTGGGTATCCAATTTTTGTGAGACATGTCCAGTGGCCGGGCCGTGACGTAGAGACCAAGGTGTTTTCTAGTCTGTACACAGGGCAGCCAAGCGTCGCCCGTGAGCGGTCGTTCCTGACCAAGCGTTAAGACGGCGGATTTATTGACGTTTAACATTGCACCACTATCGCTTTGGAATTCCTCAAGAATGCGCTTCGCTGCGGTGACATCGCGAACGTCATTAAGGAGCACGCTGACATCGTCGGCGTATGCTTGGACCACAGACTTGACACCATAAAACTGGAATCCAGGTAGGCTATGATGTAGGCGGCGCAACAAGGGTTCCATGAGGATCGCATAAAGCGTCGTTGAGAGAGGGCAGCCTTGCTTGATACCCCGTGAGAGCTGGATGTACTCCGTCAATGTATTATTGATCAAGAACCGTGTACGTGTACCACGGATACAGTTGTTGATGAGGTGGATAAAATTAAGACTGAAGCCCATGGTTTCCATCACGCTACTGAGATAACGATAGTCAGCCCGATCGTAAGCCTTGTCAAAATCGAGAAATGCTATGGCCATAGGAGTGTGGGTGGCCCAGGTGAGGGAGACGAGATCCCGATACAGCGCCAAAATGGTGGACAATGAGCGACCACGTATCGCACTCATTTGGTATGGTCCCAGAAGATCGGGTAACAGCTGCCGTAATCGGGCGTTGAGGGCGCGCGTCAGAAGTTTAAAGTCCGCATTGAGCAAAGTAATGGGCCGCAGATCTTTGGTGGTGATCGGCGTTGGCGTCTTAGGTAGTAAAACAGTTAACCCCTCTGTGAAGGCTTGGGGCAGAGCAATCCCACGTAGTATTTCATTGTACATCTCCGTGAGTCCGTCCCCTAATATAGGCCAATATTTGACGTAAAACTCGACAGAGAGCCCGTCCGTGCCCGGAGATTTATTTCGTGGTGCGGCAAGCAGGGCATCCTTTAGTTCTTCGTTGGTAAAGGGAGCGAGCAAGTCCCGATTGTGGTCGTCGGTAATGCGGTACGGTGGGTCTCCAGAGTGATACCATTCTCGCACTTTCTCATGTGGTACATCCGCACGGGTGTAAAGTGCGGCAAAGTGGTTGGCAACATGGTTTTTGATGTCGCGGTGTTGGGTATAAAAAGCACCGTCGGCATCTTGCAACTTATGAATAAGTTTCCTGCGCGCCGCATGTAACTGTTGGACGATATGGTGAACAGACGTCTGCTGTTGCGGCAAGTTGGTGAAGTCACGTGCACGAATCTGGTGGCCGATAGCGTTCCGTCCCATCAAGGATGTAATTTTCGCTTGGAGTCTGCGTACGTGCGTGATGTTATTAGGCACCTGATGATAATCCCGGTACAATTCTCGCAGGGCGCAGAAATAGAATTCAGTGATTTCTTTCTCACCGCGCGCGCGAATCCTGGCGTGGTGTCTGAGGCAAGTAATGAGTTTCCTCTTTGCATAAAGCGTCCACCAATCAATCCACGTGGGGTACGTGGGTCTGCGTGATGTTACGGAATGCCAAACCGACCGTATCTCACGCTCTAAAGTGGCGTCTTGTAAGAGGCGACAGTTGAGTTGCCATCGTCCGAAGCCTCTGTAAACCTTCTGCGGCGAGTGATTAAAGGCGGTGTGGTAAGCGATATGGTCACTGAAATTAACGGGCCAATATTCGCAAGTTCCCACGTCGGCTAAAAGATCGCGGTGCACATATATGCGATCTAACCTGCTGGAAGACGTCGGCGTAAAGTGAGTAAAGGCAACATCATCTGGGTGTAAGGTCTCCCACGTGTCGACTAACTGCAATTCTGTGACCAGTGTCAGCAGTTCCTGACTGAAGTTAAAATTCGGCGTTTGATCGGAGCGGCGCAAAACGCAATTAAAGTCACCACCCATAATAATACGCAGACGCAAGTCGGTGATTAAAGGCGCTATCTCTCCAGTATAAAACTCCTTCCTCGCCGCTCGCGCGCTGGAACCGGAAGGAGCGTACACATTAAGAAGGAGTACATCATGGAACTGGGCGGCAATGCCCCGTCCTGTAGGTAACATGGACAAACAAGAACATTCAATGCCTTCCCGATACAGAATGATGGTACCGGCCTCCGTTCCTATATTGACAATGGCGTCATAACCGGGGACGTCGGCTAGGAGTGGAGTCATGGCTTCCTGTACGAACAGAATATCTATATCAGCGGCCCGTAAATACTGTCGAAGGCTGTGGATTTTTGCTTGAGAGACAATGCGGTTTACATTCACAGTAGAAATCTTATATGATTGTCGTGAACGGAGCGATATGGGACGACTGGTCATCTGCAGATGGAAACAGGTAAGATTTTTATCCCTTCAGCAGTCGTCCGCTTCGGAGGTCGAATAAGTCTAGACGTCGCCGTCCGTGGAAGCTGCATTGCGCCGGGGCGTAAGCAGCGTATCACCAGTTGCCATCGGTTCGTCACGGTCGGGAGTGCCGGCCATATCTTCAGTGTCATCCGCCCAATTGACAACAGACACAGCCGTTGTCGCGCCTGCTGTGGCGGTTCCGGAACCGCATAGCGGGCCGTCACCCTGCGCATCCGGCACTTGGTCCGTCCGCGGTGGTGCACAAGTCTCTGCCCTCCGCGTGTCAAGGTTGGAGACATCATCGTCAATAGTCATGGGTGAGGCCAACGACGGAAGACAATCGTCGGTCCCCGAAGTGTCATCGCAGATCATGCGGCCTGCTTGTTTGGCCTTTTCACGCAAGAGGGGCGCCGATTGGGCTGCCTCAGGACGAGCGATCCGACGTTTCTTGTGTTTTTTCGGGGAGGACCTACCGACGGAGACTTCCGCATTCTCTAAAGGAAGAGGAAGAGTCCCTGTCTCTTGCCGTCTGTCAACATCGGTAGTAGCAGCCTCTACGCCGTCGACCCGAGCTGCCTCACGTGAGGCGTCAGGCGGCACCGCGTCTAGTAAGCCAGTGGCCGGTAAAGCTTCCTGAGTGGTAGATATTTCCATAGGTACATCTCCGTCCTTCGTAATATCGGCCACACTAAGTCCCACGTCCACAGCCGGCGCCGTGGGTGTATTAGCACGGACCGCCGCTACATAAGTAGTCGGTAATATTGTCGGTTGCGTGGGAGTGGCTAGTTCACCCGCAGGCAGCTGTGTTACACGTCGTTGGATGCACTGTGCTCGGACGTGGCCTGTGGAATTACAGCCGGAACATGTACGGGGCTGACCCTCATACATGATTATCGCCCTGTATCCACAAATCGTTAGGTAGGATGGAATATGCCGTTGCAATTCGATCTTAATTTGCCGCACGCCATTCAAGACAGGGTACTTATGGAACGAGGCCCACTTTTCGGCAATGTTACTGATAATTTTGCCGTAGGACTTAAGAGAAGCATTAATTTGTTCGGCCGTGATTTCAAAAGGCAACTCGAAAATCCTGACGGTGCGAATACCAAGACCAGCGTGGACAACAGTCACCTCACCCACATTCCCGTCACTGTGTCGAAATTTATAAGTACCGCCACATGACTCGATGATTTTGTCGCACAATTCTGGGTCACGCAATTTGATATAAACCGTGCTACTAACAATAGACAAATGGATACCAATGATATCGGTGGGGGGTAATTTTACGTCTTCATCAACAAATCGTTCGACTTCGTAATACTTCGGTCGAGAGAAACTGCCATCAAACATAAACTTCAAAGTATCTTTTCGCTCTGGGTGATCCATGTTAGGTTCTAGTCGTTAACAACAAGATGTAATGCGCGCCGCAACGGCCCTCGACTCACCACGTGCTGCACCGCAAGCCGCAGCTGAGCACGTAAACAACGCTCCAGGCACGTCCGACTGGCACGACGGCCGCACCTCGACTCATGATTCGAACCCACGCCTCCGAAGAGACTGGTGCCTTAAACCAGCGCCTTAGACCGCTCGGCCACGCTACCCGCGCTAGTGCTCTTCGCTTTTGCAGAAACAGTGCACGACACAGCTTCCTGTTCTGCTGCGACTGGCTGTTCATCCATTGCGTATCAAACAAGTGCCCTTTTCGAATAGAGATTAACTACACAGGCAGCAGCCCGCGCTCTGGTGCGGCGGCATTACGTGTTGATAATGAATTGGTAGTGCCACCTGAAGCCTGCGGAACATGAGCGAACAATCAGGAGGGCACCGTGATTTCAAACAGTGGGTCACTATCGTCATTGCAGCGACAGCAAGGCAAAAGTTTAAAAAGTGCCGTGACCAGGATTCGAACCTGGGTTATTGCGGCCACAACGCAATGTCCTAACCACCAGACGATCACGGCCACGGAGGCACCGCCGAGAGCAGTTCTCGCGACTGCAAGTGGCTGTGCACAGCAAAGCTCAGCCCACTGTGTCTCGCCACAGCTGTGTCAGACGCGGTCTCCATTATATGTGTACTAGCAAACGAACGTGTCTGCGCTGTTAGGACACTAAGCAGGGTGGCTAGCTGCATTCAACCCCCGTGGCAATGTCTTGCAGTCCTCCAACTCTGTTGAACACAGGTATGTGCCTCGATTAGAGGTGGACAGATGTCGCATCGCTCTCGCCGTCACTTGTGACCGCGGATCGTACTTAACGTAATTTTCTGCAAGCGTCAGCGGAGCGTCAGTCCGAGCTAAGTCGGGCCAAGTCGCATAAGAGGAACAACAAAATGCGCATTTCCGGTACCGGGAATCGAACCCGGGCTTCCTGGGTGAGAGCCAGGTATCCTAGCCACTAGACCACACCGGATAACGACGCAAGTGCTTCTCCAGGGAACGCAGCAAACTGCACGCACGCTACTTGACGACAACGGCAAAAATTTAGCGTTTCCACTTTGTAGAACGGCATGCTCGGGACACATTTCGTGGAGACGAACGCCAGCAACCGTGACACCAGACTGCGCCTGTGAATCCTGTCGTTGCACCACGCACTGTGCTGCTACGACAATTTAAGAAAGAGACGCTCACGGCTTGCTGCGCTGTTCCCTTCGCGGGCAATCAGTGCTCCCGTTTTCGAGACAGAAAACAGTGGCAGCGGTGGGATTCGAACCCACGCCTCCGAAGAGACTGGTGCCTGAAACCAGCGCCTTAGACCGCTCGGCCACGCTACCTACGCGCCACGGTGGTCACAGTAGCTGCGTTCTTACCCACGAGACCACACCGCAATGGCACAAAAACGAGAAGTAAAAACTGGCAGCGGTGGGATTCGAACCCACGCCTCCGAAGAGACTGGTGCCTTAAACCAGCGCCTTAGACCGCTCGGCCACGCTACCTGCGTCAGTGCTTTTCG
This sequence comes from Schistocerca americana, assembly GCF_021461395.2. Lineage (NCBI taxonomy): Eukaryota > Metazoa > Arthropoda > Insecta > Orthoptera > Acrididae > Schistocerca > Schistocerca americana. The sequence goes on from NC_060119.1 coordinate 194,340,746, forward strand.
CTTTTGTAGAAATAGTGCACGACACAGCTTCCTGTTCTGCTGCGACTGGCTGCTCATCCGTTGCACCTCAAACAACTGCCCTTTTCGAATAGAGATTAACTACACAGGCGGCTGCCCGCGCTCTGGTGCGACGGCGTTGCGTGTTGATAATGAGCTGGTAGTGCCACCTGCAGCCTGCGTAACATGAGTGAAAAATCAAGAGGGCACCGTGATTTCAAACACTGAGTCACTATCGTCATTGCAGCGACAGCAAGGCAAAAGTTTAAAAAGTGCCGTGACCAGGATTCGAACCTGGGTTATTGCGGCCACAACGCAATGTCCTAACCACTAGACGATCACGGCCACGCAAGCACCGCCGACAGCAGCTCTCGCGACTGCAAGTGGCGATGGACAGCAAAGCTCAGCCCACACACCACTGTGTCTCCCCACAGCTGCGTCAGACGCGGTCTCCATTACATGTATACTGGCAAACGAACGTGTCTGCGCTGTTAGGACACTAAGCAGTGTGGTTAGCTGCATTCAACCCCCGTGGCAATGTCTTGCAGTCCTCCAGCTCTGTTGACCACAGTTAGGTGCCTCGATAAGAGGTGGACAGGTGTCGCATCGCTCTCGCCGTCACTTGTTACCACGAATCGTACTTAACGTAGTTTTCTGCAAGCGTCAGCGTAGCGTCAGTCGAGCTAAGTCGGGCCAAGTCGCATAAGAGGAGCAACAAAATGCGAATTTCCGGTACCGGGAATCGAACCCGGGCCTCCTGGGTGAGAGCCAGGTATCCTAGCCACTAGACCACACCGGATAGCGACGCAAGTGCTCCTACAGCGAACACAGCAAACTGTACACACGCTACTTGACGACAACGGCAAAAATGTAGCGTTTCCACTTTGTAGAACGGCATGCTCGGGACACATTTCGTGGAGACGAACGCCAGCAACCGTGACACCAGACTGCGCCTGTGAATCCTGTCGTTGCACCACGCACTGTGCTGCTACGACAATTTAAGAAAGAGACGCTCACGGCTTGCTGCGCTGTTCCCTTCGCGGGCAATCAGTGCTCCCGTTTTCGAGACAGAAAACAGTGGCAGCGGTGGGATTCGAACCCACGCCTCCGAAGAGACTGGTGCCTGAAACCAGCGCCTTAGACCGCTCGGCCACGCTACCTACGCGGCACGGCGGTCGCAGGAGCTGCGTTCTACGCCACGAGAAAACACCGCGATGGCACAAAAAACGAGAAAAAGTTGGCAGCGGTGCGATTCGAACCCACGCCTCCGAAGAGACTGGTGCCTTAAACCAGCGCCTTAGACCGCTCGGCCACGCTACCCGCGCTAGTGCTCTTCGCTTTTGCAGAAACAGTGCACGACACAGCTTCCTGTTCTGCTGCGACTGGCTGTTCATCCATTGCGTATCAAACAAGTGCCCTTTTCGAATAGAGATTAACTACACAGGCAGCAGCCCGCGCTCTGGTGCGGCGGCATTACGTGTTGATAATGAATTGGTAGTGCCACCTGAAGCCTGCGGAACATGAGCGAACAATCAGGAGGGCACCGTGATTTCAAACAGTGGGTCACTATCGTCATTGCAGCGACAGCAAGGCAAAAGTTTAAAAAGTGCCGTGACCAGGATTCGAACCTGGGTTATTGCGGCCACAACGCAATGTCCTAACCACCATACGATCACGGCCACGGAGGCACCGCCGAGAGCAGTTCTCGCGACTGCAAGTGGCTGTGCACAGCAAAGCTCAGCCCACTGTGTCTCGCCACAGCTGTGTCAGACGCGGTCTCCATTATATGTGTACTAGCAAACGAACGTGTCTGCGCTGTTAGGACACTAAGCAGGGTGGCTAGCTGCATTCAACCCCCGTGGCAATGTCTTGCAGTCCTCCAACTCTGTTGAACACAGGTATGTGCCTCGATTAGAGGTGGACAGATGTCGCATCGCTCTCGCCGTCACTTGTGACCGCGGATCGTACTTAACGTAATTTTCTGCAAGCGTCAGCGGAGCGTCAGTCCGAGCTAAGTCGGGCCAAGTCGCATAAGAGGAACAACAAAATGCGCATTTCCGGTACCGGGAATCGAACCCGGGCTTCCTGGGTGAGAGCCAGGTATCCTAGCCACTAGACCACACCGGATAACGACGCAAGTGCTTCTCCAGGGAACGCAGCAAACTGCACGCACGCTACTTGACGACAACGGCAAAAATTTAGCGTTTCCACTTTGTAGAACGGCATGCTCGGGACACATTTCGTGGAGACGAACGCCAGCAACCGTGACACCAGACTGCGCCTGTGATGTCGTTGCACCACGCACTGTGCTGCTACGACAATTTAAGAAAGAGACGCTCACGGCTTGCTGCGCTGTTTCCCTTCGCGGGCAATCAGTGCTCCTGTTTTCGAGACAGAAAACAGTGGCAGCGGTGGGATTCGAACCCACGCCTCCGAAGAGACTGGTGCCTGAAACCAGCGCCTTAGACCGCTCGGCCACGCTACCTACGCGCCACGGTGGTCACAGTAGCTGCGTTCTTACCCACGAGACCACACCGCAATGGCACAAAAACGAGAAGTAAAACTGGCAGCGGTGGGATCGAACCCACGCCTCCGAAGAGACTGGTGCCCTTAAACCAGCGCCTTAGACCGCTCGGCCACGCTACCTGCGTCAGTGCTTTTCGCTTTTGTAGAAATAGTGCACGACACAGCTTCCTGTTCTGCTGCGACTGGCTGCTCATCCGTTGCACCTCAAACAACTGCCCTTTTCGAATAGAGATTAACTACACAGGCGGCTGCCCCGCGCTCTGGTGCGACGGCGTTGCGTGTTGATAATGAGCTGGTAGTGCCACCTGCAGCCTGCGTAACATGAGTGAAAAATCAAGAGGGCACCGTGATTTCAAACACTGAGTCACTATCGTCATTGCAGCGACAGCAAGGCAAAAGTTTAAAAAGTGCCGTGACCAGGATTCGAACCTGGGTTATTGCGGCCACAACGCAATGTCCTAACCACTAGACGATCACGGCCACGCAAGCACCGCCGACAGCAGCTCTCGCGACTGCAAGTGGCGATGGACAGCAAAGCTCAGCCCACACACCACTGTGTCTCCCCACAGCTGCGTCAGACGCGGTCTCCATTACATGTATACTGGCAAACGAACGTGTCTGCGCTGTTAGGACACTAAGCAGTGTGGTTAGCTGCATTCAACCCCCGTGGCAATGTCTTGCAGTCCTCCAGCTCTGTTGACCACAGTTAGGTGCCTCGATAAGAGGTGGACAGGTGTCGCATCGCTCTCGCCGTCACTTGTTACCACGAATCGTACTTAACGTAGTTTTTCTGCAAGCGTCAGCGTAGCGTCAGTCGAGCTAAGTCGGGCCAAGTCGCATAAGAGGAGCAACAAAATGCGAATTTCCGGTACCGGGAATCGAACCCGGGGCCTCCTGGGTGAGAGCCAGGTATCCTAGCCACTAGACCACACCGGATAGCGACGCAAGTGCTCCTACAGCGAACACAGCAAACTGTACACACGCTACTTGACGACAACGGCAAAAATGTAGCGTTTCCACTTTGTAGAACGGCATGCTCGGGACACATTTCGTGGAGACGAACGCCAGCAACCGTGACACCAGACTGCGCCTGTGAATCCTGTCGTTGCACCACGCACTGTGCTGCTACGACAATTTAAGAAAGAGACGCTCACGGCTTGCTGCGCTGTTCCCTTCGCGGGCAATCAGTGCTCCTGTTTTCGAGACAGAAAACAGTGGCAGCGGTGGGATTCGAACCCACGCCTCCGAAGAGACTGGTGCCTGAAAACCAGCGCCTTAGACCGCTCGGCCACGCTACCTACGCGCCACGGTGGTCACAGTAGCTGCGTTCTTACCCACGAGACCACACCGCAATGGCACAAAAACGAGAAGTAAAAACTGGCAGCGGTGGGATTCGAACCCACGCCTCCGAAGAGACTGGTGCCTTAAACCAGCGCCTTAGACGCTCGGCCACGCTACCTGCGTCAGTGCTTTTCGCTTTTGTAGAAATAGTGCACGACACAGCTTCCTGTTCTGCTGCGACTGGCTGCTCATCCGTTTGCACCTCAAACAACTGCCCTTTTCGAATAGAGATTAACTACACAGGCGGCTGCCCGCGCTCTGGTGCGACGGCGTTGCGTGTTGATAATGAGCTGGTAGTGCCACCTGCAGCCTGCGTAACATGAGTGAAAAATCAAGAGGGCACCGTGATTTCAAACACTGAGTCACTATCGTCATTGCAGCGACAGCAAGGCAAAAGTTTAAAAAGTGCCGTGACCAGGATTCGAACCTGGGTTATTGCGGCCACAACGCAATGTCCTAACCACTAGACGATCACGGCCACGCAAGCACCGCCGACAGCAGCTCTCGCGACTGCAAGTGGCGATGGACAGCAAAGCTCAGCCCACACACCACTGTGTCTCCCCACAGCTGCGTCAGACGCGGTCTCCATTACATGTATACTGGCAAACGAACGTGTCTGCGCTGTTAGGACACTAAGCAGTGTGGTTAGCTGCATTCAACCCCCGTGGCAATGTCTTGCAGTCCTCCAGCTCTGTTGACCACAGTTAGGTGCCTCGATAAGAGGTGGACAGGTGTCGCATCGCTCTCGCCGTCACTTGTTACCACGAATCGTACTTAACGTAGTTTTCTGCAAGCGTCAGCGTAGCGTCAGTCGAGCTAAGTCGGGCCAAGTCGCATAAGAGGAGCAACAAAATGCGAATTTCCGGTACCGGGAATCGAACCCGGGCCTCCTGGGTGAGAGCCAGGTATCCTAGCCACTAGACCACACCGGATAGCGACGCAAGTGCTCCTACAGCGAACACAGCAAACTGTACACACGCTACTTGACGACAACGGCAAAAATGTAGCGTTTCCACTTTGTAGAACGGCATGCTCGGGACACATTTCGTGGAGACGAACGCCAGCAACCGTGACACCAGACTGCGCCTGTGAATCCTGTCGTTGCACCACGCACTGTGCTGCTACGACAATTTAAGAAAGAGACGCTCACGGCTTGCTGCGCTGTTCCCTTCGCGGGCAATCAGTGCTCCTGTTTTCGAGACAGAAAACAGTGGCAGCGGTGGGATTCGAACCCACGCCTCCGAAGAGACTGGTGCCTGAAACCAGCGCCTTAGACCGCTCGGCCACGCTACCTACGCGCCACGGTGGTCACAGTAGCTGCGTTCTTACCCACGAGACCACACCGCAATGGCACAAAAACGAGAAGTAAAAACTGGCAGCGGTGGGATTCGAACCCACGCCTCCGAAGAGACTGGTGCCTTAAACCAGCGCCTTAGACCGCTCGGCCACGCTACCTGCGTCAGTGCTTTTCGCTTTTGTAGAAATAGTGCACGACACAGCTTCCTGTTCTGCTGCGACTGGCTGCTCATCCGTTGCACCTCAAACAACTGCCCTTTTCGAATAGAGATTAACTACACAGGCGGCTGCCCGCGCTCTGGTGCGACGGCGTTGCGTGTTGATAATGAGCTGGTAGTGCCACCTGCAGCCTGCGTAACATGAGTGAAAAATCAAGAGGGCACCGTGATTTCAAACACTGAGTCACTATCGTCATTGCAGCGACAGCAAGGCAAAAGTTTAAAAAGTGCCGTGACCAGGATTCGAACCTGGGTTATTGCGGCCACAACGCAATGTCCTAACCACTAGACGATCACGGCCACGCAAGCACCGCCGACAGCAGCTCTCGCGACTGCAAGTGGCGATGGACAGCAAAGCTCAGCCCACACACCACTGTGTCTCCCCACAGCTGCGTCAGACGCGGTCTCCATTACATGTATACTGGCAAACGAACGTGTCTGCGCTGTTAGGACACTAAGCAGTGTGGTTAGCTGCATTCAACCCCCGTGGCAATGTCTTGCAGTCCTCCAGCTCTGTTGACCACAGTTAGGTGCCTCGATAAGAGGTGGACAGGTGTCGCATCGCTCTCGCCGTCACTTGTTACCACGAATCGTACTTAACGTAGTTTTCTGCAAGCGTCAGCGTAGCGTCAGTCGAGCTAAGTCGGGCCAAGTCGCATAAGAGGAGCAACAAAATGCGAATTTCCGGTACCGGGAATCGAACCCGGGCCTCCTGGGTGAGAGCCAGGTATCCTAGCCACTAGACCACACCGGATAGCGACGCAAGTGCTCCTACAGCGAACACAGCAAACTGTACACACGCTACTTGACGACAACGGCAAAAATGTAGCGTTTCCACTTTGTAGAACGGCATGCTCGGGACACATTTCGTGGAGACGAACGCCAGCAACCGTGACACCAGACTGCGCCTGTGAATCCTGTCGTTGCACCACGCACTGTGCTGCTACGACAATTTAAGAAAGAGACGCTCACGGCTTGCTGCGCTGTTCCCTTCGCGGGCAATCAGTGCTCCTGTTTTCGAGACAGAAAACAGTGGCAGCGGTGGGATTCGAACCCACGCCTCCGAAGAGACTGGTGCCTGAAACCAGCGCCTTAGACCGCTCGGCCACGCTACCTACGCGCCACGGTGGTCACAGTAGCTGCGTTCTTACCCACGAGACCACACCGCAATGGCACAAAAACGAGAAGTAAAAACTGGCAGCGGTGGGATTCGAACCCACGCCTCCGAAGAGACTGGTGCCTTAAACCAGCGCCTTAGACCGCTCGGCCACGCTACCTGCGTCAGTGCTTTTCGCTTTTGTAGAAATAGTGCACGACACAGCTTCCTGTTCTGCTGCGACTGGCTGCTCATCCGTTGCACCTCAAACAACTGCCCTTTTCGAATAGAGATTAACTACACAGGCGGCTGCCCGCGCTCTGGTGCGACGGCGTTGCGTGTTGATAATGAGCTGGTAGTGCCACCTGCAGCCTGCGTAACATGAGTGAAAAATCAAGAGGGCACCGTGATTTCAAACACTGAGTCACTATCGTCATTGCAGCGACAGCAAGGCAAAAGTTTAAAAAGTGCCGTGACCAGGATTCGAACCTGGGTTATTGCGGCCACAACGCAATGTCCTAACCACTAGACGATCACGGCCACGCAAGCACCGCCGACAGCAGCTCTCGCGACTGCAAGTGGCGATGGACAGCAAAGCTCAGCCCACACACCACTGTGTCTCCCCACAGCTGCGTCAGACGCGGTCTCCATTACATGTATACTGGCAAACGAACGTGTCTGCGCTGTTAGGACACTAAGCAGTGTGGTTAGCTGCATTCAACCCCCGTGGCAATGTCTTGCAGTCCTCCAGCTCTGTTGACCACAGTTAGGTGCCTCGATAAGAGGTGGACAGGTGTCGCATCGCTCTCGCCGTCACTTGTTACCACGAATCGTACTTAACGTAGTTTTCTGCAAGCGTCAGCGTAGCGTCAGTCGAGCTAAGTCGGGCCAAGTCGCATAAGAGGAGCAACAAAATGCGAATTTCCGGTACCGGGAATCGAACCCGGGCCTCCTGGGTGAGAGCCAGGTATCCTAGCCACTAGACCACACCGGATAGCGACGCAAGTGCTCCTACAGCGAACACAGCAAACTGTACACACGCTACTTGACGACAACGGCAAAAATGTAGCGTTTCCACTTTGTAGAACGGCATGCTCGGGACACATTTCGTGGAGACGAACGCCAGCAACCGTGACACCAGACTGCGCCTGTGAATCCTGTCGTTGCACCACGCACTGTGCTGCTACGACAATTTAAGAAAGAGACGCTCACGGCTTGCTGCGCTGTTCCCTTCGCGGGCAATCAGTGCTCCTGTTTTCGAGACAGAAAACAGTGGCAGCGGTGGGATTCGAACCCACGCCTCCGAAGAGACTGGTGCCTGAAACCAGCGCCTTAGACCGCTCGGCCACGCTACCTACGCGCCACGGTGGTCACAGTAGCTGCGTTCTTACCCACGAGACCACACCGCAATGGCACAAAAACGAGAAGTAAAAACTGGCAGCGGTGGGATTCGAACCCACGCCTCCGAAGAGACTGGTGCCTTAAACCAGCGCCTTAGACCGCTCGGCCACGCTACCTGCGTCAGTGCTTTTCGCTTTTGTAGAAATAGTGCACGACACAGCTTCCTGTTCTGCTGCGACTGGCTGCTCATCCGTTGCACCTCAAACAACTGCCCTTTTCGAATAGAGATTAACTACACAGGCGGCTGCCCGCGCTCTGGTGCGACGGCGTTGCGTGTTGATAATGAGCTGGTAGTGCCACCTGCAGCCTGCGTAACATGAGTGAAAAATCAAGAGGGCACCGTGATTTCAAACACTGAGTCACTATCGTCATTGCAGCGACAGCAAGGCAAAAGTTTAAAAAGTGCCGTGACCAGGATTCGAACCTGGGTTATTGCGGCCACAACGCAATGTCCTAACCACTAGACGATCACGGCCACGCAAGCACCGCCGACAGCAGCTCTCGCGACTGCAAGTGGCGATGGACAGCAAAGCTCAGCCCACACACCACTGTGTCTCCCCACAGCTGCGTCAGACGCGGTCTCCATTACATGTATACTGGCAAACGAACGTGTCTGCGCTGTTAGGACACTAAGCAGTGTGGTTAGCTGCATTCAACCCCCGTGGCAATGTCTTGCAGTCCTCCAGCTCTGTTGACCACAGTTAGGTGCCTCGATAAGAGGTGGACAGGTGTCGCATCGCTCTCGCCGTCACTTGTTACCACGAATCGTACTTAACGTAGTTTTCTGCAAGCGTCAGCGTAGCGTCAGTCGAGCTAAGTCGGGCCAAGTCGCATAAGAGGAGCAACAAAATGCGAATTTCCGGTACCGGGAATCGAACCCGGGCCTCCTGGGTGAGAGCCAGGTATCCTAGCCACTAGACCACACCGGATAGCGACGCAAGTGCTCCTACAGCGAACACAGCAAACTGTACACACGCTACTTGACGACAACGGCAAAAATGTAGCGTTTCCACTTTGTAGAACGGCATGCTCGGGACACATTTCGTGGAGACGAACGCCAGCAACCGTGACACCAGACTGCGCCTGTGAATCCTGTCGTTGCACCACGCACTGTGCTGCTACGACAATTTAAGAAAGAGACGCTCACGGCTTGCTGCGCTGTTCCCTTCGCGGGCAATCAGTGCTCCTGTTTTCGAGACAGAAAACAGTGGCAGCGGTGGGATTCGAACCCACGCCTCCGAAGAGACTGGTGCCTGAAACCAGCGCCTTAGACCGCTCGGCCACGCTACCTACGCGCCACGGTGGTCACAGTAGCTGCGTTCTTACCCACGAGACCACACCGCAATGGCACAAAAACGAGAAGTAAAAACTGGCAGCGGTGGGATTCGAACCCACGCCTCCGAAGAGACTGGTGCCTTAAACCAGCGCCTTAGACCGCTCGGCCACGCTACCTGCGTCAGTGCTTTTCGCTTTTGTAGAAATAGTGCACGACACAGCTTCCTGTTCTGCTGCGACTGGCTGCTCATCCGTTGCACCTCAAACAACTGCCCTTTTCGAATAGAGATTAACTACACAGGCGGCTGCCCGCGCTCTGGTGCGACGGCGTTGCGTGTTGATAATGAGCTGGTAGTGCCACCTGCAGCCTGCGTAACATGAGTGAAAAATCAAGAGGGCACCGTGATTTCAAACACTGAGTCACTATCGTCATTGCAGCGACAGCAAGGCAAAAGTTTAAAAAGTGCCGTGACCAGGATTCGAACCTGGGTTATTGCGGCCACAACGCAATGTCCTAACCACTAGACGATCACGGCCACGCAAGCACCGCCGACAGCAGCTCTCGCGACTGCAAGTGGCGATGGACAGCAAAGCTCAGCCCACACACCACTGTGTCTCCCCACAGCTGCGTCAGACGCGGTCTCCATTACATGTATACTGGCAAACGAACGTGTCTGCGCTGTTAGGACACTAAGCAGTGTGGTTAGCTGCATTCAACCCCCGTGGCAATGTCTTGCAGTCCTCCAGCTCTGTTGACCACAGTTAGGTGCCTCGATAAGAGGTGGACAGGTGTCGCATCGCTCTCGCCGTCACTTGTTACCACGAATCGTACTTAACGTAGTTTTCTGCAAGCGTCAGCGTAGCGTCAGTCGAGCTAAGTCGGGCCAAGTCGCATAAGAGGAGCAACAAAATGCGAATTTCCGGTACCGGGAATCGAACCCGGGCCTCCTGGGTGAGAGCCAGGTATCCTAGCCACTAGACCACACCGGATAGCGACGCAAGTGCTCCTACAGCGAACACAGCAAACTGTACACACGCTACTTGACGACAACGGCAAAAATGTAGCGTTTCCACTTTGTAGAACGGCATGCTCGGGACACATTTCGTGGAGACGAACGCCAGCAACCGTGACACCAGACTGCGCCTGTGAATCCTGTCGTTGCACCACGCACTGTGCTGCTACGACAATTTAAGAAAGAGACGCTCACGGCTTGCTGCGCTGTTCCCTTCGCGGGCAATCAGTGCTCCTGTTTTCGAGACAGAAAACAGTGGCAGCGGTGGGATTCGAACCCACGCCTCCGAAGAGACTGGTGCCTGAAACCAGCGCCTTAGACCGCTCGGCCACGCTACCTACGCGCCACGGTGGTCACAGTAGCTGCGTTCTTACCCACGAGACCACACCGCAATGGCACAAAAACGAGAAGTAAAAACTGGCAGCGGTGGGATTCGAACCCACGCCTCCGAAGAGACTGGTGCCTTAAACCAGCGCCTTAGACCGCTCGGCCACGCTACCTGCGTCAGTGCTTTTCGCTTTTGTAGAAATAGTGCACGACACAGCTTCCTGTTCTGCTGCGACTGGCTGCTCATCCGTTGCACCTCAAACAACTGCCCTTTTCGAATAGAGATTAACTACACAGGCGGCTGCCCGCGCTCTGGTGCGACGGCGTTGCGTGTTGATAATGAGCTGGTAGTGCCACCTGCAGCCTGCGTAACATGAGTGAAAAATCAAGAGGGCACCGTGATTTCAAACACTGAGTCACTATCGTCATTGCAGCGACAGCAAGGCAAAAGTTTAAAAAGTGCCGTGACCAGGATTCGAACCTGGGTTATTGCGGCCACAACGCAATGTCCTAACCACTAGACGATCACGGCCACGCAAGCACCGCCGACAGCAGCTCTCGCGACTGCAAGTGGCGATGGACAGCAAAGCTCAGCCCACACACCACTGTGTCTCCCCACAGCTGCGTCAGACGCGGTCTCCATTACATGTATACTGGCAAACGAACGTGTCTGCGCTGTTAGGACACTAAGCAGTGTGGTTAGCTGCATTCAACCCCCGTGGCAATGTCTTGCAGTCCTCCAGCTCTGTTGACCACAGTTAGGTGCCTCGATAAGAGGTGGACAGGTGTCGCATCGCTCTCGCCGTCACTTGTTACCACGAATCGTACTTAACGTAGTTTTCTGCAAGCGTCAGCGTAGCGTCAGTCGAGCTAAGTCGGGCCAAGTCGCATAAGAGGAGCAACAAAATGCGAATTTCCGGTACCGGGAATCGAACCCGGGCCTCCTGGGTGAGAGCCAGGTATCCTAGCCACTAGACCACACCGGATAGCGACGCAAGTGCTCCTACAGCGAACACAGCAAACTGTACACACGCTACTTGACGACAACGGCAAAAATGTAGCGTTTCCACTTTGTAGAACGGCATGCTCGGGACACATTTCGTGGAGACGAACGCCAGCAACCGTGACACCAGACTGCGCCTGTGAATCCTGTCGTTGCACCACGCACTGTGCTGCTACGACAATTTAAGAAAGAGACGCTCACGGCTTGCTGCGCTGTTCCCTTCGCGGGCAATCAGTGCTCCTGTTTTCGAGACAGAAAACAGTGGCAGCGGTGGGATTCGAACCCACGCCTCCGAAGAGACTGGTGCCTGAAACCAGCGCCTTAGACCGCTCGGCCACGCTACCTACGCGCCACGGTGGTCACAGTAGCTGCGTTCTTACCCACGAGACCACACCGCAATGGCACAAAAACGAGAAGTAAAAACTGGCAGCGGTGGGATTCGAACCCACGCCTCCGAAGAGACTGGTGCCTTAAACCAGCGCCTTAGACCGCTCGGCCACGCTACCTGCGTCAGTGCTTTTCGCTTTTGTAGAAATAGTGCACGACACAGCTTCCTGTTCTGCTGCGACTGGCTGCTCATCCGTTGCACCTCAAACAACTGCCCTTTTCGAATAGAGATTAACTACACAGGCGGCTGCCCGCGCTCTGGTGCGACGGCGTTGCGTGTTGATAATGAGCTGGTAGTGCCACCTGCAGCCTGCGTAACATGAGTGAAAAATCAAGAGGGCACCGTGATTTCAAACACTGAGTCACTATCGTCATTGCAGCGACAGCAAGGCAAAAGTTTAAAAAGTGCCGTGACCAGGATTCGAACCTGGGTTATTGCGGCCACAACGCAATGTCCTAACCACTAGACGATCACGGCCACGCAAGCACCGCCGACAGCAGCTCTCGCGACTGCAAGTGGCGATGGACAGCAAAGCTCAGCCCACACACCACTGTGTCTCCCCACAGCTGCGTCAGACGCGGTCTCCATTACATGTATACTGGCAAACGAACGTGTCTGCGCTGTTAGGACACTAAGCAGTGTGGTTAGCTGCATTCAACCCCCGTGGCAATGTCTTGCAGTCCTCCAGCTCTGTTGACCACAGTTAGGTGCCTCGATAAGAGGTGGACAGGTGTCGCATCGCTCTCGCCGTCACTTGTTACCACGAATCGTACTTAACGTAGTTTTCTGCAAGCGTCAGCGTAGCGTCAGTCGAGCTAAGTCGGGCCAAGTCGCATAAGAGGAGCAACAAAATGCGAATTTCCGGTACCGGGAATCGAACCCGGGCCTCCTGGGTGAGAGCCAGGTATCCTAGCCACTAGACCACACCGGATAGCGACGCAAGTGCTCCTACAGCGAACACAGCAAACTGTACACACGCTACTTGACGACAACGGCAAAAATGTAGCGTTTCCACTTTGTAGAACGGCATGCTCGGGACACATTTCGTGGAGACGAACGCCAGCAACCGTGACACCAGACTGCGCCTGTGAATCCTGTCGTTGCACCACGCACTGTGCTGCTACGACAATTTAAGAAAGAGACGCTCACGGCTTGCTGCGCTGTTCCCTTCGCGGGCAATCAGTGCTCCTGTTTTCGAGACAGAAAACAGTGGCAGCGGTGGGATTCGAACCCACGCCTCCGAAGAGACTGGTGCCTGAAACCAGCGCCTTAGACCGCTCGGCCACGCTACCTACGCGCCACGGTGGTCACAGTAGCTGCGTTCTTACCCACGAGACCACACCGCAATGGCACAAAAACGAGAAGTAAAAACTGGCAGCGGTGGGATTCGAACCCACGCCTCCGAAGAGACTGGTGCCTTAAACCAGCGCCTTAGACCGCTCGGCCACGCTACCTGCGTCAGTGCTTTTCGCTTTTGTAGAAATAGTGCACGACACAGCTTCCTGTTCTGCTGCGACTGGCTGCTCATCCGTTGCACCTCAAACAACTGCCCTTTTCGAATAGAGATTAACTACACAGGCGGCTGCCCGCGCTCTGGTGCGACGGCGTTGCGTGTTGATAATGAGCTGGTAGTGCCACCTGCAGCCTGCGTAACATGAGTGAAAAATCAAGAGGGCACCGTGATTTCAAACACTGAGTCACTATCGTCATTGCAGCGACAGCAAGGCAAAAGTTTAAAAAGTGCCGTGACCAGGATTCGAACCTGGGTTATTGCGGCCACAACGCAATGTCCTAACCACTAGACGATCACGGCCACGCAAGCACCGCCGACAGCAGCTCTCGCGACTGCAAGTGGCGATGGACAGCAAAGCTCAGCCCACACACCACTGTGTCTCCCCACAGCTGCGTCAGACGCGGTCTCCATTACATGTATACTGGCAAACGAACGTGTCTGCGCTGTTAGGACACTAAGCAGTGTGGTTAGCTGCATTCAACCCCCGTGGCAATGTCTTGCAGTCCTCCAGCTCTGTTGACCACAGTTAGGTGCCTCGATAAGAGGTGGACAGGTGTCGCATCGCTCTCGCCGTCACTTGTTACCACGAATCGTACTTAACGTAGTTTTCTGCAAGCGTCAGCGTAGCGTCAGTCGAGCTAAGTCGGGCCAAGTCGCATAAGAGGAGCAACAAAATGCGAATTTCCGGTACCGGGAATCGAACCCGGGCCTCCTGGGTGAGAGCCAGGTATCCTAGCCACTAGACCACACCGGATAGCGACGCAAGTGCTCCTACAGCGAACACAGCAAACTGTACACACGCTACTTGACGACAACGGCAAAAATGTAGCGTTTCCACTTTGTAGAACGGCATGCTCGGGACACATTTCGTGGAGACGAACGCCAGCAACCGTGACACCAGACTGCGCCTGTGAATCCTGTCGTTGCACCACGCACTGTGCTGCTACGACAATTTAAGAAAGAGACGCTCACGGCTTGCTGCGCTGTTCCCTTCGCGGGCAATCAGTGCTCCTGTTTTCGAGACAGAAAACAGTGGCAGCGGTGGGATTCGAACCCACGCCTCCGAAGAGACTGGTGCCTGAAACCAGCGCCTTAGACCGCTCGGCCACGCTACCTACGCGCCACGGTGGTCACAGTAGCTGCGTTCTTACCCACGAGACCACACCGCAATGGCACAAAAACGAGAAGTAAAAACTGGCAGCGGTGGGATTCGAACCCACGCCTCCGAAGAGACTGGTGCCTTAAACCAGCGCCTTAGACCGCTCGGCCACGCTACCTGCGTCAGTGCTTTTCGCTTTTGTAGAAATAGTGCACGACACAGCTTCCTGTTCTGCTGCGACTGGCTGCTCATCCGTTGCACCTCAAACAACTGCCCTTTTCGAATAGAGATTAACTACACAGGCGGCTGCCCGCGCTCTGGTGCGACGGCGTTGCGTGTTGATAATGAGCTGGTAGTGCCACCTGCAGCCTGCGTAACATGAGTGAAAAATCAAGAGGGCACCGTGATTTCAAACACTGAGTCACTATCGTCATTGCAGCGACAGCAAGGCAAAAGTTTAAAAAGTGCCGTGACCAGGATTCGAACCTGGGTTATTGCGGCCACAACGCAATGTCCTAACCACTAGACGATCACGGCCACGCAAGCACCGCCGACAGCAGCTCTCGCGACTGCAAGTGGCGATGGACAGCAAAGCTCAGCCCACACACCACTGTGTCTCCCCACAGCTGCGTCAGACGCGGTCTCCATTATATGTGTACTAGCAAACGAACGTGTCTGCGCTGTTAGGACACTAAGCAGGGTGGCTAGCTGCATTCAACCCCCGTGGCAATGTCTTGCAGTCCTCCAACTCTGTTGAACACAGTTAGGTGCCTCGATAAGAGGTGGACAGATGTCGCATCGCTCTCGCCGTCACTTGTGACCACGAATCGTACTTAACGTAGTTTTCTGCAAGCGTCAGCGTAGCGTCAGTCGAGCTAAGTCGGGCCAAGTCGCATAAGAGGAGCAACAAAATGCGAATTTCCGGTACCGGGAATCGAACCCGGGCTTCCTGGGTGAGAGCCAGGTATCCTAGCCACTAGACCACACCGGATAACGACGCAAGTGCTCCTACAGCGAACACAGCAAACTGTACACACGCTACTTGACGACAACGGCAAAAATGTAGCGTTTCCACTTTGTAGAACGGCATGCTCGGGACACATTTCGTGGAGACGAACGCCAGCAACCGTGACACCAGACTGCGCCTGTGAATCCTGTCGTTGCACCACGCACTGTGCTGCTACGACAATTTAAGAAAGAGACGCTCACGGCTTGCTGCGCTGTTCCCTTCGCGGGCAATCAGTGCTCCTGTTTTCGAGACAGAAAACAGTGGCAGCGGTGGGATTCGAACCCACGCCTCCGAAGAGACTGGTGCCTGAAACCAGCGCCTTAGACCGCTCGGCCACGCTACCTACGCGCCACGGTGGTCACAGTAGCTGCGTTCTTACCCACGAGACCACACCGCAATGGCACAAAAACGAGAAGTAAAAACTGGCAGCGGTGGGATTCGAACCCACGCCTCCGAAGAGACTGGTGCCTTAAACCAGCGCCTTAGACCGCTCGGCCACGCTACCTGCGTCAGTGCTTTTCGCTTTTGTAGAAATAGTGCACGACACAGCTTCCTGTTCTGCTGCGACTGGCTGCTCATCCGTTGCACCTCAAACAACTGCCCTTTTCGAATAGAGATTAACTACACAGGCGGCTGCCCGCGCTCTGGTGCGACGGCGTTGCGTGTTGATAATGAGCTGGTAGTGCCACCTGCAGCCTGCGTAACATGAGTGAAAAATCAAGAGGGCACCGTGATTTCAAACACTGAGTCACTATCGTCATTGCAGCGACAGCAAGGCAAAAGTTTAAAAAGTGCCGTGACCAGGATTCGAACCTGGGTTATTGCGGCCACAACGCAATGTCCTAACCACTAGACGATCACGGCCACGCAAGCACCGCCGACAGCAGCTCTCGCGACTGCAAGTGGCGATGGACAGCAAAGCTCAGCCCACACACCACTGTGTCTCCCCACAGCTGCGTCAGACGCGGTCTCCATTACATGTATACTGGCAAACGAACGTGTCTGCGCTGTTAGGACACTAAGCAGTGTGGTTAGCTGCATTCAACCCCCGTGGCAATGTCTTGCAGTCCTCCAGCTCTGTTGACCACAGTTAGGTGCCTCGATAAGAGGTGGACAGGTGTCGCATCGCTCTCGCCGTCACTTGTTACCACGAATCGTACTTAACGTAGTTTTCTGCAAGCGTCAGCGTAGCGTCAGTCGAGCTAAGTCGGGCCAAGTCGCATAAGAGGAGCAACAAAATGCGAATTTCCGGTACCGGGAATCGAACCCGGGCCTCCTGGGTGAGAGCCAGGTATCCTAGCCACTAGACCACACCGGATAGCGACGCAAGTGCTCCTACAGCGAACACAGCAAACTGTACACACGCTACTTGACGACAACGGCAAAAATGTAGCGTTTCCACTTTGTAGAACGGCATGCTCGGGACACATTTCGTGGAGACGAACGCCAGCAACCGTGACACCAGACTGCGCCTGTGAATCCTGTCGTTGCACCACGCACTGTGCTGCTACGACAATTTAAGAAAGAGACGCTCACGGCTTGCTGCGCTGTTCCCTTCGCGGGCAATCAGTGCTCCTGTTTTCGAGACAGAAAACAGTGGCAGCGGTGGGATTCGAACCCACGCCTCCGAAGAGACTGGTGCCTGAAACCAGCGCCTTAGACCGCTCGGCCACGCTACCTACGCGCCACGGTGGTCACAGTAGCTGCGTTCTTACCCACGAGACCACACCGCAATGGCACAAAAACGAGAAGTAAAAACTGGCAGCGGTGGGATTCGAACCCACGCCTCCGAAGAGACTGGTGCCTTAAACCAGCGCCTTAGACCGCTCGGCCACGCTACCTGCGTCAGTGCTTTTCGCTTTTGTAGAAATAGTGCACGACACAGCTTCCTGTTCTGCTGCGACTGGCTGCTCATCCGTTGCACCTCAAACAACTGCCCTTTTCGAATAGAGATTAACTACACAGGCGGCTGCCCGCGCTCTGGTGCGACGGCGTTGCGTGTTGATAATGAGCTGGTAGTGCCACCTGCAGCCTGCGTAACATGAGTGAAAAATCAAGAGGGCACCGTGATTTCAAACACTGAGTCACTATCGTCATTGCAGCGACAGCAAGGCAAAAGTTTAAAAAGTGCCGTGACCAGGATTCGAACCTGGGTTATTGCGGCCACAACGCAATGTCCTAACCACTAGACGATCACGGCCACGCAAGCACCGCCGACAGCAGCTCTCGCGACTGCAAGTGGCGATGGACAGCAAAGCTCAGCCCACACACCACTGTGTCTCCCCACAGCTGCGTCAGACGCGGTCTCCATTACATGTATACTGGCAAACGAACGTGTCTGCGCTGTTAGGACACTAAGCAGTGTGGTTAGCTGCATTCAACCCCCGTGGCAATGTCTTGCAGTCCTCCAGCTCTGTTGACCACAGTTAGGTGCCTCGATAAGAGGTGGACAGGTGTCGCATCGCTCTCGCCGTCACTTGTTACCACGAATCGTACTTAACGTAGTTTTCTGCAAGCGTCAGCGTAGCGTCAGTCGAGCTAAGTCGGGCCAAGTCGCATAAGAGGAGCAACAAAATGCGAATTTCCGGTACCGGGAATCGAACCCGGGCCTCCTGGGTGAGAGCCAGGTATCCTAGCCACTAGACCACACCGGATAGCGACGCAAGTGCTCCTACAGCGAACACAGCAAACTGTACACACGCTACTTGACGACAACGGCAAAAATGTAGCGTTTCCACTTTGTAGAACGGCATGCTCGGGACACATTTCGTGGAGACGAACGCCAGCAACCGTGACACCAGACTGCGCCTGTGAATCCTGTCGTTGCACCACGCACTGTGCTGCTACGACAATTTAAGAAAGAGACGCTCACGGCTTGCTGCGCTGTTCCCTTCGCGGGCAATCAGTGCTCCTGTTTTCGAGACAGAAAACAGTGGCAGCGGTGGGATTCGAACCCACGCCTCCGAAGAGACTGGTGCCTGAAACCAGCGCCTTAGACCGCTCGGCCACGCTACCTACGCGCCACGGTGGTCACAGTAGCTGCGTTCTTACCCACGAGACCACACCGCAATGGCACAAAAACGAGAAGTAAAAACTGGCAGCGGTGGGATTCGAACCCACGCCTCCGAAGAGACTGGTGCCTTAAACCAGCGCCTTAGACCGCTCGGCCACGCTACCTGCGTCAGTGCTTTTCGCTTTTGTAGAAATAGTGCACGACACAGCTTCCTGTTCTGCTGCGACTGGCTGCTCATCCGTTGCACCTCAAACAACTGCCCTTTTCGAATAGAGATTAACTACACAGGCGGCTGCCCGCGCTCTGGTGCGACGGCGTTGCGTGTTGATAATGAGCTGGTAGTGCCACCTGCAGCCTGCGTAACATGAGTGAAAAATCAAGAGGGCACCGTGATTTCAAACACTGAGTCACTATCGTCATTGCAGCGACAGCAAGGCAAAAGTTTAAAAAGTGCCGTGACCAGGATTCGAACCTGGGTTATTGCGGCCACAACGCAATGTCCTAACCACTAGACGATCACGGCCACGCAAGCACCGCCGACAGCAGCTCTCGCGACTGCAAGTGGCGATGGACAGCAAAGCTCAGCCCACACACCACTGTGTCTCCCCACAGCTGCGTCAGACGCGGTCTCCATTACATGTATACTGGCAAACGAACGTGTCTGCGCTGTTAGGACACTAAGCAGTGTGGTTAGCTGCATTCAACCCCCGTGGCAATGTCTTGCAGTCCTCCAGCTCTGTTGACCACAGTTAGGTGCCTCGATAAGAGGTGGACAGGTGTCGCATCGCTCTCGCCGTCACTTGTTACCACGAATCGTACTTAACGTAGTTTTCTGCAAGCGTCAGCGTAGCGTCAGTCGAGCTAAGTCGGGCCAAGTCGCATAAGAGGAGCAACAAAATGCGAATTTCCGGTACCGGGAATCGAACCCGGGCCTCCTGGGTGAGAGCCAGGTATCCTAGCCACTAGACCACACCGGATAGCGACGCAAGTGCTCCTACAGCGAACACAGCAAACTGTACACACGCTACTTGACGACAACGGCAAAAATGTAGCGTTTCCACTTTGTAGAACGGCATGCTCGGGACACATTTCGTGGAGACGAACGCCAGCAACCGTGACACCAGACTGCGCCTGTGAATCCTGTCGTTGCACCACGCACTGTGCTGCTACGACAATTTAAGAAAGAGACGCTCACGGCTTGCTGCGCTGTTCCCTTCGCGGGCAATCAGTGCTCCTGTTTTCGAGACAGAAAACAGTGGCAGCGGTGGGATTCGAACCCACGCCTCCGAAGAGACTGGTGCCTGAAACCAGCGCCTTAGACCGCTCGGCCACGCTACCTACGCGCCACGGTGGTCACAGTAGCTGCGTTCTTACCCACGAGACCACACCGCAATGGCACAAAAACGAGAAGTAAAAACTGGCAGCGGTGGGATTCGAACCCACGCCTCCGAAGAGACTGGTGCCTTAAACCAGCGCCTTAGACCGCTCGGCCACGCTACCTGCGTCAGTGCTTTTCGCTTTTGTAGAAATAGTGCACGACACAGCTTCCTGTTCTGCTGCGACTGGCTGCTCATCCGTTGCACCTCAAACAACTGCCCTTTTCGAATAGAGATTAACTACACAGGCGGCTGCCCGCGCTCTGGTGCGACGGCGTTGCGTGTTGATAATGAGCTGGTAGTGCCACCTGCAGCCTGCGTAACATGAGTGAAAAATCAAGAGGGCACCGTGATTTCAAACACTGAGTCACTATCGTCATTGCAGCGACAGCAAGGCAAAAGTTTAAAAAGTGCCGTGACCAGGATTCGAACCTGGGTTATTGCGGCCACAACGCAATGTCCTAACCACTAGACGATCACGGCCACGCAAGCACCGCCGACAGCAGCTCTCGCGACTGCAAGTGGCGATGGACAGCAAAGCTCAGCCCACACACCACTGTGTCTCCCCACAGCTGCGTCAGACGCGGTCTCCATTACATGTATACTGGCAAACGAACGTGTCTGCGCTGTTAGGACACTAAGCAGTGTGGTTAGCTGCATTCAACCCCCGTGGCAATGTCTTGCAGTCCTCCAGCTCTGTTGACCACAGTTAGGTGCCTCGATAAGAGGTGGACAGGTGTCGCATCGCTCTCGCCGTCACTTGTTACCACGAATCGTACTTAACGTAGTTTTCTGCAAGCGTCAGCGTAGCGTCAGTCGAGCTAAGTCGGGCCAAGTCGCATAAGAGGAGCAACAAAATGCGAATTTCCGGTACCGGGAATCGAACCCGGGCCTCCTGGGTGAGAGCCAGGTATCCTAGCCACTAGACCACACCGGATAGCGACGCAAGTGCTCCTACAGCGAACACAGCAAACTGTACACACGCTACTTGACGACAACGGCAAAAATGTAGCGTTTCCACTTTGTAGAACGGCATGCTCGGGACACATTTCGTGGAGACGAACGCCAGCAACCGTGACACCAGACTGCGCCTGTGAATCCTGTCGTTGCACCACGCACTGTGCTGCTACGACAATTTAAGAAAGAGACGCTCACGGCTTGCTGCGCTGTTCCCTTCGCGGGCAATCAGTGCTCCTGTTTTCGAGACAGAAAACAGTGGCAGCGGTGGGATTCGAACCCACGCCTCCGAAGAGACTGGTGCCTGAAACCAGCGCCTTAGACCGCTCGGCCACGCTACCTACGCGCCACGGTGGTCACAGTAGCTGCGTTCTTACCCACGAGACCACACCGCAATGGCACAAAAACGAGAAGTAAAAACTGGCAGCGGTGGGATTCGAACCCACGCCTCCGAAGAGACTGGTGCCTTAAACCAGCGCCTTAGACCGCTCGGCCACGCTACCTGCGTCAGTGCTTTTCGCTTTTGTAGAAATAGTGCACGACACAGCTTCCTGTTCTGCTGCGACTGGCTGCTCATCCGTTGCACCTCAAACAACTGCCCTTTTCGAATAGAGATTAACTACACAGGCGGCTGCCCGCGCTCTGGTGCGACGGCGTTGCGTGTTGATAATGAGCTGGTAGTGCCACCTGCAGCCTGCGTAACATGAGTGAAAAATCAAGAGGGCACCGTGATTTCAAACACTGAGTCACTATCGTCATTGCAGCGACAGCAAGGCAAAAGTTTAAAAAGTGCCGTGACCAGGATTCGAACCTGGGTTATTGCGGCCACAACGCAATGTCCTAACCACTAGACGATCACGGCCACGCAAGCACCGCCGACAGCAGCTCTCGCGACTGCAAGTGGCGATGGACAGCAAAGCTCAGCCCACACACCACTGTGTCTCCCCACAGCTGCGTCAGACGCGGTCTCCATTACATGTATACTGGCAAACGAACGTGTCTGCGCTGTTAGGACACTAAGCAGTGTGGTTAGCTGCATTCAACCCCCGTGGCAATGTCTTGCAGTCCTCCAGCTCTGTTGACCACAGTTAGGTGCCTCGATAAGAGGTGGACAGGTGTCGCATCGCTCTCGCCGTCACTTGTTACCACGAATCGTACTTAACGTAGTTTTCTGCAAGCGTCAGCGTAGCGTCAGTCGAGCTAAGTCGGGCCAAGTCGCATAAGAGGAGCAACAAAATGCGAATTTCCGGTACCGGGAATCGAACCCGGGCCTCCTGGGTGAGAGCCAGGTATCCTAGCCACTAGACCACACCGGATAGCGACGCAAGTGCTCCTACAGCGAACACAGCAAACTGTACACACGCTACTTGACGACAACGGCAAAAATGTAGCGTTTCCACTTTGTAGAACGGCATGCTCGGGACACATTTCGTGGAGACGAACGCCAGCAACCGTGACACCAGACTGCGCCTGTGAATCCTGTCGTTGCACCACGCACTGTGCTGCTACGACAATTTAAGAAAGAGACGCTCACGGCTTGCTGCGCTGTTCCCTTCGCGGGCAATCAGTGCTCCTGTTTTCGAGACAGAAAACAGTGGCAGCGGTGGGATTCGAACCCACGCCTCCGAAGAGACTGGTGCCTGAAACCAGCGCCTTAGACCGCTCGGCCACGCTACCTACGCGCCACGGTGGTCACAGTAGCTGCGTTCTTACCCACGAGACCACACCGCAATGGCACAAAAACGAGAAGTAAAAACTGGCAGCGGTGGGATTCGAACCCACGCCTCCGAAGAGACTGGTGCCTTAAACCAGCGCCTTAGACCGCTCGGCCACGCTACCTGCGTCAGTGCTTTTCGCTTTTGTAGAAATAGTGCACGACACAGCTTCCTGTTCTGCTGCGACTGGCTGCTCATCCGTTGCACCTCAAACAACTGCCCTTTTCGAATAGAGATTAACTACACAGGCGGCTGCCCGCGCTCTGGTGCGACGGCGTTGCGTGTTGATAATGAGCTGGTAGTGCCACCTGCAGCCTGCGTAACATGAGTGAAAAATCAAGAGGGCACCGTGATTTCAAACACTGAGTCACTATCGTCATTGCAGCGACAGCAAGGCAAAAGTTTAAAAAGTGCCGTGACCAGGATTCGAACCTGGGTTATTGCGGCCACAACGCAATGTCCTAACCACTAGACGATCACGGCCACGCAAGCACCGCCGACAGCAGCTCTCGCGACTGCAAGTGGCGATGGACAGCAAAGCTCAGCCCACACACCACTGTGTCTCCCCACAGCTGCGTCAGACGCGGTCTCCATTACATGTATACTGGCAAACGAACGTGTCTGCGCTGTTAGGACACTAAGCAGTGTGGTTAGCTGCATTCAACCCCCGTGGCAATGTCTTGCAGTCCTCCAGCTCTGTTGACCACAGTTAGGTGCCTCGATAAGAGGTGGACAGGTGTCGCATCGCTCTCGCCGTCACTTGTTACCACGAATCGTACTTAACGTAGTTTTCTGCAAGCGTCAGCGTAGCGTCAGTCGAGCTAAGTCGGGCCAAGTCGCATAAGAGGAGCAACAAAATGCGAATTTCCGGTACCGGGAATCGAACCCGGGCCTCCTGGGTGAGAGCCAGGTATCCTAGCCACTAGACCACACCGGATAGCGACGCAAGTGCTCCTACAGCGAACACAGCAAACTGTACACACGCTACTTGACGACAACGGCAAAAATGTAGCGTTTCCACTTTGTAGAACGGCATGCTCGGGACACATTTCGTGGAGACGAACGCCAGCAACCGTGACACCAGACTGCGCCTGTGAATCCTGTCGTTGCACCACGCACTGTGCTGCTACGACAATTTAAGAAAGAGACGCTCACGGCTTGCTGCGCTGTTCCCTTCGCGGGCAATCAGTGCTCCTGTTTTCGAGACAGAAAACAGTGGCAGCGGTGGGATTCGAACCCACGCCTCCGAAGAGACTGGTGCCTGAAACCAGCGCCTTAGACCGCTCGGCCACGCTACCTACGCGCCACGGTGGTCACAGTAGCTGCGTTCTTACCCACGAGACCACACCGCAATGGCACAAAAACGAGAAGTAAAAACTGGCAGCGGTGGGATTCGAACCCACGCCTCCGAAGAGACTGGTGCCTTAAACCAGCGCCTTAGACCGCTCGGCCACGCTACCTGCGTCAGTGCTTTTCGCTTTTGTAGAAATAGTGCACGACACAGCTTCCTGTTCTGCTGCGACTGGCTGCTCATCCGTTGCACCTCAAACAACTGCCCTTTTCGAATAGAGATTAACTACACAGGCGGCTGCCCGCGCTCTGGTGCGACGGCGTTGCGTGTTGATAATGAGCTGGTAGTGCCACCTGCAGCCTGCGTAACATGAGTGAAAAATCAAGAGGGCACCGTGATTTCAAACACTGAGTCACTATCGTCATTGCAGCGACAGCAAGGCAAAAGTTTAAAAAGTGCCGTGACCAGGATTCGAACCTGGGTTATTGCGGCCACAACGCAATGTCCTAACCACTAGACGATCACGGCCACGCAAGCACCGCCGACAGCAGCTCTCGCGACTGCAAGTGGCGATGGACAGCAAAGCTCAGCCCACACACCACTGTGTCTCCCCACAGCTGCGTCAGACGCGGTCTCCATTACATGTATACTGGCAAACGAACGTGTCTGCGCTGTTAGGACACTAAGCAGTGTGGTTAGCTGCATTCAACCCCCGTGGCAATGTCTTGCAGTCCTCCAGCTCTGTTGACCACAGTTAGGTGCCTCGATAAGAGGTGGACAGGTGTCGCATCGCTCTCGCCGTCACTTGTTACCACGAATCGTACTTAACGTAGTTTTCTGCAAGCGTCAGCGTAGCGTCAGTCGAGCTAAGTCGGGCCAAGTCGCATAAGAGGAGCAACAAAATGCGAATTTCCGGTACCGGGAATCGAACCCGGGCCTCCTGGGTGAGAGCCAGGTATCCTAGCCACTAGACCACACCGGATAGCGACGCAAGTGCTCCTACAGCGAACACAGCAAACTGTACACACGCTACTTGACGACAACGGCAAAAATGTAGCGTTTCCACTTTGTAGAACGGCATGCTCGGGACACATTTCGTGGAGACGAACGCCAGCAACCGTGACACCAGACTGCGCCTGTGAATCCTGTCGTTGCACCACGCACTGTGCTGCTACGACAATTTAAGAAAGAGACGCTCACGGCTTGCTGCGCTGTTCCCTTCGCGGGCAATCAGTGCTCCTGTTTTCGAGACAGAAAACAGTGGCAGCGGTGGGATTCGAACCCACGCCTCCGAAGAGACTGGTGCCTGAAACCAGCGCCTTAGACCGCTCGGCCACGCTACCTACGCGCCACGGTGGTCACAGTAGCTGCGTTCTTACCCACGAGACCACACCGCAATGGCACAAAAACGAGAAGTAAAAACTGGCAGCGGTGGGATTCGAACCCACGCCTCCGAAGAGACTGGTGCCTTAAACCAGCGCCTTAGACCGCTCGGCCACGCTACCTGCGTCAGTGCTTTTCGCTTTTGTAGAAATAGTGCACGACACAGCTTCCTGTTCTGCTGCGACTGGCTGCTCATCCGTTGCACCTCAAACAACTGCCCTTTTCGAATAGAGATTAACTACACAGGCGGCTGCCCGCGCTCTGGTGCGACGGCGTTGCGTGTTGATAATGAGCTGGTAGTGCCACCTGCAGCCTGCGTAACATGAGTGAAAAATCAAGAGGGCACCGTGATTTCAAACACTGAGTCACTATCGTCATTGCAGCGACAGCAAGGCAAAAGTTTAAAAAGTGCCGTGACCAGGATTCGAACCTGGGTTATTGCGGCCACAACGCAATGTCCTAACCACTAGACGATCACGGCCACGCAAGCACCGCCGACAGCAGCTCTCGCGACTGCAAGTGGCGATGGACAGCAAAGCTCAGCCCACACACCACTGTGTCTCCCCACAGCTGCGTCAGACGCGGTCTCCATTACATGTATACTGGCAAACGAACGTGTCTGCGCTGTTAGGACACTAAGCAGTGTGGTTAGCTGCATTCAACCCCCGTGGCAATGTCTTGCAGTCCTCCAGCTCTGTTGACCACAGTTAGGTGCCTCGATAAGAGGTGGACAGGTGTCGCATCGCTCTCGCCGTCACTTGTTACCACGAATCGTACTTAACGTAGTTTTCTGCAAGCGTCAGCGTAGCGTCAGTCGAGCTAAGTCGGGCCAAGTCGCATAAGAGGAGCAACAAAATGCGAATTTCCGGTACCGGGAATCGAACCCGGGCCTCCTGGGTGAGAGCCAGGTATCCTAGCCACTAGACCACACCGGATAGCGACGCAAGTGCTCCTACAGCGAACACAGCAAACTGTACACACGCTACTTGACGACAACGGCAAAAATGTAGCGTTTCCACTTTGTAGAACGGCATGCTCGGGACACATTTCGTGGAGACGAACGCCAGCAACCGTGACACCAGACTGCGCCTGTGAATCCTGTCGTTGCACCACGCACTGTGCTGCTACGACAATTTAAGAAAGAGACGCTCACGGCTTGCTGCGCTGTTCCCTTCGCGGGCAATCAGTGCTCCTGTTTTCGAGACAGAAAACAGTGGCAGCGGTGGGATTCGAACCCACGCCTCCGAAGAGACTGGTGCCTGAAACCAGCGCCTTAGACCGCTCGGCCACGCTACCTACGCGCCACGGTGGTCACAGTAGCTGCGTTCTTACCCACGAGACCACACCGCAATGGCACAAAAACGAGAAGTAAAAACTGGCAGCGGTGGGATTCGAACCCACGCCTCCGAAGAGACTGGTGCCTTAAACCAGCGCCTTAGACCGCTCGGCCACGCTACCTGCGTCAGTGCTTTTCGCTTTTGTAGAAATAGTGCACGACACAGCTTCCTGTTCTGCTGCGACTGGCTGCTCATCCGTTGCACCTCAAACAACTGCCCTTTTCGAATAGAGATTAACTACACAGGCGGCTGCCCGCGCTCTGGTGCGACGGCGTTGCGTGTTGATAATGAGCTGGTAGTGCCACCTGCAGCCTGCGTAACATGAGTGAAAAATCAAGAGGGCACCGTGATTTCAAACACTGAGTCACTATCGTCATTGCAGCGACAGCAAGGCAAAAGTTTAAAAAGTGCCGTGACCAGGATTCGAACCTGGGTTATTGCGGCCACAACGCAATGTCCTAACCACTAGACGATCACGGCCACGCAAGCACCGCCGACAGCAGCTCTCGCGACTGCAAGTGGCGATGGACAGCAAAGCTCAGCCCACACACCACTGTGTCTCCCCACAGCTGCGTCAGACGCGGTCTCCATTACATGTATACTGGCAAACGAACGTGTCTGCGCTGTTAGGACACTAAGCAGTGTGGTTAGCTGCATTCAACCCCCGTGGCAATGTCTTGCAGTCCTCCAGCTCTGTTGACCACAGTTAGGTGCCTCGATAAGAGGTGGACAGGTGTCGCATCGCTCTCGCCGTCACTTGTTACCACGAATCGTACTTAACGTAGTTTTCTGCAAGCGTCAGCGTAGCGTCAGTCGAGCTAAGTCGGGCCAAGTCGCATAAGAGGAGCAACAAAATGCGAATTTCCGGTACCGGGAATCGAACCCGGGCCTCCTGGGTGAGAGCCAGGTATCCTAGCCACTAGACCACACCGGATAGCGACGCAAGTGCTCCTACAGCGAACACAGCAAACTGTACACACGCTACTTGACGACAACGGCAAAAATGTAGCGTTTCCACTTTGTAGAACGGCATGCTCGGGACACATTTCGTGGAGACGAACGCCAGCAACCGTGACACCAGACTGCGCCTGTGAATCCTGTCGTTGCACCACGCACTGTGCTGCTACGACAATTTAAGAAAGAGACGCTCACGGCTTGCTGCGCTGTTCCCTTCGCGGGCAATCAGTGCTCCTGTTTTCGAGACAGAAAACAGTGGCAGCGGTGGGATTCGAACCCACGCCTCCGAAGAGACTGGTGCCTGAAACCAGCGCCTTAGACCGCTCGGCCACGCTACCTACGCGCCACGGTGGTCACAGTAGCTGCGTTCTTACCCACGAGACCACACCGCAATGGCACAAAAACGAGAAGTAAAAACTGGCAGCGGTGGGATTCGAACCCACGCCTCCGAAGAGACTGGTGCCTTAAACCAGCGCCTTAGACCGCTCGGCCACGCTACCTGCGTCAGTGCTTTTCGCTTTTGTAGAAATAGTGCACGACACAGCTTCCTGTTCTGCTGCGACTGGCTGCTCATCCGTTGCACCTCAAACAACTGCCCTTTTCGAATAGAGATTAACTACACAGGCGGCTGCCCGCGCTCTGGTGCGACGGCGTTGCGTGTTGATAATGAGCTGGTAGTGCCACCTGCAGCCTGCGTAACATGAGTGAAAAATCAAGAGGGCACCGTGATTTCAAACACTGAGTCACTATCGTCATTGCAGCGACAGCAAGGCAAAAGTTTAAAAAGTGCCGTGACCAGGATTCGAACCTGGGTTATTGCGGCCACAACGCAATGTCCTAACCACTAGACGATCACGGCCACGCAAGCACCGCCGACAGCAGCTCTCGCGACTGCAAGTGGCGATGGACAGCAAAGCTCAGCCCACACACCACTGTGTCTCCCCACAGCTGCGTCAGACGCGGTCTCCATTACATGTATACTGGCAAACGAACGTGTCTGCGCTGTTAGGACACTAAGCAGTGTGGTTAGCTGCATTCAACCCCCGTGGCAATGTCTTGCAGTCCTCCAGCTCTGTTGACCACAGTTAGGTGCCTCGATAAGAGGTGGACAGGTGTCGCATCGCTCTCGCCGTCACTTGTTACCACGAATCGTACTTAACGTAGTTTTCTGCAAGCGTCAGCGTAGCGTCAGTCGAGCTAAGTCGGGCCAAGTCGCATAAGAGGAGCAACAAAATGCGAATTTCCGGTACCGGGAATCGAACCCGGGCTTCCTGGGTGAGAGCCAGGTATCCTAGCCACTAGACCACACCGGATAACGACGCAAGTGCTTCTCCAGGGAACGCAGCAAACTGCACGCACGCTACTTGACGACAACGGCAAAAATTTAGCGTTTCCACTTTGTAGAACGGCATGCTCGGGACACATTTCGTGGAGACGAACGCCAGCAACCGTGACACCAGACTGCGCCTGTGAATCCTGTCGTTGCACCACGCACTGTGCTGCTACGACAATTTAAGAAAGAGACGCTCACGGCTTGCTGCGCTGTTCCCTTCGCGGGCAATCAGTGCTCCCGTTTTCGAGACAGAAAACAGTGGCAGCGGTGGGATTCGAACCCACGCCTCCGAAGAGACTGGTGCCTGAAACCAGCGCCTTAGACCGCTCGGCCACGCTACCTACGCGCCACGGTGGTCACAGTAGCTGCGTTCTTACCCACGAGACCACACCGCAATGGCACAAAAACGAGAAGTAAAAACTGGCAGCGGTGGGATTCGAACCCACGCCTCCGAAGAGACTGGTGCCTTAAACCAGCGCCTTAGACCGCTCGGCCACGCTACCTGCGTCAGTGCTTTTCGCTTTTGTAGAAATAGTGCACGACACAGCTTCCTGTTCTGCTGCGACTGGCTGCTCATCCGTTGCACCTCAAACAACTGCCCTTTTCGAATAGAGATTAACTACACAGGCGGCTGCCCGCGCTCTGGTGCGACGGCGTTGCGTGTTGATAATGAGCTGGTAGTGCCACCTGCAGCCTGCGTAACATGAGTGAAAAATCAAGAGGGCACCGTGATTTCAAACACTGAGTCACTATCGTCATTGCAGCGACAGCAAGGCAAAAGTTTAAAAAGTGCCGTGACCAGGATTCGAACCTGGGTTATTGCGGCCACAACGCAATGTCCTAACCACTAGACGATCACGGCCACGCAAGCACCGCCGACAGCAGCTCTCGCGACTGCAAGTGGCGATGGACAGCAAAGCTCAGCCCACACACCACTGTGTCTCCCCACAGCTGCGTCAGACGCGGTCTCCATTACATGTATACTGGCAAACGAACGTGTCTGCGCTGTTAGGACACTAAGCAGTGTGGTTAGCTGCATTCAACCCCCGTGGCAATGTCTTGCAGTCCTCCAGCTCTGTTGACCACAGTTAGGTGCCTCGATAAGAGGTGGACAGGTGTCGCATCGCTCTCGCCGTCACTTGTTACCACGAATCGTACTTAACGTAGTTTTCTGCAAGCGTCAGCGTAGCGTCAGTCGAGCTAAGTCGGGCCAAGTCGCATAAGAGGAGCAACAAAATGCGAATTTCCGGTACCGGGAATCGAACCCGGGCCTCCTGGGTGAGAGCCAGGTATCCTAGCCACTAGACCACACCGGATAGCGACGCAAGTGCTCCTACAGCGAACACAGCAAACTGTACACACGCTACTTGACGACAACGGCAAAAATGTAGCGTTTCCACTTTGTAGAACGGCATGCTCGGGACACATTTCGTGGAGACGAACGCCAGCAACCGTGACACCAGACTGCGCCTGTGAATCCTGTCGTTGCACCACGCACTGTGCTGCTACGACAATTTAAGAAAGAGACGCTCACGGCTTGCTGCGCTGTTCCCTTCGCGGGGCAATCAGTGCTCCTGTTTTCGAGACAGAAAACAGTGGCAGCGGTGGGATTCGAACCCACGCCTCCGAAGAGACTGGTGCCTGAAACCAGCGCCTTAGACCGCTCGGCCACGCTACCTACGCGCCACGGTGGTCACAGTAGCTGCGTTCTTACCCACGAGACCACACCGCAATGGCACAAAAACGAGAAGTAAAAACTGGCAGCGGTGGGATTCGAACCCACGCCTCCGAAGAGACTGGTGCCTTAAACCAGCGCCTTAGACCGCTCGGCCACGCTACCTGCGTCAGTGCTTTTCGCTTTTGTAGAAATAGTGCACGACACAGCTTCCTGTTCTGCTGCGACTGGCTGCTCATCCGTTGCACCTCAAACAACTGCCCTTTTCGAATAGAGATTAACTACACAGGCGGCTGCCCGCGCTCTGGTGCGACGG
The DNA here is from genome assembly GCF_021461395.2 of Schistocerca americana. Classification (NCBI taxonomy): domain Eukaryota; kingdom Metazoa; phylum Arthropoda; class Insecta; order Orthoptera; family Acrididae; genus Schistocerca; species Schistocerca americana. The sequence goes on from NC_060119.1 coordinate 194,371,601, forward strand.
CGTTGCGTGTTGATAATGAGCTGGTAGTGCCACCTGCAGCCTGCGTAACATGAGTGAAAAATCAAGAGGGCACCGTGATTTCAAACACTGAGTCACTATCGTCATTGCAGCGACAGCAAGGCAAAAGTTTAAAAAGTGCCGTGACCAGGATTCGAACCTGGGTTATTGCGGCCACAACGCAATGTCCTAACCACTAGACGATCACGGCCACGCAAGCACCGCCGACAGCAGCTCTCGCGACTGCAAGTGGCGATGGACAGCAAAGCTCAGCCCACACACCACTGTGTCTCCCCACAGCTGCGTCAGACGCGGTCTCCATTACATGTATACTGGCAAACGAACGTGTCTGCGCTGTTAGGACACTAAGCAGTGTGGTTAGCTGCATTCAACCCCCGTGGCAATGTCTTGCAGTCCTCCAGCTCTGTTGACCACAGTTAGGTGCCTCGATAAGAGGTGGACAGGTGTCGCATCGCTCTCGCCGTCACTTGTTACCACGAATCGTACTTAACGTAGTTTTCTGCAAGCGTCAGCGTAGCGTCAGTCGAGCTAAGTCGGGCCAAGTCGCATAAGAGGAGCAACAAAATGCGAATTTCCGGTACCGGAATCGAACCCGGGCTTCCTGGGTGAGAGCCAGGTATCCTAGCCACTAGACCACACCGGATAACGACGCAAGTGCTTCTCCAGGGAACGCAGCAAACTGCACGCACGCTACTTGACGACAACGGCAAAAATTTAGCGTTTCCACTTTGTAGAACGGCATGCTCGGGACACATTTCGTGGAGACGAACGCCAGCAACCGTGACACCAGACTGCGCCTGTGAATCCTGTCGTTGCACCACGCACTGTGCTGCTACGACAATTTAAGAAAGAGACGCTCACGGCTTGCTGCGCTGTTCCCTTCGCGGGCAATCAGTGCTCCCGTTTTCGAGACAGAAAACAGTGGCAGCGGTGGGATTCGAACCCACGCCTCCGAAGAGACTGGTGCCTGAAACCAGCGCCTTAGACCGCTCGGCCACGCTACCTACGCGCCACGGTGGTCACAGTAGCTGCGTTCTTACCCACGAGACCACACCGCAATGGCACAAAAACGAGAAGTAAAAACTGGCAGCGGTGGGATTCGAACCCCACGCCTCCGAAGAGGACTGGTGCCTTAAACCAGCGCCTTAGACCGCTCGGCCACGCTACCTGCGTCAGTGCTTTTCGCTTTTGTAGAAATAGTGCACGACACAGCTTCCTGTTCTGCTGCGACTGGCTGCTCATCCGTTGCACCTCAAACAACTGCCCTTTTCGAATAGAGATTAACTACACAGGCGGCTGCCCGCGCTCTGGTGCGACGGCGTTGCGTGTTGATAATGAGCTGGTAGTGCCACCTGCAGCCTGCGTAACATGAGTGAAAAATCAAGAGGGCACCGTGATTTCAAACACTGAGGTCACTATCGTCATTGCAGCGACAGCAAGGCAAAAGTTTAAAAAGTGCCGTGACCAGGATTCGAACCTGGGTTATTGCGGCCACAACGCAATGTCCTAACCACTAGACGATCACGGCCACGCAAGCACCGCCGACAGCAGCTCTCGCGACTGCAAGTGGCGATGGACAGCAAAGCTCAGCCCACACACCACTGTGTCTCCCCACAGCTGCGTCAGACGCGGTCTCCATTACATGTATACTGGCAAACGAACGTGTCTGCGCTGTTAGGACACTAAGCAGTGTGGTTAGCTGCATTCAACCCCCCGTGGCAATGTCTTGCAGTCCTCCAGCTCTGTTGACCACAGTTAGGTGCCTCGATAAGAGGTGGACAGGTGTCGCATCGCTCTCGCCGTCACTTGTTACCACGAATCGTACTTAACGTAGTTTTCTGCAAGCGTCAGCGTAGCGTCAGTCGAGCTAAGTCGGGCCAAGTCGCATAAGAGGAGCAACAAAATGCGAATTTCCGGTACCGGGAATCGAACCCGGGCCTCCTGGGTGAGAGCCAGGTATCCTAGCCACTAGACCACACCGGATAGCGACGCAAGTGCTCCTACAGCGAACACAGCAAACTGTACACACGCTACTTGACGACAACGGCAAAAATGTAGCGTTTCCACTTTGTAGAACGGCATGCTCGGGACACATTTCGTGGAGACGAACGCCAGCAACCGTGACACCAGACTGCGCCTGTGAATCCTGTCGTTGCACCACGCACTGTGCTGCTACGACAATTTAAGAAAGAGACGCTCACGGCTTGCTGCGCTGTTCCCTTCGCGGGCAATCAGTGCTCCTGTTTTCGAGACAGAAAACAGTGGCAGCGGTGGGATTCGAACCCACGCCTCCGAAGAGACTGGTGGCCTGAAACCAGCGCCTTAGACCGCTCGGCCACGCTACCTACGCGCCACGGTGGTCACAGTAGCTGCGTTCTTACCCACGAGACCACAACCGCAATGGCACAAAAACGAGAAGTAAAAACTGGCAGCGGTGGGATTCGAACCCACGCCTCCGAAGAGACTGGTGCCTTAAACCAGCGCCTTAGACCGCTCGGCCACGCTACCTGCGTCAGTGCTTTTCGCTTTGTAGAAATAGTGCACGACACAGCTTCCTGTTCTGCTGCGACTGGCTGCTCATCCGTTGCACCTCAAACAACTGCCCTTTTCGAATAGAGATTAACTACACAGGCGGCTGCCCGCGCTCTGGTGCGACGGCGTTGCGTGTTGATAATGAGCTGGTAGTGCCACCTGCAGCCTGCGTAACATGAGTGAAAAATCAAGAGGGCACCGTGATTTCAAACACTGAGTCACTATCGTCATTGCAGCGACAGCAAGGCAAAAGTTTAAAAAGTGCCGTGACCAGGATTCGAACCTGGGTTATTGCGGCCACAACGCAATGTCCTAACCACTAGACGATCACGGCCACGCAAGCACCGCCGACAGCAGCTCTCGCGACTGCAAGTGGCGATGGACAGCAAAGCTCAGCCCACACACCACTGTGTCTCCCCCACAGCTGCGTCAGACGCGGTCTCCATTACATGTATACTGGCAAACGAACGTGTCTGCGCTGTTAGGACACTAAGCAGTGTGGTTAGCTGCATTCAACCCCCGTGGCAATGTCTTGCAGTCCTCCAGCTCTGTTGACCACAGTTAGGTGCCTCGATAAGAGGTGGACAGGTGTCGCATCGCTCTCGCCGTCACTTGTTACCACGAATCGTACTTAACGTAGTTTTCTGCAAGCGTCAGCGTAGCGTCAGTCGAGCTAAGTCGGGCCAAGTCGCATAAGAGGAGCAACAAAATGCGAATTTCCGGTACCGGGAATCGAACCCGGGCCTCCTGGGTGAGAGCCAGGTATCCTAGCCACTAGACCACACCGGATAGCGACGCAAGTGCTCCTACAGCGAACACAGCAAACTGTACACACGCTACTTGACGACAACGGCAAAAATGTAGCGTTTCCACTTTGTAGAACGGCATGCTCGGGACACATTTCGTGGAGACGAACGCCAGCAACCGTGACACCAGACTGCGCCTGTGAATCCTGTCGTTGCACCACGCACTGTGCTGCTACGACAATTTAAGAAAGAGACGCTCACGGCTTGCTGCGCTGTTCCCTTCGCGGGCAATCAGTGCTCCTGTTTTCGAGACAGAAAACAGTGGCAGCGGTGGGATTCGAACCCACGCCTCCGAAGAGACTGGTGCCTGAAACCAGCGCCTTAGACCGCTCGGCCACGCTACCTACGCGCCACGGTGGTCACAGTAGCTGCGTTCTTACCCACGAGACCACACCGCAATGGCACAAAAACGAGAAGTAAAAACTGGCAGCGGTGGGGATTCGAACCCACGCCTCCGAAGAGACTGGTGCCTTAAACCAGCGCCTTAGACCGCTCGGCCACGCTACCTGCGTCAGTGCTTTTCGCTTTTGTAGAAATAGTGCACGACACAGCTTCCTGTTCTGCTGCGACTGGCTGCTCATCCGTTGCACCTCAAACAACTGCCCTTTTCGAATAGAGATTAACTACACAGGCGGCTGCCCGCGCTCTGGTGCGACGGCGTTGCGTGTTGATAATGAGCTGGTAGTGCCACCTGCAGCCTGCGTAACATGAGTGAAAAATCAAGAGGGCACCGTGATTTCAAACACTGAGTCACTATCGTCATTGCAGCGACAGCAAGGCAAAAGTTTAAAAAGTGCCGTGACCAGGATTCGAACCTGGGTTATTGCGGCCACAACGCAATGTCCTAACCACTAGACGATCACGGCCACGCAAGCACCGCCGACAGCAGCTCTCGCGACTGCAAGTGGCGATGGACAGCAAAGCTCAGCCCACACACCACTGTGTCTCCCCACAGCTGCGTCAGACGCGGTCCTCC